>NC_079192.1:67515488-67818518 GCF_029499605.1 Hyla sarda
TCCAGGCGGTCCTGGGGGTGGTGCGTCCCCGCGGTGAGTTTGCAGCAGCAGTGCGGCATCTTCATTGGCAGCAGTGAGATCGTCGTAAAGCGATCTCACTGCTGCCTCTGGGAGTTTCAAAACTGCAACTCCCAGCATGCCCAGACAGCCTTTGGCTTTCTGGGCATGCTGGGAGTTGTAGTTTTGCAACATCTGGAGGGCCACAGTTTGGAGACCACTGTATAATGGTCTCCAATCTGTGGTCTTCCAGATGTTGCAAAACTACAAATCTCAGCATGCTCAGTCTGTCCAGGCATGCTGGGAGTTGTAGTTCTGTAACATCTGGAAGACCACAGATTGGAGACCATTATACAGTGGTCTACAAACTGTGGACCTCCAGCTGTTGCCAAACTACAACTCCCAGCATGCCCAGACTGCCCAAGCATGCTGGGAGTTGTAGTTCGTCAACATCTGACCCTTCAGATATTGCCGAAATACAACTTCCAGCATGTCTGGCCATGCTGGGAATTATAGTTTTGCAACAGCTGGAGGCACCCTGTTTGGGAATCACTGGCGTAGAATACCCCTATGTCCACCCCTATGCAAAACCCTAATTTAGGCCTCAAATGCGCATGGCGCTCTCACTTTGGAGCCCTGTCGTATTTCAAGGCAACATTTTAGGGTCACATATGGGGTATCGCCGTACTTGGGAGAAATTGCCTTACAGATTTTGGGGGGCTTTTTCTCCTTTTACACATTATGAAAAGGAAGAGTTGGAGTCTACACCAGTATGTTAGTGTATAAAAATAAAATTATTTACACTGACATGCAGGTATTGCCGCATACTTTACATTTTCACAAGAGGTAAATGGGAAAAAAAAGATCCCCATTTTTTGGGACACAATTTAGCCGGAGTACAGAGATACCACATATGTGGGCACAAAGTGCTCTGCGGGCGCACAAGCCCATAAGGTAGAGTGCACCATGTACAGGGTGATTTGCACAGGGGTGTCACAGATGTTAAATGAAGAATAAGGACATTGGTATTATTGATGTGTTATAATTGGGTGCAAAAAGTGGTATTATTGTGAGATTAAAACTCTACATAATGAAGAAAAAAAATTCTAAAACTAATAACGAGGACACACTTACTGTTTAGGTGCAGAAATGCTGCAGACAAAGCTCCTACTAAATAGAGCTGCAGTGTAAATTTATGCTCTGAGGAGAATTCTAAATTTAAACGCAATTCAAGAAAGTAGCTGCACAAGAATGATAAATTTAACGCAGCTGCGCCAAATTTACATAACAGGCAGAGGGGTAAAAAACTTCTATTATACACTGGAAATGATACATGTCCCCCATGGTGTTTATACTATTCATGCTCATGGAATTTATACTGTTCATTCGCACATAGCATTTCTACTATTCATTTGCGCATGGCCTCTATTCTGGTCACATGCTCGTGGCGTTTTTACATTCATACACTCTTGGCATGTATACTATTCACACGTTCATTGCATTTACACTGTTCATACGCTCATAGTGTCTATACTGTTCATACGTTCTTGGCATTTATGATACACTCATGGCAGTAATACTGTTCATATTCTTGTGACATTTATTGTTCATTTGCTTATGGTATTTACATTGTTCATATGTCCATGGCACATGGCATTATGTGGTTCATACTGTCCATGCGTTTATGGTTTTCACTGTCCATACGCTTGTGGCGATTATACTGTTCTTATGCTCATGGTAGGTATACTGATCATACGCTCGCGGCATTCATTCTGTCATACACTCAGGACTTTTTCACTGTTCATACCTCATGGCATTCATACGGTCATCTGCTCATGGCTTTTATACAGTTCTTACACTCAGCAGTCATACTGGTCACACGCATATGCCATTTATATTGTTGATACGCTCATGCAATTTAATTGTTCATACGCTCATGCAATTTAATTGTTCATAAGCTCATGCAATTTCATTGTTCATACACTCATGCCGTTGTTATGGTTCATATGATTGTGGCAGTCATACTGTAATACGTTCATGACATTTATACTGTTCTTACACTCATAGCTTTTACACTGTTCATATGCTCTTGTTGTTCAGACTTTGATAGCAGTTATGTTGCACGTGCACTCTTGGTGTTTTGTTATTGATGGCATTTTTGTTTCTTTTACACTGTGCAGTCATACACAGCACTTATATTGTATATAGGTCCTTAGCTTACATACCAGTCATACGTCCATGAATCTTCACTGGGTTCAGATAGATTTACAGACATACATTGATGCTAGGATTTCATGCATATTCTTGTTAGGTCCATAATATCTACACGTGAGATAGCACACTTACTCTACAATAGTCGGCACCCCACGCGGGTATTAGATTTTGAAATCACGAATATTTCCAGGTGTGTTACTATGCCTCTTAGTTGCAGCTGTAGTTCCGGCTACTTATTAACACAACCGACATGTGACATTTAGCAATAATTATATTGATATCACATATGCCACCAAGTCAGTCTTACTTGTTGGTTAGAATTTGAATCAGCTTGGCATGTTAATCGTATCATCTACCCTACAACTTTTTCCAAGGGGACTCACTACTCTAGTATCCGTTGACGACATGTTTTCTTCATGTCTGCATACGTTCTCGGAACAATAACATTATGACACATAAGCAGTTATATACCTGTCATACCTGCCTTTAGTAGAAAACGGAAGATGTCCAGCACCAGGAAGGCAGGTAAAAACTTGTTTATTGAGGTACAAAAGTGACAAACAGCATATCGAGGAGCGTAGAGCCTACGCGTTTCAGGCTAAAGAGCCCTTAGTCTTGCCATGACTAAGGGCTCTTAGTCTGGAAGGGAACGCCACCCTGCCGGTCTGCAGCACAGAAGCCAGGATACGGGGATAGAGCAGTACCTTTGCACTGTTGTCATACCTGCCTCATCTGCAGGTGGATCCGTTGCATAGTTGTTGTTGCGGACATGTTTTCAGAGCGACAATATCACGACACATAGGCGGTGGTATACCCATCATACCTGCCACCTCTGCAGGGGGATACACTGCAGAGTTGTTGTTACTGACTCGTATTCTGAGCAACAATATCATGACACATAGGTGGCTGTATACCCTGCATACCTGCCGTGTCAGCAAGGGGATACACTGCGTAGTTGTTGTCTCTGACACATCTTCAGAGTGACTACATCACAACGCATAGGCGTTTGTATACCCATCATACCTGCCACGTCTGCAGGGGGATACACTGCATGGTTGTTGTTACTGACACATCTTCAGTGCAACTACATCACAATGCATAGGCGGTGGCTTGACTTTGTACTTGCCACGTCTGCAGGGGGATGCACTGTGCAGTTGTTGTTACTGACACACCTTCAGAGTAATAGCATCATGGCACAGGTGGTTGTATCCTCTTCACCTGCCACGTCTGTAGTGGGATGCGCTGCACAGTTATTATTACTGACACACTTTCAGGGAAATAATTTCATGACATAGAGGTGGTTAAAAAGACCTACAAATACGAGGGTTACATTTACAGGTCTCATTTACAGATACGATGGCAAAGAAGGTATCGGTCACTCCCGGCGGGACGTCACCCCTGAGACCAGTTTTGAGTCGGCAATTTAAAGTGTGGTTAAGGTCTAGAAAATGGGTTATTCGAGTGTAGTAGATGGTACAAGACCTGGCCCATCTACAGGCACAAGTTTAGGGTATGGCCGTCGGTACAGTTTGGGTAGTTCAGGATAGCCTAGTACTGGTTACATACAAAGAAGGGGAGCAACGGGCACCGCCAATGAATATACCTGGGTGCAAAAAAAGACCACTAATAATAGTCAAATGTCTAGAAAAAGAAAAAACCTAGTGGCCATAAAATATTGCACACCATCCACAAAAATAATCATGTACAATACAATTTGTGCATAATAAACATTTATTGTACATGATTGTTTTGTGGTTGGTGTACAATATTTTATGGCCACTAGCTTTTTTCTTTTTCTAGACATAGTACTGGTTACAGGTAATATGGAGATTATGGTCAAGGTCTGTCATATGGTCCAATTACTTGTGGGTCAGATTGCCATAAATTTTGTGTTGTTTATGAAGTTATGCATTCTGCTACTTACTCTACCGGGTTATGTGTTTTGCCCACTCAAGGCCTGCACTTGGAGGCGGTGATGGGCACAGTTCAACTGTGTTGTCACGATTCGGCTAGCTGGTTGTGGATCCTCTGTGTCAGCGAGGGATTGGCGTGGACCGTGCCGGTGGACCGGTTCTAAGATGCTACTGGTATTCACCAGAGCCCGCCGCAAAGCGGGATGGTCTTGCTGCGGCGGTAGCAACCAGGTCGTATCCACTAGCAACGGCTCAACCTCGCTGACTGCTGAGAAGGCGTGGGACAGAAGGACTAGGCAGAGGCAAGGTCAGACGTAGCAGAAGGTCGGGGCAGGCAGCAAGGTTCGTAGTCAATATGGATAGCAGGAGATCTGGAAACACAGGCTTTGGACAACACTAAACGCTTTCACTGGCACAAGGCAACAAGATCCGGCGAGGGAGTGCAGGGGAAGTGAGGTATTATAGCCAGGGAGCAGGTGGAAGCTAATTAGGTTAATTGGGCCAGGCACCAATCATTGGTGCACTGGCCCTTTAAATCTTAGAGAGCTGGCGCGCGCGCGCCCTAAGGAGCGGAGCCGCGCGCGCCAGGACATGACAGCCGGGGGCCGGGACAGGTAAGTGACTTGGGATGCGATTCGCGAGCGGGCGCGTCCCGCTATGCGAATCGCATCCCCGCCGGCAATGTCAGTGCAGCGCTCCCGGTCAGCGGGTCTGACCGGGGGCGCTGCAGAGAGAGGAACGCCGCGAGCGCTCCGGGGAGGAGCAGGGATGCGGAGCGCTCGGCGTAACATGTGTTTGTTAAGGTTCATTTTCCAGTCAGGTGGGTGTAATATTTTGTGACACGAGTGTAAGCCCGAGTGTAAGGCCGGACCGGCATCTATCCGTTTCTCTTGTCATAATGGCACAGGTGAGTATATTTATTCCATGATGCCAGCCTGGTCGTGATTCAGTGCCGGCTCGTTCTTCAGAGTAGGTCTGGTGGCCTTTAGCTCATCAAGTACCAGGCACATTGATAACTAGTCAGTCGATTCTACTCTGTCTCTAGGGTAGGGGTTGAATTATGGTGTTGTGCCGGTCACTGTACTTAGGGTGTTATTGTTTATTAGGTTTGTATATTCTGCTATTTACCCTACCGGGTTATGTGTTTTGCCCATTTAAGGCCTGCCCTCGGTCGCAGTTATGGGCACAGTTCAACCGCTTTTGTTATGGTTTAATGTTTTCTATTCAGGTGTGTGTAACGTTTTGCGACATGAGCACGAGTGTAAGCCCGAGCACAAGTGTTAAGCGTATCAGGTTGTGTTTGTGCGAGGGGCTGGAATATTCCGCCCCTAAACCACCAGGCGAGGCATACAGGTGTTGTGGGCATATATAACGCCCTCTACTCTTACTGGAGGGGCGTTCGTGACGTTTTTCACATCCCTCCCAACCCTCCCTATCTTATTTTATTTATTTTAATTCATTCATTACAGGGTATGCCCACTTAAGGCCTGTCCTCCGTGGCGGTTATGGGCACAGTTCAACCACTTTTGTTATGGCTTAATGTTTTCTATTCAGATGTGTGTAACGTTTCGTGACACGAGCACGAGTGTAAGCCCGAGCACAAATATATATATATATATATATATATATATATATATATATAGTAAATTTGAGTAGCCGTATTAGTCCAGTGATACAGATGCAAATCATAAAATGTTGCAGTATCTTGCTTTGGACTTGATAAAGGGAGGAATCCCGAAATCTTGTCTCTACAAAATTCTGTTAGTCCAATAAAAAAGGTATTACAAGATACTGCAACATTTTATGATTTGCATCTATATATTTATATATATATATATATATATATTTATATTTACAGTGGTCCCTCAACATACGATGGAAATTTGTTCCAAACGACCCATCGTTTGTCGAATCCATTGTATGTTGAGGGATTCGTGCAATGTAAAGTATAGGAAGTTATACTCACCTGTCCCCGCCGCTCCGGACCGTGTCCTCACCGCTCCCGATGCTGTCCAAGGGGCTCCCGATGCTGTCCCGCTGCTCCGGCGTCTTCTTCAGGATCCTCCGGCTTTTTCGGCGTGCGCACGACGTAATAACGATGCCGGAAAGCGAGGCTCGGACCCCGGAGAAGATGCAGAAAACGCCGGAGGATCGCGAAGTGGACCCGGAGCAGCGGGGATAGGTAAGTGAACCTGTCCGGGATGCTTAAACTGCTATCCGACAGCAGCTTAAGCATTTTGTGCTGTCGGATAGCAGTTAATGCGATGGCCCCGACATATAAAAGCATTGTATGTCGATTTTATCATATGTCGGGGCCATCGTATGTCGATTTGATCATATGTCGGTGCCAT
This sequence comes from Hyla sarda, assembly GCF_029499605.1. Lineage (NCBI taxonomy): Eukaryota > Metazoa > Chordata > Amphibia > Anura > Hylidae > Hyla > Hyla sarda. The sequence goes on from NC_079192.1 coordinate 67,521,964, forward strand.
CGTATGTCGGGGGGTTACTGTATATAATATTCGGTATATGTGAATAAAATAATACCTTTTATTGCCCTCAAAGAGAGAGAGAGACAAAATAACAGTAAGCAGGTATGATGTCTTTTAATGGCTAATAAAGTTAATATGCTAATATATACTGAAATAATATACAGAACATATGACTTTTAAAGAGCAGAGGGTAAATAGTACAACTCACTGCTGGCGAAATAAGATAATGGTGTCTGCTGTAAGTACTGTGCAATATTCTGGATTTAAACTCTTGAAAAGCAGGCATTCTAGATATCTACATTTTTCTCACCTGTCTGTACATTTTACTTATTTATCAAGTATTTTGAAGTAGGGTCACACAAAAGGAGCCGCCATTGTTACTAAGTGGCTGGGCCCTCCTGATCTCTGTCACTTATCTCCTATACTCCATATTGTACCCTATAATATACGACATGAGCATGAAGTGATAGTTAAAGAGTCCTCAGCCTTGATGTTCAGCTATTATTGCTGGGGGATACCTCATCTAAGCATATCTACTATATATGCAGCTGGTGGATTTAGGATAATCCCATATTGCATGGATGTTCTGGGTCTGCCAAAGTGGGATCATTCTGGTACATTGTGAAAGAAGACCCCAGTAAGATCATGTTATCACCTTGACAATACATAGTGGTCCACTGATTTTGTAACCTGTGTGACCCTACTAGAGGTAATATAATGACAATTATGCACCATTTCATTTCCATACCATATAGTTGGTGTGTTCCTGGGGATAAAAAAAACACTAGCCTGTAAAATGAAAGGACATTCTATTGCATATTGTCATAAAGTCCATCCATTCACTATAACTGTGTGAGTCCTATACACTGGCTCTTAGGAGGTTAATGGCAGGGGATTGTATGCCCTATTTTGGACTCACTAGCCACTGTTACCTATTGCTGTCATGAAGCAGCACATAACTGAGGTCACCACGTTGGTTAGCCCTAAATACTACATTAGATTGTAAGCTCTTTCAGGCAGGGTCCTATGTCCTTCTTTCATTGTTAATGCTCACTAGCTCTCATTACTTGGCAGGGATTTTCCCACTAGATATGTTGTGTATTTGTCAAAATCTTTTACAATCCAACAGCACATTGCGTGTGAATGGGGTTTTCATAATAACATCCACATGCAGTAGAAAAAAATTGGCATGGAATTCAGAGCAGGCTACAGATTTACATCTACTACTACAACCTTAACCCCTGAAATGATGGTTTATCTTTTAGAAATTTCCTCCTCACCCTATCTGCCAGTGACCAAGATTCCTTGAATTCCATGTAACTGCTGTACCATGCTCAGTGCATTAGAGATCACTATTGAAATACTCCACAATCCCGGAAAACACTTATTATTTCTGGACTTCTACAGCTCCATTTCCCTCCTCTAAAACAGTATCAAGATCCTCTCTAAACTCTATGCCAAAAGGTTGAACTCAGTCAGTCAGTCAGCTTCCATTATCTTCAATAGGAACTGAGGTTCAGTAATGTAGTGTTGGACGGGGTAATGTGTAATTAACCTTATCGTGATGCCAGCGTGTAGTTGACCTATACACCACCCGAGGTAGGCCAGCTTCACCTGTGCCAGGCACGGGGTAAATAATCATTCCGACGCAAGATTACGGTTAACTGCCTTGCTATACTGAGGTTGGAAAGATGGAAGGTGAACTTAGGTAAGCTTATCCGCTTGCTGGGACTTATAGTTGATTGTGCTGTACATGACTGATTCAGCCCACACTATTCTTTAGAGACTTGGACTTGACTAACTTGCTGACTTGACTTGTATAATATCCCCAAGACTGTAGGCTTACCGCAAGGCTTTGACTTTCACCTCGGTAGTGGGGTTAGTGGGATTGATGCATCATTGCTGGACTAAGCCTCAGGCCTCCTTTCAGATACACCTCACAGATAGACTTCACTCCTCACCAAACTGTACCACAGCAAAGGCTTAATCTCAAGAGAGCTAAGAGATAGAGCTGATGTCACGGACCGACCTGGGGACAGGGAGAGTGAGCCCTAAACTGACCCTAAAACCACTCTCCCTGCCTACTTGCCCATCCACCCTAAAGGGTGGATGGACAACTGGGCGCTGGTCATTCCCTGAGCTAAAGTGCAGTGGCCTTAAAAACACATACTAATAAATAGTCGGTCACAGACCAGAAACATAACAGGAACATAAAAACTATATAGTATTAAGTTCAGAGGACACTGATCAGAGAGCAGCACAGAGGACACTATAGACCAATGGTAAAGCACAGAGGAAAACACTAGCTAAGTGATCATGTACTCTATGATCAGTGCATGTACAAAACTCCAAAGATCTGAATAATGAACAAATAAACAAATAGAGTTCAAAACACCAGACAGGAACAGATAGGAATATAGCATAATCCCCCAGAACCTCCAGTAGACACAAAGTCCCCATGGACCGGTAACAGGGATCTATCACTAAACAGGAATAATCGCAATCCCTCAGAACACCTCCAGTAGACAAGGAGTCCCCATGGACAGGTAACAGGGATGCCAAGTTACAACTCAGAAAAACGGATAGAGCAGGATATAATTATAGAACACCGTTCACACTGAACACAAGACAGGAATCGCAATCCCTCAGAAAACCTCCAGTAGACACGGAGTCCCCATGGACAGGTAACAGGGATGCTTAGTTATAGAAACACAGAAAACGGATACAAGAGAAAACACAGTGTGAACAGATACTTAGCAGAAAGGATATACAAATCCTAAAACCGACTAAACAAACACAGCTTAAAATCTACAAAGAGCATGCCACATAATCATGACTAAAGCCAGAACATACAAGGTGCATGCTAAGACAGAGATAGTAGATGAAAAGCTCAAATAAAGAGTGTTTCACCAAGAGCTTCATAGCAGCATGTCAGGATCTCAGGAAGTCAAAATGTCAAATGTGTATCACCAGCCCAGAAGCTGTAGACACACCCTAAGAGCTATTGGTCAGAAAGCCAAAGGCTTTAACTAGTCCCTAACCGGGGAACATAAAGCTGTTCACACACAAGCAAATCCAATAGCTGTGTGTTAACACAGACCAAGACAGACATGACAGCTGAACCCTGACCTCACTATATATGGGAGGAATTTAGAGAGATCCCTTTGACCAGATAAGTCACATGTTCACCACTGTATACTCCCCTTAACAACTAGGTCCTTAGCAACAATAGATTGAAGGCAATAAGTACATACATAATATAAATACATTAACCCTTATATGACAGTATATTATATAGTGCATTATAGAGAGTTCTGAAGAGAGGGGACCCATGACGGACATTGAGTAGCATCTGCCACACAGGAAGGGCAGGAGTACAGAAGAACATGTGATTCTGTACTGGGTCACCACAGTAACATGGTATGGCCACTAGACAATGTACATAGCCAAGGCTTCTGGCTTCACACATTGTATATGTATACATCCTGGTGCTATTCCTGTGCCAAACATTTGAAACTGTGGACTTCGTCGTAGGCGGTAACCTACCCTTTGCTCTAACCTTGCAGCACTTACAGTTTAGTTCGTCCCCCAATCAGTTTCTTCTGACCACAAGAAAAGACCCACACAAGTATTTTATATAGATAGGCCATAGTACTCTTCTACCAGATTCAATACTTTCCAATTGGATTATGTGGATGAATGCCCCAATTGCCACCTGTCACGTGGAAATATTTTCACCATACACAGTTGTGCCCTAAGGCGCAACCTTTTTTTTTTATTTTTTTGTAAAAAAAACACGGAGGCCAGACTACAGGTGAAAGTCAAAAGGGATTTTTAAAATTCCAAACCCACCTGCTGTTTTTTCCTTTGGCGTTTTTTCATTCATCTTTGGTGTTTTTCGATTTGGGGCTCAGGGGCAGTTTTATAGAATGTCAGCATGTTGAGACTATGGTGTTTTTTGGACAAAATCCTGGAAATAGGAGAAAAAAAGAAAAAAGCTAAATACAGAGGCACACCAGGATTACATGTAAATATAATAATGTTTATTATAGTCACAATCAAAACAATTACATGTAGGGCAACACATAAAAACTATTAAAAAAAACACTTAACATAGAGCTAAACCACAACCCCCCCCCCCTAGTCCCACACTCAATCCAAATAAATATCAAAAAATATACAGATAAGCAGATATCATAGAGGCAGCGAGACAAAAGAAATTTTAATGCACACATATGGGAAAAAATATGAGACCCGGACAGGGCCACACAAGAACCCCACACGTTCCGTCGCCAAGCAACTTCCTTAGGGGTGTTGTTTTCCTGGCGTGTTTTGTTTCCCCACTTCTTCAAAAGAAATCCTTGAGTCACATAATGATAGAGTCACATGACTTGTCATGATAACAATAAAGGGGATAATGACAAATGAAGAAATGCCAAAACTAACACTCACTTTTTTTGAAAAACCGCCACAAAAACTGCACCTTGGGAGTGCAAAATAACAGCACAATTTTTGTGGCTTTTTTTTCCAGGTCAAAAAACAAGTGGAAACTTAGCCTAAGGATAAAATAGGTTCTCCAGTTCCACTCTGCCCCAAGGTGCGCCTCTTCCTTCCTGACCCTGAAGAATTCGACTCACACTATACACACGTCTTATTAAAATGCTGCACTATGCAAACACAGTCATTTCTAGGAACTTGCTTTCCCAATGGCCTCCTTCCCTTTCAGAGTGGCTGACCTTGGTAAATAACATGATACTGTTCCTATTATTTCTACATAGAAAATATCCGCTCAATTTCACTAGAATATGGAAAAGGTGGATGCAATCTCCTGTGACCACACATCTTCCCCAAAACATATATTATATCTCTATATGTATATTTCTTAAAGAGAATGTGCTACCTACATTTTTTGTACTGATTAGAATTTTTTTTCTCCAGTTTTTGGCTCTAATCTCTTTCTTTTTTTGTGATTGTAACCTTTTTTGAATTTTACATTCATGTCTATGGGAGGGGCGTGATGGCTGTGGAGCAGAAGTACACAGCTGTCACGCTCCCCCTCCCATAGACATGAATGAAGGGCGTGACGTCACAACCACGGTTGCCCGAAAAAAGCTTTTTATGGTGCAGGCGCAATTTGTATATGTCACAAACCACCGTAGGTTCCAGGCTTGATAGCATCTATATTAAAGGGATAGTCCGCCCCTAGACATCTTATGCCCTCTCCTGCAGCTCCCCGTGTCATCTGGTGCACGGAGCAAACTTTGCTCCATGCCTGATCACTGGCGATGCAGGGGCTGGAGGCTTGTGATTAGAGATGGGCGAACTTACAGTAAATTCGATTCGTCACGAACTTCTCGGCTCGGCGGTCGCTGACTTTTCCTGCATAAATGAGTTCAGCTTTCAGGTGCTCCGGTGGGCTGGAAAAGGTGGATACAGTCCTAGGAAAGACTCTCGGGCTGGGATTTGTGGGCATATTAATACGCTTGTGGGAAACTGGCTATTGCAAGATTTTGACTAAAACAGTGCTGTGTATTTGTATAGAAAATGCGTCATTCACATATTCTGTGCACACCCAAAAAAAGTTAGCGTTCTTTGTTGTTGTTGTTTTTTTCTTTTAAGGGCTGGTGTTTTTTTTTATATAAATGACAGGTTCCATTAAAACATGAAATGTTGTAGATTTCACACTTGCCACTAGGTGTCAGAATATGAAAAATAGATGACTAGTTAATGAGGGATATCTCATTTTACTGTGTCTAGTTACATCAGTAACAGTCTGAGAATTAGAACAACTCTCTGATGGGGCCCCAATAAGAAGCCGGGCAGTCACACTAAAAACAGTATGTGTAATATCTTAGCAGACGTTAACATTGACACTTGCTGTATGCTGCTGTTATCCAATGCTTTTTACTTGCCAGACAATTTATGATGTGCAGGCCCACCGCCTACAATATTAAAGACCCCCACCCTGCATGTTTACTTCTGTGAAATGAAACAAAATCTAATGCGCACTACTCTATGTTAATTAAAAATTGAGAGTAGGCACAATTCCAGGCACATTTTCCATGTAAAACACGAAGCGTGTAGATGAGAAAAAAAATATTGTCCAATATTGTCCTTATGTGTGGGCAACTATTGTGGGGTAATGAATAAGGGACAAAGATAATGCGCTCACTGCTGGTCACGATGCGAAAGTTCAAGCTTTATTCCAACAGAATGCAATAGCTTCAGTAGACAGGACAGGTACACAGGGAGCTCGGATGGAACAGGTGAAGCGGGGGCGTGAAGGAGGGGCGGCAACTAGTTTCGCACTCTAAGGCGATTCCTCTGGCCCGTACGGACCAGAGGAATCGCCTTAGAGCACAAAACTAGTTGGCGTTACAGAGGGGTGGCAACTAGTTTTACACTCTAAGGCACTTCCTCTGGCCCGTACGGGCCAGAGGAATCGCCTTAGAGCGCGAAACTAGTTGGCGTGACAGGGGGGCGGCAACTGGTTTTGCATTATAAGGCGCTTCCTCTGGCCAGTACAGGCCAGAAGAATTGCCTTAGAGCGCGAAACTAGTTGGCGTGACGGAGGGGCAGAAAGTGGCTTTGCATGCTAAGGCACTTCCTCTGGCCTGTACAGGCCAGAAAAATCGCCTTAGAGCGCGAAACTAGTTGGTTTGACTGAGGGGCGGCAACTGGTTTTGCATTATAAGGCGCTTCCTCTGGCCCGTACAGGCCAGAAGAATCGCCTTAGAGCGCGAAACAAGTTGGCGTGATGGATGGGCGGCAACTAGTTTAGCACCCTAAGGCACTTCCTCTGGCCCGTACGGGCCAGAGGAATTTCCTTGGAGCGTGAAACTAGTTGGCGTGATGGAGGGGCAGCAACTGGTTTCGCACTCTAAGGCAATTCCTCTGGCCCGTACAGGCCAGAGGAATCGCCTTAGAGCGCAAAACTAGTTGGCGTGACGAAGGGGTGGCAACTAGTTTCGCACTCTAAGGTGCTTCCTCTGTCCCTTAGAGTGCAAAACTAGTTGCTGCCCCTCTGTCAAGCCCCCGCCTCACCTGTTCCATCCGAGCTCCCTGTGTACCTGTACTGTCTACTGAAGCTATTGCATTCTGTTGGAATAAAGCTTGAAATTTCGCATCGTGATCAGCGGTGAGTGCATTATCTTTGTCTCTTATTCATTGCTGTGGATACTTACCTGTGGATTTCCTTGATAAGAGCACCACCGCACTCCATGCATGTTATACCAGGACTGATACATGTTGTACGCTACCATTTATCCAGGCTCATACTCTCATCCATATTGCATTGGCGGTGCCAGACATTTTTTTTTCTACTGTCTTGTTGCAACTATTGCAGGGTATTAGGATTCGATCTAAGAAAACAGTGGAAAAATAAGCCACCCTAACATGCACACTTTCCCACGCTCGCCACCACTCTGGAGTCCCCAGCAGAAGTGCCCCAAGGATGTCCATATACACTGAGCACTGGGCTCAACAGCCATGTGCAAGAATGATACAATTATTTCCCTTGCTAAAAAGGTAGGGACTCTTTTGCACCCTATGTTCCTCCATACCACTTCTGCAGTCACCGATACATCTAAAGCAGAATTGCCTACACTGGCCCATTCCTCAGCTCCAGATCCATATGGGAATGAACCAGGACTAGGTGCATTTAAACCTGAATTTGATGACTGTTCACTTGCCAGATGCAGTTTATTGATGGTTATTGTTCTGCAAGTTCACACAAGCAAAATTTTTATAGGAACATATTCCACAGATATAAATGCAGAGAAATGGCCCCGCCAACCTTCTTTAGAATAGTTCGTAATATACCTAGGGAGAAATTCAGCTGTAGATCAGATAAAGGACTACCGATGCAGCTTTCAAGATGGAAGGCAATGTATGTAAACCAAGCATACATACAATACATAAAGTCCAATCCCTCGGAGCTGATGTCTGTCTTCCTCTCTTACCTTCTGCACTAATATAATGTGTGATTCTTCAATAAAGACGGATTAACCCTTTTGCAACTAACGTGGTGACTGCAACGTATATTTTTCTTCCTTTGGACTTTATGCATTTTGCTAAATTTTTCCCCCATACGCTATCACCACCACTACCCACCTTGTAGGAAAAACCTATCCAAAGCCATAATCAGCATACAAATTGCCATGGGGTCACAACTGTAGTGCTGGGCTACTTTTTTCTATTTTCTGCATTAAGCTAAAAATACAACAGGCTCAGGTTTCTGTCACCCTGGTGAATGCACATCCCTAGAGAATGCAGGAAAGGCAATAAAACAGAACACAAGGTTATATGTGTCATGGAGGCAGCCCATGTGGCTGTTATGGAGCCCTTGGAGAGAGGTGGCAGGAACCTGTACAGGACTAGAGGAACTACCTTGTCTTTACTATGCATGCTGACCATACCATATACCAGTGTTTCACAACCAGCCAAAGGATGTCTGAGCATGCTAGGAGTTGTAGTCTCGCAACAGCTGGAGACACACTGCTTGGGAAACACTGCCATATACCCCAAACTTTTGGGTTGGAATTGGCATGAATCCTTCTATTTTGTGATCTGGTTTGTGGATTGTCCCTCCAAAGTCGGGACTGATGGCAACTATAAACATGGTCCTTTTTGCTGTCCTCTACTGTCAAGTATTAAAGGGACTCTAGTAGGCCCCGCATACTGGCCCTAGAACCTGACAGGCCAGGAAAATAAGCAACTTTGTACTGCCATACTCAGCTCTCTGCGATGCCACAAAGAGCTGAAAAGTAACTTTACTCTGCGGCTGAGACTGGTGAGCTAATACAGTTATTCTCCGGCACCCCCTCCTGCCAATCAAGTTTGATTGACAACCTGAACATAGGGCTTCTCCCTGTATTCCAGCTGTCAATCAGCATTGTCTGGCTGGGAGCAGGAGCATCAAGCGTGAATGTAACCATTTTCAAATTGTTACTGTAAATGTAAAGTTACTTTTTAGCTATCTGCGGCATCACAGAGAGCTGAGGAGAATGGCATTGAATCATTGTTCTACTGGCCTGTCAGATCCCGGGGCTGGTGTTTGAGACCAAAGGGAACTGTGGTAACGGGGTGTGATGAGGGCAGATGTTGTTACCCTAGGGGCAGATGGCATTAACCCCTGTGACGCCAGGATGTGGTTTATCCTCAATACCACCCAAAGGTATACCGCTGGATCCTGGGCTAGGCACGCGGGTCAATAATGACTCCGATGCCAAGTTACGGATAACGGTAGCTTTACTGAGGTTAGACAGATGGTAAAGTCTATACAGTTCAGCCAGGGCCCAAGGAGGTGACCAGTGACGCAGAGACCTTAAGTGCTTGCTGGGACTTTTAGTAGGACTGGACAATGTAATGCAGGCCACGCTAACTTGTCAATTGCTGAAAGGGACTGACTTAACTTTACTGACGACTGACAAAGCTATGACTGTAGCTTACTTGCAATTGACTGTGGCTGCAGACTGGACTTGAGGCCTCCAATGACTCTGGACAGACACACTGCCTGTGGCAAATTTGCCAATCTTGGTGTTCTCTGGCAAATACCAAACGTCCTGCAGTGTTGGGCTGTAAGCACAACCCCCACCTGTGGAAGTCGGGCCCTCATACCACCCTCATGGAGTCTGTTTCTAACCATTTGAGTGGGCACATGCACATTTGTGGCCTGCTGGAGGTCATTTTGCAGGGCTATGGCAGTGTTCCTCCTTGCACAAAGGCGGAGGTAGCGGGCCTGCTGCTGGGTTTTTGACCTTCTACAGCCTCCTGCACTTCTCCTGATGTACTGGCCTGTCTCCTGGTAGCACCTCCATGCTCTGGACACTACTCTGACAAACACAGCAAACCTTCTTGCCACATCTCGCATTGATGTGCCCTCCTGGATGAGCTGCACTACCTGAGCCCCTTGTGTGGGTTATATACTCCGTCTCATGCTACCACTAGAGTGAAAGCACCACCAGCATTCAAAAGTGACTGTAATGGTCCGGAAAGGTGGCAGGAGGTGGATCCACTGGACCAGAGGAGTGATGGCGTGGGCCGTGCCAGGGGAACGGAGTCTAAGGAGCTACTGGTCTTCACCAGAGCCCGCCACAAAGCGGGATGGTCTTGCTGCGGCAGGTAGCCCCCAGGTCGTTCCACCCAGTAGGGACTCAACTCCTCTGGTTGCTGAGATTGACGCGGTACAGGAGGAATAGGTAGAAGCGTAGTCAGACGTAGCAAAGGTCAGGACAGGCGGCACAGGTTCAGAGGCGATAGTCACTAGCAACAGGTCAAGGCAGGCAGCATGGGTTCAGAGGCGGTGGTCACGAGCAATGGGTCGGTAACAGGCAGGGAAACACTATAACAATATGGAATGCTTTCTCTTGGCACAAGGCTCAAAGATCCGGCAAGAGCAGGAAGGGGCAGGGAACATTTATACGTAACTTTGGGCCAGGCACCAATCAATGGTGCGCTGGCCCTTTAAATTTCATGAAGCCGGCGCGCGCACGCCCTAGAGAGCGGGGACGCGCACGCCGGGGAACAGAGAAGACACGTAGAGCCGCAGGAGGTAGGGGACAGCAACGGGATGCGGCCCGTGTGCGGGGACCTCCCCCCACGCTAACTGCATCCCCGTCGGGGATAACTCTGCACTCCCGGTCAGCGTGTCTGACCGTGACGCGCAGGGACACTGCGGGCCGGGACAGAGGCAGTGAGCGCTCCGGTCCAGGAGTGGGGATCGGAGCACTCACTGTAACAGTACCCCCCCCCCCCTTTTGGTCTCCCCCTCTTCTTGGTGCCCAAGAACCTGAGGATAAGACTGCGGTCCAAGATGTTCACCGCCGGCTCCCAAGACCTCTCCTCAGGACCGCAGCCTTCCCAGTCGACCAAGAAAAATCTTCTCCCCCGGATGAACTTGGAAGCCAGGACCTCCTTGACAGAAAAAATGTCCGATGTGTCGGCCACTGGGCTAGGAGTGGTGACCTTGGGGGAGAACCGGTTAAAGATAGCTGGCTTGAGGAGGGAGACATGAAATGAGTTTAGGGTCCTAAGAGTGGAGGGGAGATGAAGCTGGTAAGCCACAGCGTTAATTCTTCTTCTAATCTTGCAGGGTCCCAAGTAACGAGGTCCCAGTTTGTAACTTGGGACCCTAAAACGGATGTATTTGGCCGAGAGCCACACTCACCAGGAGAAAACACTGGAGGAGCCCTGCGTTTCTTGTCCGCTTGGGACTTCATGCGGGCTGAGGCTTTAAGAAGAGCGGTGCGAGTCTCTCGCCAAATGGAGGAAAAGTCCTGGATGAGCTCATCGACTGCAGGAACAGAAGAAGAGGAAGAAAACGGCAGAGGTGGTAGAGGATGGCGACCGTAGACCACAAAAACGGTGACTTGTTAGAGGCGGAGGAATTCCTGAAGTTGTAGGAGAATTCCGCCCAAGTAAGAAGATCAGCCCAATCATCATGACGTGAAGATACAAAATGGCGTAGATATTCCCCCAAGACTTGGTTCACGCGTTCCACTTGGCCGTTGGTTTGGGGGTGATGAGAGGATGAGAAATCCAACTTCACTTTGAACCGTCCACAAAGAGCTCTCCAGAATTTGGAAACAAATTGCACCCCACGATCAGAAACAATATGCAAGGGAAGACCATGAAGGCGAAAAATGTGCAGGAAAAAATGTTTCGCCAGCAAAGGTGCAGAAGGTAATCCTGGTAGGGGTACAAAGTGTGCCATTTTAGAGAAACGGTCTACAACGACCCAAATGGCCGTCATACCCTGGGAAGGAGGAAGGTCAGTCACAAAGTCCATGGCGATGTGAGACCATGGGGTCTCACCTAACAACAAATTAACCCATAGGGGTTATAAAAGTCCTCTTGGATATGTGTTGATAAATAATACTTAACTTTTAATGTGTATAAATAAAAGGTGAGAACAAACATTTAAAACCACACCTCATATAGTGTCACTATTTAGCTATTTGTCCCTACTGTACACTGGTCAGTCTAAGCGCCACTGTTGGTCCCAATTTAGGGTATGTGCCACTATATCAGTCCACTGTGAGAACGTCACTGCATTAGACTCCAATTAGAGATTTGTAGTGGACGTATAGTGGTAATAGCTTGTAGGCCGACCAGAATAAATTTATTTTATGGCCAGCCCACCATTAAAGCCTGTGATGATTGAGAACGTCAACCACTGTTCAAGATAGAGTTAACCAACCCCCCACCACGCGGTGCACAGAGGACTTTTTTAACCCCTATGGGTTAATTTGTTGTTAGGTGTTGATACCTCTGTATGTGTTGTTTGGCCACAAAATAGTAGTGAGACCATGGGGTCTCAGGGACAGGAAGAGGTTGGAGCAGCCCAGCCGGCTTCAGACTAGGCGACTTGTCCCGTGCACAGACTGTACAGGCTTGAACAAACTCTGACACGTCCTTAGCCATGGTAGGCCACCAATATCTTCGAGCGATTAGTTGAAGGGTCTTTTGGACACCTGGATGACCCGCCAGCAAGGAAGAGTGACCCCACTTAAGGACTTCCAACTGTTGGCGAGGAGGTACATAGGATTTGCCAGGAGGAAGAAGACGAAGATCCACAGGTGCAACGGCAATAAGGCGCTCAGGTGGAATAATATGCAGTGTAGTAACCTCTTCACCCACTACATCTGAAGAGCGGGAGAGGGCATCTGCCCTGATGTTCTTGCTCGCTGGACGAAAGTGGATCTCAAAGTTGAAGCGAGCAAAGAACAGGGATCAGCGAGCTTGTCGTGGGTTGAGCCTCTGTGCGGACTGGAGATAGGCAAGATTTTTGTGATCCGTGTAAATGCAAAAAGGATGGATGGAATTGCCGGCAGATCCAGAATCCAAGAAGGCGGTAGCAGTGAAGGTAGACTTGGAAGACACGGTGAGCTGTACTGATAATGGAAGACGTGGAGATGAGGAATCCACACCTAGCAACGCCTCTCCCACGTTCACTAACGTGGAGGACGGAGAGGACAGTCTCTAAGGAAGTGCTCGGTACTGGCGCAGTACAGACACAAATTCTTGTTTCTTCGACGACTCCGTTCTTGAGTGGTCAAGCGAGACCGATCCACCTGCATTGCTTCCACGGCGGGAGGCCCAGAGAAGGGTTACGGTGGGTACTGAAAAACCGGAGACAGACGAGGATAGCGTCTTGGACGAGCTTTCTCCTTTTCATGCAGAAGTTCCTCTTTTCTCTCCGAGAAACGCTTATCAATCCTAGTGGCCAGTAGTATAAGCTCACTAAGGGTAGATGGCATCTCACGTGCAGCTAGGACGTCCTTAATTTCACTGCTTAGTCCCTTCTTAAACGTGGCACATAGAGCATCATCATGCCAATTTAACTCGAATGCAAGAGTACGAAATTGGATGGTGTAGTCACCCACGGTAGAGCCTCCTTGGGTCAGGTTCAGCAAAGCAGTCTCTGCAGAGGACACCCGGGCAGGTTCCTTGAATACACTGCGGAACTCTTGGCAAAAATTCAGGACGGAGGTAGTGGCTGGATCAAAGCGGTCCCACAAAGGTGTAGCCCAGGCCAGGGCCTTCCCGGTTAACAGGCTGAGAATGAAGGCCACCTTGACACGTTCAGACGGAAACTGGTCGGCCAATCACTCAAGGTGGAGTGAGCACTGCGACAGGAACCCACGGTACTGCTTCGGATCTCTGCCATACTTGTCTGGCAAGGACAAGCGAATTCTGGAAGAGGAGACGGCTGCTGGCTGAGGTGGAGCAGCAGGCACAGGCGGAGGTGACGGCTGTTGCTGGAAAGGCAGGAGCTGCTGCATCATGGTGGTCAACTGGGCCAGCTGTTGACCTTGCTGGGCAATCTGCTGCGTCTGTTGAGCCACTACGGTAGTGAGATCCACAAGGTTAGGAAGAGGTACCTCAGCGGGATCCATGGGCGGATCCTACTTAAACGGTCCAGACAGGTGGCAGGAGGTGGATCCACTGGACCAGAGGAGTGATGGCGTGGGCCGTGGCGGGGGAACGGAGTCTAAGGAGCTATTGGACTTCACCAGAGCCCGCCGCTGCGGCAGGTAGCCCCCAGGTCGTTCCACCCGGTAGCGACTCAACTCCTCTGGTTGCTGAGATAGATGCGGTACAGGAGGAATAGGCAGAAGCGTAGTCAGACGTAGCAAAGGTCAGGGCAGGCGGCACAGGTTCAGAGGCGATAGTCACTAGCAACAGGTCAAGGCAGGCAGCACGGGTTCAGAGGCGGTGGTCACGGGCAATGGGTCAGCAACAGGCAGGGAAACACTATAACAATATGGAACGCTTTCTCTTGGCACAAGGCACAAAGATCCGGCAAGAGCAGGAAGGGGCAGGGAACATTTATAGGTAACCTTGGGCCAGGCACCAATCAATGGTGCGCTGGCCCTTTAAATTTCATGAAGCCGGCGTGCGCGCGCCCTAGAGAGCGGGGACGCGCGCGCCGGGGAACAGAGAAGACACGTGGAGCCGCAGGAGGTAGGGGACAGCATCGGAATGCGGCGCGTGTGCGGGGACCTCCCGCCACTCTAACCGCATCCCCGTTGGGGATAACTCTGCGCTCCCGGTCAGCGTGTCTGACCGGGACGCGCAGGGACGCTGCGGGCCGGGACAGAGGCAGTGAGTGCTCCGGTACAGGAGCGGGGATCGGAGAGCTCACTGTAACAGTGACCAAAACATCAGCCAGGAAGCATAGGAACTGAGAAGTGGTCTGTGGTCACCACCTGCAGAACCACTCCTTTATTTGGGTGTCTTGCTAATTGCCTATAATTTCCACCTGTTGTCTGTTCCATTTGCATTTTGCTTCCTGAGTGGACAGTGTGATTTCACAGAAGTGTGATTGACTTGGAGTTACATTGTGTTGTTTAAGTGTTCCCTTTATTTTTTTGTGCAGTGTGTATATATATATATATATATATATATATATATATATATACATATATATATACACCGTAAAAATCCCATTACCAGAATCTGACTTATTTCAGAACACTAAAGCCTGCTGTTTACCTTCGGCTTATTACTATTGTAGTTATTGTACTATTGCCTTGTATGAACTGCACACAGTAGGTAAGGGAAAACCCTATGGATTTGCTTTGACCTCCTTTTTCTTATTTTAATAGGCTGCATTAGAGTGGGCCGGGAAGCTGCACGGTTTATAACATGCACCACCCATCCCCCTACTCTTACAAGACTGGCTATATATAGCTGTGCCTTCTGCAGCTGTATATATACAGGACTCCGTGCCCCAGCTGTCACCACTTCAGCATGCACATGGGGCCAGCACATAGAACAGGGAGAGGAGAAATATTTTATATAGGCAGAAACATCCAAGTCTCAAGAGAAAACAGAAGGGGGCAATCCACATCTGCACTAAAATATAATTATTTGTACCTGGGCCTGGTCCTCCCATATGTTTTTAATGCTCGTATACACAGCCATTATCCATGGTGTACGGATCTGTAATATACCATTCAAAGTCTGTTACTGTACATCTTTATGCTTCTAATTTCATACTCAGGAAACTGAGTAATGCTAACAACTCCCTGCACACAGCTACCTCCATGAGGATCATGCTAAAATGATCCACTCTCCCCTATAGGATCATGGGGGTCCAACCACTGGGATCCCACTGATCATTAGAACAGAGGTTTATTGTTACCTGACTGAATAGAGTGGCAGAGCGTATACCCATTCAACGTGCATACCCGTCCACTGCTCCATTTACTGTCTAGAGGGCCTCTGTACATAGTTGAATTCAGCGTTATGCAATGTTCAGAAGTCCATAGGGAATAAATGGGTTACGCACCCTGCCACTCCATTCACCTGGGGCACAATTGACCCCCATTCTCATGATTGGTGCATGTCCCAACAGTCGGACCCTCAAGATCAGTGAGTTATCCCCTATCCTGTGAACAGGGGATAACTTTTACTTTTTTATGATAAACTAAGTATCTGACATATTATCTTCTGTCAATTTTTTTTAACAATTCTGTCCAGCCATTATGGTTTTCTTATCCAAATTTCCCAAATTCCTCTTTGGCAAGTCTGCTGAGATATGCAGAGACATCCCTAAGTCTAAGGTGGCCATTTTGGAAGTTACCCAGCTTTTACAGAAAAATATTTAAAGAAGTTCTCCCTTAGGCTAAGTTTCCACTTTTTTCTGGCAGTTTTTGGAATACGGCCACTGCAGTTTTTGAGCCAAAGCCAGAAGTGTATTCAAAAGGAATAGGACGTATAAAGGAAGGACTTATACTTCTCCTCCATTATGGATCCACCTCTGGCTTTGGCTCAAAAACTGCAGTGGCAGATATCCAAAAACTGCCAGAAAAAACACGAGTGGAAACTTAGCCTCATTCTCCAAGATTAAGAAGATTTTCCATACAAAAATATCAGTGTATCAGTGTTTAATAAATCTGGTAAATCTGTTAGACCAACTATTAGCTGACTTTACACCCAAATAGTGTGTCAAAATGTTAATGCCACATCCCTTATCAGAAAAGCCACTCTCCATATAGTAACTGTGGTACATGTCATGTTAGCCTTTTTTGGAACAAAATTTAGCAGCATTTTGGCACATAAAAAAAAATAAAAAATCGCCTCCTTACAGCATCTATTGATTTGAGCCCAGCTGCATGTATTCATTGCAGTGGCCCTGGTGTCCATACATGTTCTTCCCTCTTACTTTCATATTTTGTGCAATATACAGGACCCCAGGAGATCGAACAGAGAGGGTTTAGGATGTAGCCAAGATTTTTCTGCTATAGCTTTGTCATGCAGATACATTTGCCCAACTTAATAGAGAGGTTCATGGTCGCTGACATTACACAGAAGGCTTGTTCTTACCAATATGAATAAATGCTTGTAACAATTTAATTAAACCCTTGAGTGGGTGGTAGAGAGAAAACACTGAGCTATAATACACAAAAAGTGGCATTTATATGCATTATAAAGTAATAATGGGGCCATTATATAAAGCCTCCTATTTTCTTTGATGTCCTGTATAAGCAAGTAGTGAGATAGACACCTTTACTTTAACAGTAATTGGAGATAGATGGTGACTTGCCATCAGGTTTAAAACATTAAAAACACAATAAATGTACACTAGTATGTCACTCCAAATTCTGTGATATGAAAAAATGCAAGTTTGTAAAAATATAAAAGCTGCACAATATGCATGGGGACTAAACTTTAATACTATTAGCAAATAGGAAGATTACTAGTCATCTTGCAATGAATTAGACCACCATAACAAGAAAACACTAAATCTACACTCTTCATTTAACCCTTTTGGTTTGAGTGTTTCCAGTTGGTATATCTTATATTCCTCTCTGTCTCAATTTCCTTTGGACTTACTATCTCACCTTGCCCTTCTATTTCCTTCAGTACTAGCCATCTAAGATCAGATACTGTATGGTTTGCTTAAAAAGTACCTGTCACTAAATAAACTTTTCTAAACTAACTCAGGTTATGTTTCCTGACTACTCCTAACACTCCTCCCTACCTTAAAAAAATGTCAGAGCTTTAAAAAGTTCTGTATCTTACCTTTTAACCTGCTCACATAGTACAATCTCCCAGCAGCAGAAAGGCTTTTCCCAGCAGGCATGACATCACTGAAGCCTGCTGGGGGAGCACTTCTGCCCTTACATTGTTGCAGTGCTGTGATGAATAGAAAACCTCAGACTCTATGCAGCTTTCAATGAGGCTCTGTGTAGCTTTCAGTGAGGCTCTGTGCAGCTGTCAATTAAGCTCAGTGCAGAGAAGCAGTGGCGTACCAAGGGGGGGGGGGGGGGGGCGCCCCGGAGTGCCACTCTCAAGGGTGCCAAGGGCGGACTGACCCAGGCACAGGCCCTTGCTCTGCATATACCTATGGGGAAGGGAGGGAGAGGGGAGGTGCTCTGCATATACCGATAGGGAAGGGGGAGAGGGGGGGTGCTCTGCAAATACCTATAAGGAAGGGAGGGAGAGGGGGGTGCTCTGCATATACCTATGAGAAAGAGGGGGGGGTGTAGCTCGGCATATACCTATGGGGAAGGGGGGTGTAGCTCTGCATATACCTATGGGGAAAGGGGGGGTGTAGCTCTGCATATACCTATGGGAAAGAGGGGGGTGTAGCTCTGCATATACCTATGGGAAAGAGGGGGGTGTAGCTCTGCATATACCTATGGGGAAGGGGGGGTGTAGCTCTGCATATACCTATGGGAAAGAGGGGGGGGTGTAGCTCTGCATATACCTATGGGGAAGGGGGGTGTAGCTCTGCATATACATATGGGAAAGAGGAGGGGTAGCTCTGCATATACCTATGGGAAAGAAGGGGGGAATATAACTCTGCATATACCTATGGGAAAGAGGGGGGGATGCTCTGCATATACCTATGGGAAAGAGGGGGTGGAGGGTGTAGCTCTGCATATACCTATGGGGGTTATCTGGCTACCTACCTACCTGCCCTTTTACTGTGCAGGATACCAAGGAGGGCATTATTACAGTTTGTGGGTCTATAGATGGAAAGATTGTGTAGAGGAGGGCACTGGAAAAATGCAGAGTCTGACATGTTTTTCCTGCAGGTGTTAAGAGATCCACATGGCGGTCTTATCCGGACGGAGAAGAAAAGGAAAGAGGACGCCGCTGATCAGAAAAGACGTAATTGTGAGTCCCAAAATGTAACTGTAATCACTTATATGGTATACACATCCTGTGTACAGCTGATATCTACCGCCATATGGTCCTGTATATAATCACTTATATTGTATACAGATTCTTTATAGTATATTGGTCTGTACATAGTGGTTTTATTCAGTACAGTATGGCGGTATTATCCAGTTATTGTGTGGTGGTATATATTTACTCCTTGTATACCAGTATTATTGGTCATGGAAATTTACCTACGTTAAAGTGTTTCTTACATATATAAATTTTAATTTATTGTGTGTGGGATTTGGGTGGAATAGGAGCGTGGCAGAAGATTGACGAGCTGCAGAGCCTAGCAGGGGCCCTTGCCTTTTTTTTGGTCCGGGGGCCCCGAGTGTTGTCAGTCCGCCCCTGGGGGGAGGGGAGGGAGGGGGTGTAATTAAGGAAGGTGCGTGTGTGTGTGTGTGTGGGGGGGGTGCCAAACAAAGGGTCCGCCCTGGGTGCCAAATGCTCTAGGTACGCCCCTGCAGAGAAGCACTTCCTGAGTTTGGTCTCCTGCCAGGCTGGGAGGAGACCAAACTCACTGTATTCATTGTGGCAGGGAACAGAACAGAGGCAGAGAACAGAACAGAGCCACCTAGTGATTTCTGTTGATAATTTTTAAAGCAAGTGAATGGGAAAGTGTCTGCTAATTACACAAGGAACACTATATTAAAAGTTTTATTTGGTGACACTATTTGGTGACAGGTCCTCTTTAAATGAAGTGGTGTGCAAAAGTGTTTTCACCTAAGCTCTTATCACTCTCTTTGTTCTCTGTAACCTAGTATGTAGGCTCAAATGAACCTTCACATTTCTTGAGGTCTGGCCTACATAGGCCATGCCAAAAAAAGATTTTAGCATGTATAATATATTGGCCTGGTCCTCCCATATGTTTTTAATGCTCGTATACACAGCCGTTTTTTTTTTTTATCCATGGTACAACTCCATAAGGAAACTGAGTAATGCTAACAACTTCCTGCACACAGTTGCCTCCATGAGGTATTATACAAAAAAATTCCCCCGTTTTCACTCTTTTGGAGAGATGGGAAAACTGTTAGTGAGAGATGGGATCACTGTTAGTGATGGAAGAGGAATTCTGACAACTTAACCCCTTAACGACGCAGGACGTAAATGTACGTCCTGGTGATGTGGTACTTAACGCACCAGGACGTACATTTACGTCCTGAGCATAACCGTGGGCATCGGAGCCATGCCGGCATCATGCGCGACAGGTCCCGGCTGTGGATCACAGCCAGGGACCCGCCGGTAAAGGCGGACACCCGCGATCCCGCGGATGTCCGCCATTAACCCCTCAGATGCCGTGATCATTACAGATCAGAGCATCTGCAGCATCGCGGTCACTTAACAGGATGATCGGATCGCCCGCAGCGCTGCCGCGTCGATCCGATCATCCGGCACGGCAGACGGAGGTCCCTTCACCTGGCTCCGCTGCCGTCCGGGAGTCTTCTGCTCTGATCTGCCTTCCTGCAGACCAGAGCAGAAGATGACCGATAATGCTAATCAGTGCTGTGTCCTATACATAGCACTGAACAGCATTAGCAATCGAATGGTTGCTATAAATAGTCCCCTATGGGGACTATAACAGTGTAAAAATAAAAGTAAAAAAATAAAGTAAAAAAAAAATGTGAAAACCCCCCTCCCCCAATAAAAACATAAATTGTCCCATCTTCCCTATTTTACCCCCAAAAAGTGTTAAAAAATTATTTTATATACATATTTGGTATCGCCGTGTGCGTAAATATCCGAACTATTAAAATAAAATGTATATGATCCCGTACGGTGAACGGCGTGAACGTAAAAAAATAAAAAAGTCCAAAATAGCTGCTTTTTATAATATTTTATTCCCCAAAAAATTTATAAAAAATGTAATAAAAGTTTTATATAAGCAAATATGGTATTAATAAAAAGTACAGATCACTCCGCAAAAAATGAGCCCTCATACCACCGCTTATACGGGAAAATGAAAAAGTTATAGGTCTTCAAAATATGGGGATTTTAAACGTACTAATTTGGTTAAAAAGCTAGCGATTTTTTTTAAGCGCAACAGTAATAGAAAAGTGTATAATCATGGTATCATTTTAATCGTATTGACCCAGAGAATAAAAAACACATGTCATTTTTACCATAAATTGTACGGCGTGAAAACAAAACCTTCCAAAATTTGCTAAATTGCTGTTTTCTTTTTAATTTCCCCACACAAATAGTATTTTTTTGGTTGCGCCATACATTTTATGGTAAAGTGAGTGATGGTATTACAACGGACAACTGGTCGCGCAAAAAACAAGCCCTCATACCAGTCTGTGGATGAAAATATAAAAGAGTTATGATTTTTTGAAGGTGAGGAGGAAAAAACAAAAACCTAAAAATAAAATTGTCTTAGTCCTTAAGGTCCAAATGGGCTGGGTCCTTAACCCCTTAAGGACCAGGCCATTTTATACCTTAAGGACCGGAGCGTTTTTTGCAATTCTGACCACTGTCACTTTAAACATTAATAACTCTGGAATGCTTTTAGTTATCATTCTGATTCCGAGATTGTTTTTTCGTGACATATTCTACTTTAACTTAGTGGTAAAATTTTATGGTAGCTTGCATCCTTTCTTGGTGAAAAATCCCAAAATTTGATGAAAAAAATGAAAATTTTGCATTTTTCTAACTTTGAAGCTCTCTGCTT
The DNA here is from genome assembly GCF_029499605.1 of Hyla sarda. Classification (NCBI taxonomy): domain Eukaryota; kingdom Metazoa; phylum Chordata; class Amphibia; order Anura; family Hylidae; genus Hyla; species Hyla sarda. The sequence goes on from NC_079192.1 coordinate 67,543,310, forward strand.
GTAAGGAAAATGGATATTCAAATTATATATTTTTTGGGTTCACATATACAATATGTCTACTTTATGTTTGCATCATAAAATTTATGAGTTTTTACTTTTGGAAGACACCAGAGGGCTTCAAAGTTCAGTAGCAATTTTGAAATTTTTCACAAAATTTTCAAACTCACTATTTTTCAGGGACCAGTTCAGTTTTGAAGTGGATTTGAAGGGTCTTCATATTAGAAATACCCCATAAAAGACCCCATTATAAAAACTACACCCCCTAAAGTATTCAAAAAAACATTCAGTAAGTGTATTAACCCTTTAGGTGTTTCACAGGAATAGCAGCAAAGTGAAGGAGAAAATTCAAAATCTTCATTTTTTACACTCGCATGTTCTTGTAGACCCAATTTTTGAATTTTTGCAAGGGATAAAAAGGAGAAAATTTTTACTTGTGTTTGAAACCCAATTTCTCTCGAGTAAGCACATACCTCATATGTCTATGTTAATTGTTCGGCGGGCGCAGTAGAGGGCTCAGAAGGGAAGGAGCGACAAATGGTTTTTGGGGGCATGCCGCATTTAGGAAGCCCCTATGGTGTCAGGACAGCAAAAAAAAACACATGGCATACCATTTTGGAAACTAGACCCCTCAGGGAACGTAACAAGGGGTAAAGTGAACCTTAATACCCTACAGGTGATTCACGACTTTTGCATATGTAAAAAAAATATATATTTTTTTTACCTAAAATGCTTGGTTTCCCAAAAATTTTACATTTTTAAAAAGGGTAATAGCAGAAAATACCCCCCAAAATTTGAAGCCCAATTTCTCCCGATACAGAAAACACCTCGCATGGGGGTGAAAAGTGCTCTGCTGGTGCACTACAGGTCTCAGAAGAGAAGGAGTCACATTTGGCTTTTTGAAAGCAAATTTTGCTCTGGGGGCATGCCGCATTTAGGAAGCCCCTATGGTGGCAGAACTGCAAAAAAAAAACACATGGCATACCATTTTGGAAACTAGACCCCTCGGGGAATGTAAAAAGGGGTAACGTGAACCTTAATGCCCTACAGGTGTTTCACGACTTTTGCATATGTAAAAAAAATAAATTTTTTTTTTACCTAAAATGCTTGTTTTCCCAAAATGTTTACATTTTTAAAAAGGGTAATAGCGGAAAATACCCCCCAAAATTTGAAGCCCAATTTCTCCCTATTCAGAAAACACCCCATATGGGGGGTGAAAAGTGCTCTGCTGGCGCACTACAGGTCTCAGAAGAGAGGGAGTAACATTTGGCTTTTTCAAAGCAAATTTTGCTCTGGGGGCATGCCGCATTTAGGAAGCCCCTATGGTGCCAGGACAGCAAAAAAAAAACACATGGCATACCATTTTGGAAACTAGACCCCTCGGGGAACGTAACAAGGGGTAATTTGAACCTTAATACCCTACAGGTGTTTCACGACTTTTGCATATGTAAAAAAATATATATTTTTTTTACCTAAAATGCTTGTTTTCCCAAAAATTTTACATTTTTTAAAAGGGTAATAGCAGAAAATACCCCCCAAAATTTGAAGCCCAATTTCTCCCGATTCAGAAAACACCCCATATGGGTGTGAAAAGTGCTCTACTGGCGCACTACAGGTCTCAGAAGAGAAGGAGTCACATTTGGCTTTTTGAAAGCGAATTTTGCTCTGGGGGCATGCCGCATTTAGGAAGCCCCTATGGTGCCAGGACAGCAAAAAAAACACATGGCATACCATTTTGGAAACTAGACCCCTCGGGGAACGTAACAAGGGGTAATTTGAACCTTAATACCCTACAGGTGTTTCACGACTTTTGCATATGTAAAAAAATATATATTTTTTTTACCTAAAATGCTTGTTTTCCCAAAAATTTTACATTTTTTAAAAGGGTAATAGCAGAAAATACCCCCCAAAATTTGAAGCCCAATTTCTCCCGAGTAGGGCGATACCCCATATGTGACCCTAAACTGTTGCCTTGAAATACGACAGGGCTCCAAAGTGAGAGCGCCATGCGCATTTGAGGCCTGAATTAGGGACTTGCATAGGGGTGGACATAGGGGTATTCTACGCCAGTGATTCCCAAACAGGGTGCCTCCAGCTGTTGTAAAACTCCCAGCATGCCTGGACAGTCAACGGCTATCTGGCAATACTGGGAGTAGTTGTTTTGCAACAGCTGGAGGCTCCGTTTTGGAAACAGTGGCGTACCAGACGTTTTTCATTTTTATTGGGGAGGGGAGGGGGGTTGTATAGGGGTATGTGTATATGTAGTGTTTTTTACTTTTTATTTTATTTTGTGTTAGTGTAGTGTAGTGTTTTTAGGGTACAGTCGCACGGGCGGGGGTTCACAGTAGTTTCTCGCTGGCAGTTTGAGCTACGGCAGAAAATTTGACGCAGCTCAAACTTGCAGCCGGATACTTACTGTAATCCTCCGCCCATGTGAGTGTACCCTGTACGTTCACATTGGGGGGGGGGGGGGGGGGAAATCCAGCTGTTGCAAAACTACAACTACCAGCATGTACGGTCTATCAGTGCATGCTGGGAGTTGTAGTTTTGCAACCGCTGGAGGCTCCGTTTTGGAAACAGTGGCGTACCAGACGTTTTTCATTTTTATTGGGGAGGGGAGGGGGGCTGTGTAGGGGTATGTGTATATGTAGTGTTTTTTACTTTTTATTTTATTGTGTGTTAGTGTAGTGTAGTGTTTTTAGGGTACAGTCACACGGGCGGGGGTTCACAGTAGTTTCTCGCTGGCAGTTTGAGCTGCGGCAGAAATTTTGCCGCACCTCAAACTTGCAGCCGGATACTTACTGTAATCCTCCGCCCATGTGAGTGTACCCTGTACGTTCACATTGGGGGGGGGGGGGGACATCCAGCTGTTGCAAAACTACAACTCCCAGCATGTACGGTCTATCAGTGCATGCTGGGAGTTGTAGTTTTGCAACAGCTGGAGGCACACTGGTTGTGAAACACCGAGTTTGGTAACAAACTCAGTGTTTTGCAACCAGTGTGCCTTCAGCTGTTGCAAAAGCTACAACCCCCAGCATGTACGGACAGCGGAAGGGCATGCTGGGTGTTGTAGTTATGCAACAGCTGGAGGCATACTACTTTGGCTGGGGATGCTGGGGATTGTAGTTATGCAACAGCTGGAGACACACTGGTTTGCTACTTAACTCAGTGTGCCTTCAGCTGTTGCAAAACTACAACTCTCAGCAGTCACCGACAGCCAACGGGCATGCTGGGAGTTGTAGTTATGCAACCACCAGATGCACCACTACAACTCCCAGCATGCACTTTAGCTGATTGTGCAAGCTGGGAGTTGTAGTTACACAACAGCTGAAGGTACACTTTTCCATAGAAAGAATGTGCCTCCAGCTGTTGCAAAACTACAAGTCCCAGCATGCCCATAAGGGCATGCTGGGAGTTGTGGTGGTCTGCCTCCTGCTGTTGCATAACTACAGCTCCCAGCATGCCCTTTTTGCATGCTGGGAGCTGTTGCTAAGCAACAGCAGGAGGCTGTCACTCACCTCCAACGATCCTCGCTGCACCAGGTCAGTCCCTCGTCGTCTCCGCCGCCGCCGCTGCTCCTGGAGCCCCGATCCCAACAGGGGCGCCGGGGATCGGGGTCCCCAGCACCCGGGGTGCACGTCCCGCACCCGCTCACGTCCTCCGGAAGAGGGGCGGAGCGGGTTGCGGGAGTGACACCCGCAGCAGGCGCCCTGATTGGTCGGCCGGTAATCCGGCCGACGAATCAGGGCGATCGTGAGGTGGCACCAGTGCCACCTCACCCCTGCTGGCTCTGGCTGTTCGGGGCCGTCTCTGACGGCCCCGATCAGCCAATAATTCCGGGTCACTGGAGACCCGATTGACCCGGAATCCGCCGCAGATCGCTGGACTGAATTGTCCAGCGATCTGCGGCCATCGCCGACATGGGGGGTCATAATGACCCCCCTGTACGTTATGCCCCGATGCCTGCTGAACGATTTCAGCAGGCATCGGGCACCGGCTCCGCTCCAGTTGGTTGCGGGGGGGGCGGTAAAACACATGACGTTCTCATACGTCATGTGTCCTTAAGGACTCGGAAATGGAGACGTATGAGAACGTCATGTGTCCTTAAGGGGTTAAAGGGGTACTCCGGTGGAAATTATTATTTTTTTTAATCAACTGGTGCCAGAAAGTTAAACAGATTTGTAAATTACTTCTATTAAAAAATCTTAATCCTTCCAGTACTTATTAGCTGCTGAATACTATAGAGGAAATTATTTTCTTTTTAGAACACAGAGCTCTCTGCTGACATCATGACCACAGTGCTCTCTGCTGACATTTCTATCCATTTTAAGAACTGTCCAGAGTAGGAGAAAATCCCCATAGAAAACATATGCTGCTCTGGACAGTTCCTAAAATGGACAGCTGAGAGCACTGTGCTCATGATGTCAGCAGAGACATTGTGTTCCAAAAAGAAAATAATTTCCTCTGTAGTTTTCAGCAGCTAATAATTACTGGAAGAATTAAGTTTTTTTTTAATAGAAGTAGTTTACAAATCTGTTTAACTTTCTGGCACCAGTTGATTTTAAAAAAAAAAAGTTTTCCACCGGAGTACCCTTTTAACCTGTTAAGGACATAGGACGTTCTCTAATGTCCCCACTACCTGGGCTTTAATGCCCAAGGACGTTAGAGAACGTCCTGTTGTATTTCCGGTCTCTGCCGCTCGCTGGGCAGAGATCGGAACTGGATGCCTGCTGAAATCCTTCAGCAGGCATCCAGGGCAAACGCCGAGGGGGGCCATGAAAATCGCCGAAAATCGCAAGGGAAATCGCCCTTGCGATCTGCGGCGATACCGGACTGATCGGGTCTCTGGGACCCGACCGCCCGGTAATTTTGCATGATCCCGGCTGTCACAGACAGCCAGGACCATGCTAATGTATAGGAGCGAGGTGGCAAGCCTGCCACCTCCTCCGATCCCCTGCGATCCGTCGGTTAACTAACCGACCAATCGCAAGGGGGGGGGGTTACTTCCTCCCGTCCTGCCCGGCCCCTTGAAGTCTGGAGAGGACGGTTGGAAGACTGGAGGACGCGGCGGGGGACGGGGGAGTGCTGGGGACCGGCCCCGGTACTTACCTCGTCCCTGAAGACCCGGATCCCGGCGATGAAGACGGCGGCGGCGGCGACAGGTGAGTAGATCTTCAGCCGCGGTCGGGCCCTTTACAGCAATGCACGTCGCCGTAAAACGACATGCATTGCTGTAAGGGGACCCTGTAAACTACAACTCCCAGCATGCCCAGACAGCCCTTGGCGTCTGGGCATGCTGGGAGTTGCAGTTTTGCAACATCTGGAGGTCCACAGTTTGGAGACCACTGTGCCCTTCCAGATGTTGCAAAACTACACATCCTCAGCATGCCCTTACTGTCCAGGCATGCTGGGAGTTGTAGTTCTGTAACATCTGGCCCTTCAGATGTTGCAGAACTACAACTCCCAGCATGCCTGGACAGTTTTGGTATACTGGGAGTTGTAGTTTTGAAACATCTGGAAGGGCACAGATTGGGAACCACTGTATTAGTGGTCTGCAAACTGTAGTCCTCCAGATGTTGCAAAACTACAACTCCCAGCATGCTGGGAGTTGTAGTTCGGCAACATCTGGCTCTAAAGATGTTGCCGAACTACTACTCCCAGCATGCCTGAGAATGCTGGGAGTTGTGGTTTTGCAACAACTGGAGGCACACTGGTTGGGAAACATTGTCTGTTTCCTAACTCAGTGTTTCCCAACCGTGTGCCTCCAGCTGTTGAAAAACTATAACTACCAGCATGCACTGATAAACTGTGCATGCTGGGAGTTGTAGTTTTGTAACAGCTGGAGGTTCCCCCCCTGTGAATGTACAGGGTACATTCACATGGGCAGGGGGCTTACAGTGAGTATCAGGCTGCAAGTTTGCGATGCAGCAAATTTTGCGCGGCAGCTCAAACTCGCAGCGGGAACTCGCTGTAATCCCCCGCCCGCGTGACTGTACCCTAAAAACACTACACTACACTACCACAAAATAAAATAAAAAGTTAAAAACACTACATATACACATACCCCTACACAGCCCCCCTTCCCTTCCAATAAAAATGAAAAACGTCCGGTACGCCACTGTTTCCAAAATGGAGCCTCCAGCTGTTGCAAAACAACAACTCCCAGTATTGCTGGACAGCCGTTGACTGTCCAAGCATGCTGGGAGTTTTGCAACAGCTGGAGGCACCCTGTTTGGGAATCACTGGCGTAGAATACCCCTATGTCCACCCCTATGCAAATCCCTAATACAGGCCTCAAATGCGCATGGCGCTCTTACTTTGGAGCCCTGTCGTATTTCAAGGCAACATAATAGGGTCACATATGGGGTATCGCCGTACTCGGGAGAAATTGTGTTACAAATTTTGGGGGGCTTTTTCTCCTTTACACTAACACGCTGGTGTTGCCCTATACTGTTCATTTTGACAAGAGGTAAAAGGGAAAAACGCCCCCCAAAATTTGTTATGCAATTTCTCCCGACTACGGAGATACCCCATAAGTGGGCGCAAAGTTCTCTGGGGGCGCACAACAAGGCCCAGAAGGGAGAGTGCACCATGTACATTTGAGGTGATTTGCACAGAGGTGGCTACAGCAGTTTTGAGAAACGCAAAAAAAAAAAAAACACATGTGACCCCATTTCGGAAACTACACCCCTCACGGAATGTAATGAGGGGTGCAGTGAGAATTTACCCCCCACTGGTGTCTGACAGATCTTTGGAACAGTGGGCTGTGCAAATTAAAAATTTTGTACAGCCCACTGTTCCAAAGTTCTGACAGACACCAGTGGGGGGTAAATGCTCACTGTACCCCTTGTTATGTTCCTCAAAGGGTCTAGTTTCCAAAATGGTGTGCCATGTTGGGGTTATTTTGCTGTCCTGGCACCATAGGGGCTTCCTAAATGCGACATGCCCCCCAAGCAAAATTTGCTCTCCAAAAGCCAAATATGACTCCTTCTCTTCTGAGCATTGTAGTTCACCCGTAGTGCACTTCAGGTCCACTTATGGCGTACCTTCATACTCAGAAGAGATGGGGTTACAAATTTTGGGGGGTATTTTCTGCTATTAACCCTTGCAAAAATGTGAAATTTGGGGGGAAACACACATTTTAGTGAAAAAATATATATATTTTTTTACATATGCAAAAGTCGTGAAACCCATGTGGGGTATTAAGGCTCACTTTATTCCTTGTTACGTTCCTCAAGGGGTCTAGTTTCCAAAATGGTATGCCATGTGAGGGTTTTTTGCTGTTGTGGCACCATAGGGGCTTCCTAAATGCGACATGCCCCCCGACCAAAATTTGCTCTCCAAAAGCCAAATATGACTCCTTCTCTTCTGAGCATTGTAGTTCGCCCGTAGTGCACTTCAGGTCCACTTATGGGGTACCTTCATACTCAGAAGAGATGGGGTTACAAATTTTGGGGGGTATTTTCTGCTATTAACCCTTGCAAAAATGTGAAATTTGGGGGGAAACACACATTTTAGTGAAAAAAATTTTTTTTTTTTTACATATGCAAAAGTCGTGAAACACCTGTGGGGTATTAAGGTTCACTTTACCCCTTGTTACGTTCCCCAAGGGGTCTAGTTTCCAAAATGGTATGCCATGTGGGGATTTTTTGCTGTTCTGGTACCATAGGGGCTTCCTAAATGCAACATGCCCCCAAAAAACCATTTCAGAAAAACGTACTCTCCAAAATTCCCTTGTCGCTCCTTCGCTTCTGAGCCCTCTACTGCGCCCGCCGAACACTTTTTATGGACATATGAGGTATGTCCTTACTCGAGAGAAATTGGGCTACAAATATAAGTATAAATTTTCTCTTTTTACCCCTTGTAAAAATTCAAAAATTGGGTCTACAAGAACATGCGAGTGTAAAAAATGAAGATGGTGAATATTCTCCTTCACTTTGCTGCTATTCCTGTGAAACACCTAAAGGGTTAAAACGCTGACTGAATGTCATTTTGAATACTTTGGGGGGTGCAGTTTTTATAATGGGGTCATTTGTGGGGTATTTCTAATATGAAGACCCTTCAAATCCACTTCAAACCTGAACTGGTCCCTGAAAAATAGTGAGTTTGAAAATTTTGTGAAAAATTGGAAAATTGCTGCTGAACTTTGAAGCCCTCTGGTGTCTTCTAAAAGTAAAATCACATAAATTTTATGATGCAAACATAAAGTAGACATATTGTATTTGGGAATAAAAAAAATTTTTATTTGGAATATCCATTTTCCTTACAAGCAGAGAGCTTCAAAGTTAGAAAATGCAAAATTTTCAATTTTTTCAGCAAATTTTGAAATTTTTCACTAAGAAACGATGCAAGTATCGACAAAATTTTACCAATAACATAAAGTAGTCACGAAAAATGTCACGAAAAAACAATCTCGGAATCAGAATGATAGGTAAAAGCATTCCAGAGTTACTAATGTTTAAAGTGACAGTGGTCAGATGTTCAAAAAAACGCTCCGGTCCTAAGGTGTAAAAAGGCCTGGTCCTTAAGGGGTTAAAGGGGTTCTCCAGTGGAAAAAATGTTTTCAGATAAACTGGAGCCACAAAATTAAACAGATTTGTAAGTTACTTCTATTTAAAAATCGTAATCATTCCAGTACATATCAGCTGCTGTATGCTCCAGAGGAAGTTATGCAGTTCTTTCCAGTCTAACACAGTAGTGCTCTCTGCTGACACCTCTGTTTGTGTCAAGAACTGTCCAGAGCAGGAACAAATCCCCACAGCAAACCTCTCCTGTTCTGGACAGTTCCTGACACGGACAGAGGTGTCAGCAGAGAGCACTGTGGTCAGACTGGAAAGAACTACACAACTTCCTTTGTAGCATACAACAGCTGGTAAGTACTGGAAAGGTTAATATTTTTAAATAATAGTAATTTAAAAAATCTTTAAAACTTTCTGGCACCAGTTGATTTGAAAACATTTGTTTTACACCGGAGTACCCCTTTAAAAATGGTACAGTGCCATTTTTACAAAGTGTCCCTCTAATGCCTTGGTCAATTTTCTGAAAAATGCAGCACTCTGCATGACAGTCTGTTCAAATTGACACGTATTTCAAATTTGGTGCCTAAACGCCAAAGCAAGGCGCCATTCCTCCCACTCCCCATCTGGTGTGTTTAAAGGGGTACTCCGATGTAAAACAAATGTTATTTTGGTCACCTCCATAGCAAGACCCAGGACTGTAGAAAAGCATTTTGCTGGGTGTCGCACTGGAGACCTTTACTGTATATCATCTAACGATGTTCTCTTAACAGGCGCCCATATTTTGGCTCACAATGTAAAAGACTCCAATATTTACATATATTATTTAAAAAACCCTCAATTTATTCAACTCCCCTTCCTCCTTTACTACTGTGGTCACCACTTTCCTGTCTTATCCTTTCTGTTCAGATTTATCTTACATTTTCTTCATCCTCCTGTCCACAGAATATTCCCCCCTGAACCCCTGAAGGGCATGGAGGGAGATTTATCAAAACCTGTGCAAAGGAAAAGTTGCCCAGTTGCCCATAGCAACCAATCAGATCGCTTCTTTCATTTTGCAGAGGCCTTGTTAAAAATGAAAGCAGAGATCTGATTGGTTTCCATGGGCAACTGGGCAGCTTTTCCTTTGCACAGGTTTTGATAAATCTCCCCCCATGGTGAATATCTTTTCTCAAGTGATTATTAACATTGGGGGGCTTGGAACATTGTAGAGGTTACTACTATCCAGTTCTTTTGACAATATCAATACTGTGTTGTGGTATCTCTGAGGTAAATCTCATCAAATGTTCCAAGAACATCTCTATTGAACCCTTCCACAACAATAGGATGTTGTCCATATATCTGGACCAAATTTTTATATGATCTTTAAAATAACCAGATCAGACTGCGCTTTCCTCAAACTCATTCATAACAATGTTTGCTATACTTGGACCCCATCGAGACCCCTTGCAGCAGAAAGAGATAGCTGCCTCCAGATCTGAAATAAGTTTTTCCTCAAAATGAATTCCACTAATCCCATAATGAAAGATATCATGGATCTAAACTCAAGAAATCTCTCATCATCATCATTGCGTCTTCCACTGAAATGTCAGTGTACAGGCTTCTAATGTCTAATGTGCACTGAGACGTAACATCTGATGTACACACATCCTTTAGTGTCCTTTAAACAGTAAGTTAACCCTTTCATGTTAATCCATGTAAATAGGCAATGGTTCAAAAATGTAATTCACTCCCAAAACTGGAGGGAATTTGCAAATCTTTATGTACGTTGGGTAACACGGGCACATGTGGATTCTCACTCACAAGGACCTTATTCAATCCTGCATCTATTGCTCCTGACTGTAATGATTCCTCCAAAAATGAATTGAGATTTCCCTTTAATGTCCTATACTGGGATCTGTTATTTAGCTGAATACATTTATTCTCTATCTTCTTTCAGTAGTTGTTCCTGTTTATAATAACAGTTGCCCCGCCTTTATCAGACTTCTTTATAGTAACAGAATCATCTTTTAATTTCAATTTAATTGCTAAACATTTCTCTCTAGACAAAATTACATTTTCTCCCATCATTCTACACTTAAAGGGATACTCTGCCCCTAGACATCTTATCCCCTATTCAAAGGACCCCCCGCGATCTCAGCTGCGGCACCCCACACATCCGGTGCACGGAGCGAACTTCACTCCGTACCGGATGACTGGCAATGCGGGGAGGAGGCTCGTGACATGTGGGGAGGAGGCTCGTGACATTACACCCACCCCCCGCTCGTGACGTCCGTCAAGCCCCCTCCCATAGACTTGCATTGAGGGACTTGAACGTGGCGTTACAAGCCCCGATGCTCAAAACAATGCCGGGTGCAGCAGGGAGATCGTGGGGCTCCCCAGTGGCAGGACCCCCGCAATCTGACATCTTTTCCCCAATCCTTTGTATAGGGGATAAAATGTCTAGGGGCAAAGTACCCCTTTAAGTATTCAGACCCTTTACCAGTACTTAAATGGTAACTCTCATTAAAATTAATTTTTGCTATTGCACTCCTTATGGTAAATAAAAAATATTTCTAATATTCTTTGTTTAAAAAAAATTACGTTTTCTATGTTTTATTTGTGCTTAAAAAAGCTCAAGAGCACATTTTCCTCCATCTTATATACAGACTTAGGACCGAAGCCCAAACCCAGGAAGTGCAGCCTGGAGTGCTGAGGGGGGGTGTGTCCAACCCACAGCATATGGCAGTTAAGTGTGAGAGGAGCTATGATTGGATGAGGCTGGACACACACCCCTCAGCACTCCAGGCTGCACTTTCTGTGTTTGGACTTTGGTCCAAAGTCTGTGTAGAAGATGGGAGAAAATGTGCTCTTGAGCTTTTTTAAGCACAAATAAAACATAGAAAACGTCATTTTTTTCTAAACAAAGTATATTACAAATATTTTTTTATTTACCATAAGGAGTGCAATAGCAAAAATTAGTTTTAATGAGAGTTACCCTTTAACCCCTTAACGACGCAGGACGTATATTTACGTCCTGCGCCGGCTCCCGCGATCCCGCATCATATCGCGTGGGTCCCGGCGCTAATCAACGGCCGGGACCCGCGGCTAATACCACACATCGCCGATCGCGGCGATGTGCGGTATTAACCCTTTAGAAGCGGCGGTCAAAGCTGACCGCCGCTTCTAAAGTGAAACTGAAAGTATCCCGGCTGCTCAGTCGGGCTGTTCGGGACCGCCGCTGTGAAATCGCGGCGTCCCGAACAGCTGATCGGACACCGGGAGGGCTCTTACCTGCCTCCTCGGTGTCCGATCGACGAATGACTGCTCCGTGCCTGAGATCCAGGCAGGAGCAGTCAAGCGCCGATAATGCTGATCACAGGCGTGTTAATACACGCCTGTGATCAGGATGAGAGATCAGTGTGTGCAGTGTTATAGGTCCCTATGGGACCTATAACACTGCAAAAAAAAAGTTAAAAAAAAGTGTTAATAAAGGTCATTTAACCCCTTCCCTAATAAAAGTTTGAATCACCGCCCTTTTCCCATAAAAAAAATAAAACAGTGTAAAAAAAAAAAAAAATAAACATATATGGTATCGCCGCGTGCGTAAATGTCCGAACTATAAAAATATATAATTAATTAAGCCGTACGGTCAATGGCGTACGCGCAAAAAAATTCCAAAGTCCAAAAAAGCGTATTTTGGTAACTTTTATAACATTAAAAAATGAATAAAAAGTGATCAAAAAGTCAGATCAAAACAAAAATCACACCAATAAAAACTTCAGATCACGGTGCAAAAAATGAGTCCTCATACCGCCCCGTACGTGGCAAAATAAAAAAGTTATAGGGGTCAGAAGAGGACATTTTTAAACGTATAAATTTTCCTGCATGTAGTTAGGATTTTTTCCAGAAGTGCGACAAAATCAAACCTATATAAGTAGGGTATCATTTTAACCGTATGGACCTACAGAATAATGATAAGGTGTAATTTTTACCGAAATATGCACTGCGTAGAAACGGAAGCCCCCAAAAGTTACAAAATGGCGTTTTTTTTTTCGATTTTGTCGCACAATGATTTTTTTTTCCGTTCCGCCGTGCATTTTTGGGTAAAATGACTAATGTCACTGCAAAGTAGAATTGGCGACGCAAAAAATAAGCCATAATGTGGATTTTTAGGTGGAAAATTGAAAGGGTTATGATTTTTAAAAGGTAAGGAGGAAAAAACGAAAGTGCAAAAACGGAAAAACCCTGAGTCCTTAAGGGGTTAAAGGACCTTTTGCAGCTATTACAGCAGGTTGTTAATGTTATATCATACAAAGAGATTATAGACAATTATGCACTTCCAACTTTGGGGCAACAGTGTTGGGACGGCCCTTTCCTGTTCCAGTATGACTATGAACTTGTTGCAAAAAGTGGGCTCCATACAGATATGGTTTGATGAGTTTGTTGAGGAAGAAGTTGGGTGACCTGCACAGAGCCCTGACTTCAACCCCATCTAACACCTTTGTGGTGAACTGTAAGGCTAAGTTTCCACTTGTTTTTTTTCTGGCAGTTTTTAGAAAACTACCATTGCAGTTTTTGATCCAAAGTCAGCAGTGGATCCATTTGGGAGAAGTATAAGTCCTTCCTTTATATGTCCTATTCCGTTTGAATATACTTCTGGCTTTGGCTCAAAAACTGCAGTGGCCGTATTCCAAAAACTGCCAGAAAAAAAAACAAGTATAAACTTAACCTAAGGCTGATTTTGAGAATGTGTTTTAATTCCAGGCCCAGACTGTTAGGGCCCATTCAATCTGAAAAATATGCGCCCAGAGAAATTTCAGCAGATATTCTTTGTGCAGCGGATGCCATCAGAATCAATCGGTGCATGGTCCATGCAGACATGAATTTTTCACCATGGATATTATGCAATGTCCTCAATGCAGGAGAATCTCATTGAACCCCTGTTAGTTTCCAGGCAGGCTGCCCTCATGGGTGGAATATGGCCAGTTATTCTTGGTTTTCCCGAACCATATGGCATTTAACATTTGTTCTGTGATGCAAGCAAGGCAGTAATTCCATTGCGCCACTTGTGTTGACCCGTAGAAGCAAGCCAAATAGAAGAGACCAGGTCTGTATCACTGAATAATAGCATGGTAACAGGGACAGGTGAGCATGTTTACCTGTATGTTTTAAGAGGGCACTGCATGGCACTGTATTTTCAGGGAGCACAGACTTTTAAGGCACCAACTAAAGGTGGCACAGCATGTGGCATTATCTTAAATGGACACTCTAATTATAAACTAATTATATATTAAATAATAATGTACTTTGTTTTAAATAAAAAAAATTAAGTTTTCTATGATTTATTTGTGTTTAAAAAAGCTGCCACTAGGTGTCTCCTTACTTGTCCAGAGCACATTTTCCCCCATCTCTTGCACAGGCTTTGGACTCACGCTGGCCTGGCAGAAGTCCATATCAGGAAATGCTGAGGGGGGTGTGTGCAGCCTTAGCCAATCATAGCTCACATCACACACTGAACTGCTCTGGGCTGTGTGTAGCAGAGTGAGGGAGTTCTCCCCTGTATGGCTTCAGATGATGTCATGCCTGCTGGGTAACGCCCCTTCCCAGTATGTGAATCTGACTGAGACTGAGCAGAAAATACAGAGCAATAGCAAAGTAGAACACTTAAAAATAATAAAAAATAAAGGCGGGGGGTGGTTTATCATGATGGGGCAGTGAACTGGGTGGATTAAAAAATTTAACAAGATCATGGGAGGATCTTTAGGGAGGATGTGTGTGATGTGTTATTTTTAAAGGGCAGGACTTCTAGTGTTGTACAACACTATAAAAAAAAGTATTGGGTGAGAAAGTGACACTTCTAAAGAGTGCAATATGTATGTGTAAAGTTCCTATAAATGCAAAATATATAATTATGAAATGCATAAGCAAAGGTTATTCTTCACCAAAGAACAGTTTTCACTTGAAAGTGCTGGTCAGAGTTAGTTACTGCATTGGTGGGACAGGGGTTGGACCCTCAACTGAATTGTTACATTTAGGCTAGGTCCCCACACAGGGTTTTTTCTGGCATTTTTTTTTTTTTGGAAAGCTGCCACTGCAGTTTTTGAGCTTAAGTCAAAAGTGGATCCAGTAGAAAGTAAAGTATAAGTCCTTCCTTTATGTTTCCCATTCCTTTGAAAACACTTCTGGCTTTGGTTGAAAAACTACAGTGGTAGTTTTCAAAAAAACACAAAAAAAAAAACTGCTCAAAAAATTAAGGGAACACTAACATAATCTGAATGAATGAACTAATCGTATGAAATACTTTCATCTTTACATACTTGAATGTGCTGACAACAAAATCACACAAAAATTATCAATGGAAATTATATCAACCCATGGAGGTCTGGATATGGAGTCACACTCAAAATCAAAGTGGAAAACCACACTACAGGCTGATCCAACTTTGATGTAATGTCCTTAAAACAAGTCATAATGAGACTCAGTAGTGTGTGTGGCCTCCACGTGCCCGTATGACCTCCCTACAATGCCTGGGCATGCTCCTGATGAGGTGGCGGATGGTCTCCTGAGGGATGTCCTCCAAGACCTGGGCTAAAGCACCTGCCAACTCCTGGACCAGTTGGTGGATGGAGAGACATGATGTCCCAGATGTGCTCAGTCGGATTCAGGTCTGGGGAACGGGCGGGCCAGTCCATAGCATCAATGCCTTCCTCTTGCAGGAACTGCTGACGCACTCCAGACACATGAGGTCTAGCATTGTCTTGCATTAGGAGGAACCCAGGGCCAACCGCACCAGTATATGGTCTCACAAGGGGTCTGAGGATCTCATCTCGGTACCTAATGGCAGTCGGGCTACCTCTGGCAAGCACATGGCAAAGAAGTGTCACCCCACACCATTACTGACCCACCACCAAACAGGTCATGCTGGAGGATGTTGCAGGCAGCAGAATGTTCTCCACAGCGTCTCCAGACTCTGTCACGTTTGTCACATGTGTTCAGTGTGAAGCTGCTTTCATCTGTGAAGAGCACAGGGCACCAGTGGCAAATTTGCCAATCTTTGTGTTCTCTGGCAAATGCGAAACGTCCTGCACGGTGTTGGGCTGTAAGCACAACCCCCACCTTTGGACGTCGGGCCCTCATACCACCCTCATGGAGTCTGTTTCTGACCATTAGAGTGGACATATGACATTTGTGGCCTGCTGGAGGTCATTTTGCAGGGCTCTGGCAGTGCTCCTCCTGCTCCTCCTTGCACAAAGGTGGAGGTAGCGGTCCTGCTGCTGGGATGTTGCCCTCCCATGGCCTCCTCCACGTCTCCTGATGTACTGGCCTGTCTCCTGGTAGTGCTTCCATGCTCTGGACACTACGCTGACAGACACAGCAAGCCTTCTTGCCACAGCTCGCATTGATGTGCCTGAATGAGCTGCACTACCTGAGCCACTTGTGTGGGTTGTAGACTCTGTCTCATGCTACCACTAGAGTGAAAGCATCGCCAGCATTCAAAAGTGAACAAAACATCAGCCAGGAAGCATAGGAACTGAGAAGTGGTCTGTGGTCACCACCTGTAGAACCACTCCTTTATTGGGGGGGGGCTTTCTAATTGCCTATAATTTCCACCTGTTGTCTGTTCCATTTGCACAACATCATGTGAAATTGATTGTCAATCAGTGTTGCTTCCTGAGTGGACAGTGTGATTTCACAGAAGTGTGATTGACTTGGAGTTACATTGTGTTGTTTAAGTGTTCCCTTTATTTTTTGTGAGCAGTGTAAATAGCCCATAAGGTTGTGTTTTGTGGTGCAGTATTGAAGCTAAAACTTTGACTTTTTTGTTCTTTATATTACCTTATTCATTATGAGCCACACCTAGTTCTGTCTTCAAAAACAAAACTGTAAAAAATCTGCTCTGTGTAAGAGCATGGAAAATCTCTGTGTGGACATTCTGGAGTCTGCAGGTGCACAGGAATGGAACGTCATAGACGACTATGCATTCTGTGCGGTGTCTGCAGAAAGAATGAACAGGTACATTCTTTCTGCAGACATGGAAACATGGAAAACAGAATTTCCGTACTGGAAACATCTGGCACGGAAATTCAGTCGTGTGCACAGCACAGCAGAATCCCGTTGAATTCAACAGGACTCTGCTGCAGTGGAATCTCTGTGTCGAATTCCAATTCAAACTACGGTTTTAGGTCCGGTCCAAAACCGCATACAGGACAAAACTGAGCCGACCGGAGTCACCGTTTGACTTGGATCATTAAAGAAAATGGAGTCACAGGCTGATCCGGCCGGGGTACGGGAGCGCCCGGTTTGCCCCTCCCCCCGCCGGATCCGGCACCCGTATGTACAAAACGTGGTGTGAATGCACCCTAAGCATGGCCTTGTCAGACGTGTCAGAACATTTATTTTTCTTCCTTTTTTCTAGGTAATTCCTGGTAAGGTCTACAATAATAGTGTTTATTTCACTACTTTTAGCAGCAAATAGATGTGGGGTACTGTAAGGTAGAGCCCTGTGCAGGACTGTTTTTTTAATCCCGCTCCCGCCCGCTCCCAGTGAATTTCTGTCCACTCCTGCCTGCTCTCGCAATTTCTTTGTCCAATCCCGCCCGCTCCCGCTTACATTGTACATTGCTATACATAAGGGGATATGTGAAGAAAATTGTACCCTAGTGTCTGTAGTACAGATACTAGGGTGCAATGCTCCGCACATACTCCCATGTGTATAGCAGGGGTGTAGAAGGGCTGAATGGGGAGAACAGGGGTGACAGAGGGCTGAGTGGGGGGGCAGGGGTGACAACAGGAGTGACAGAGGGGAGGACAAGTGACTGACAGGGGGGACTGGGGTACTTGAAGCTGAGCTGTGGTTCCCGAGCAGCATCCACTTCCTGGGCTGCACCTCACTCAGGGTGCCAGGAGGGGAGGGGGGGGGGGAGGTTGTCAATGTGTACACAGACTTCCCTTTCCCCCTGCGACGCCGTGAGTCACAGGCGTGCAAGCCGGGGCAAGAAATTAAAAAAAAAAAAAATTCTTTTGTCAACGCCAGGCATCTTTCCCTTTTTGCCGGTACCCCGGCTGCGGCAGTGGGAGATTTTGCGAGATTTTCAGGACCCGTTGGCATAGCGCCTGACCGCCCGCACCCGCCCGCAGAAGACTTCTGACTGCCCGCACGTTTTGGGGTGGGTCCCGCGGGATCGCAATCCCAACACAGCTCTACTGTAAGTTAATTTTCCACAAAGCAAAACTCTTGTATGATCCTTTTCATCATTATGATGATTAGTGAAGGTTAGCTGGAAGAGCTGACCTAATTTGTGGGAGGAGTCTGAGCTTGATTTAAGGCAGAGGCCCTGACGCACGGGTGTCTGTCTCAGCACCGTGCTGCTTCCGGTAGAGCTACGCGGTTTTACCCGGTCTTGACGTTTTGCTTCTGGGAGTCAGGTGAGGGCACCTTCGGGTATGCCTGGTTATTGTTTCCTCATAGCCTGCGGAGGTTCGGGTCACCGACCCAACCGGCGATAAGGTCCTTCGTTCTAGGCATACGAGCACAGTAACTACGGGGTAGGGTATTACGTGGTGTCACTGCTATTCCCCGCTAGTCACGTGGGCTGCTGAGAGCGGCGCACGTATCAGAGCGCCGCACTGAAGCCCAGAGGTCGGTCAAACAGGCAGCTCGGCCTGCTCGCTGTCACTAGCCGCCGCTGCGGTCAGGGAGGTACTTGGTCCAGGGGGGGTTTGGTGTTTGCAGGTACAGCGGGGTTTTCAGCGGCGTCCCGTGGTGCCCCCGGCAGCCCAGTTTCACGCCGGGTTAGCGGGACCCTCCCACGGGTGCTTACTGGCTGTCACGGGGACACCATGGGGCAGGTTGGAGAGGCCAGGATCGGGGTCCATGTTTGGACCATCTTTTCCCGGGGTCTCTGTCAGCACGATGTCTCTGGTGTCTCCGGCATTTGCGCATAGTCTTTTTCCTCGAAACCGGGCTTCGGGTCACGCCGGGGGGGGGTTTGGGACACTCAGGGAGGCTAATAGGTAGGGGCGGTTGCTACAGGCAACAGTTACTGGGCTCACCAGTATAGAGCCTAAATAGTTGGGTTTCAGGGTATGGTTGCCGGTGTTGCAGGTCACTTTGTTTTCGAACGTTAGGTAGCTGAACTATTCCTACTGTCCGTCTGTCAGGAGGTTTCTCAGTTATACACGGATTTATTTAGGTATAAATTTAAGTACTTGCACCTTTGGAAGTAGTATATTTTTTGTGAGACACTGAGAGGTTTAGGTTACTGTATTCTCTCTGCACACGTGTCATGAAGTCCTCTATGTGGTCAGTCCAGGTCATGCTGACGCAGCACTTGTTATGTTATTTCTACAGATCCCGTCTGACTGAACATCTTACAGCCAAATAATCGGGCTAAAGTTTCTAAGTATGTATTGGTATCTAGACTGGATGTAGATGTCATGGTGTCATAAAAGTGGTGGTGGATAGGTAGTTTATCTAGTTATAATACGGTATTTTTCCATATTTAGGTTAGGCCTTCTTTCCTTCACCGGAATTAGGAAAGTCACGATCCAACTTTAAGGTAGCGTACTGTTGTGATTGCTTACGGTGGTTGGGCACAGTTAGGCTTATACTGGTTTTCTCTCTCTCTTTTAGCAAAGCCAATCGCACGTCTTGTGAGTAAAAAAAAAAAAAAAAAAGAGTATTATAATTGGGGGGGGGGGGGGGGCGAGATACTTGGCAGTTACACATGGGTTAGGGGCATAAATCCGTGGTGTTCAATTCACATAGGTGTTTTAGGTTATACGCGGTTATATGCATCAATAGGCACGGCAGGGGTAAGATTCTTGGATGTATAACCTGTCACTTATGGTACAGGTCGAGGCGGATTGCCGGGTCAATCCTCGGGTCCTCTTTCTGTTATCAATAGTCTTGGATCGTCAGTAGAGGCTGATTGCCCGCGGCAGTCCTCGCGCTTCGTAATCTGACGTAGTGTCACAGATAGTTCACCTGTCTTGTCCTAAGAGCACCTCTGGAGGTTGATTGTCTCATCAATCTACGTGCCTCACGTGGGGTTTTTCTCGGGAGCACCAGGTTTTCATCATATCAGGTCAATCCTGATATTCCGGTATTTGTCTTTCAGGAGATGTCGCACGTGTCAGAAAGCATGGACGGGGCCGCTGCCCCTCCTTCCACCGCTCCGCTTTCACCAGCAAGTTGTTCGTCTGGCGGGAATGCAATGACTCTTAGGTCCTGGACCATCCCTAGAATCACGGCTGAACTTCGCCGTCGGGGTATCCCCTTCCCTGCCACGGCAAGAAAAGCTGAGTTATTTAGGATCTTGCATTCCCACGAGGGCAATAGCTCCCACAGTCAAGAAGATTGTGATCCAGTATCCTTAGTACAGATCCATAAGCTTCTTAACTCGTTATCCACCTCGATGCACGAGATGCAGGATAGGCTTACCACCCTGGAGTCCCGTCCTACTGCCATCACTTCAACGGCACCCCCCGAGTCCACCAATCCCTTACCCACAGCTGGAAACTCCGCGGCCGTGAGCACTGGAGGTTCAGGTGTTGGCACGCCACCTGTGGCAGCTGCCACTCCAGTTATTCCATCAAGACCACCGGTCCCGTCCAGCTCGGGAATGGTCACACCTGTTCCTGATCCCCTGTCTGGGTTAATTTCTTCAGGTACGTCCTCTTCAGCCGTCAGCCTTATCCCGGCACATTTCATACCTGAAGCCATCAGGAGGGACATCCTAGAAGGGAAAGAGGTTAACCTGGCATCTCTCCTGGTGGCTTCCCAGGACGTCCTTGACAATAGAACCTTCGCCTGCGGAGAGGTCTCGGTTGTTGTCAAGGCTAGGGACCCCAGACTAAACAAAAAATTGAATATCCCCGAGTTTGTTTTGGCATTCGGTCTTTACAGAGATGTGGTGTGTGCTGCTAGTCCTCACAGGCGCATCAAATTGGACCAATACCTACACAAACTGGTAGACCTGGGGTACAAATATGGCGGTTTCGCGTTTTATGACTATCATCGTTCCTTTGCTGCTAAAGCCGCCGCCACGTTGTCCCAATTCCAGCAAATCACAAATTGGGCCGTGCTAGATACAGAACTATTTTGCAGGCATTTTGCCGGCCTTAGGGCACTTTTGTGCGCTATATGTCAGTCATCTACGCACGCCACAAATTGGTGCTCTAGTTCAGTAGCCAGTACCTCGACAGCAGATAATGGTACAACCCCCAAATCTCAGTTAGGTGCCTCATTGGACAAACTAGGCAGGCCAGTTCACTATCTAGGGAATGCACAGATATGCAATAATTTCAACTACTCCTCTTGCAGGTTTAGTCAGTGCCGTCTGTTGCATGTCTGCAGCATTTGTCACCGCGCCCACCCTAAGAAGACAGGACCAGAGGCATGACTAGGCCTGGTAAACACCCTAGTCCTTAGAGAATACCTCCAGGGTCACCCAGCTCCTGATCTCGTGGATTTCCTGTGTAATGGTTTTGAGTTAGGTTTTCACACAGGCCTGATTAGTCTTCCTCAGGAAACTTTCGAATGTCGGAATTTACAATCAGCATCGGCTAACCCTGAAGTCGTCACGGAGCTCTTAGGGAATGAGGTGATTAAAGGTTTCATTATCGGTCCTTTCCCTAGGGCTCCATATAACCAGTGGAGGGTGAGCCCCATTGGAATTGCTTGCGGAAAGTTCTCTAATAAATTTCGTATGATCTATGATTTGTCCGCCCCCCATTCTTGTAACATTCCTAGCCTCAACTCCTTGATACCGTCGGAAGAATTTGCCATGAAATACACGTCAGTAGACGCAGCTATCCAGCGGATCTTGGACCTTGGCGCTGGCACCTGGTTATCCAAAGCGGACATTACCGATGCGTTCAAATTACTGCCCATCCATCCAGACCTGTGGCAGTGGCACGGTATCAAGTGGGAAGGGCAGTATTACTTTGCCACCCGCCTCACTTTTGGCTCTAAGAGCAGCCCTTGGCTTTTTGATACCTTTGCTACAGCTGTTGAATGGATTTTGGTTAACCAGTGGTCCTGTACCAACGTTCTTCATTACCTAGATGACTTCCTTTTGTTAGAAAGTCCAAAGGAAGTACCCAAGGACTTACAGACGCTTATATCAGTGTTTGGCCACATGAATATCCCAGTAGCTGATAAGAAAGTGGAAGGGCCCTCTACATCAATTACCTTCCTAGGGGTAGTATTGGACACAGTGAGGATGATAGCCAAATTGCCACAGGAAAAGTTAGAACGCATTCGCACAGTTATCCATGGTATGGCTCGTTCCTCGGTCACAAATAGACACCAGTTACTGAGCCTGTTAGGAATGCTCAACTTCGCCATGAGGATCATTCCTCAGGGCAGGGCCTTTATTTCCCGATTACTGTCCTTGTTACCATCGGCCCCAGAGATGGATTCCCCGGTGGCCCTGGGACAAGCGGCTAAAGCTGATCTAGTAATGTGGGACCAGTATCTTACAGATTGGAACGGGATTTCTATGTTCATCCCTTTAGCCAACGCTTTGTCACCTGTGGTTGTTACAGATGCTGCTGCCTCGGCTGGGTATGCTGCCATTTATGATAGCCATTGGTTTTCAGAAGCTTGGCCGCCCGAACTTCTGGCTCTGCCAGAATTCTCTGCCACCTCGGCCTTGTTTGAAATAGTCCCCATAGTCGCAGCAGCTCAAACATGGGGGCACTTGTGGCAAGGACACACAGTAGTGTTTCACACTGACAACATCGCCACACGAGACATTATCCAAAAAGGCAGGTCCAGGTCACTCACCATTATGTCTTTTTTGCAACGGCTGGTCCATACAGCATTAATGAAGCAGTTTCACATAGAGTGCAGGCACATTGAAGGAAGTAAGAATACGGCCGCTGATGCTCTTTCACGCTTTAATTTACAGGTTTTCCGACAGGTCATGCCACAGGCAGACGAGATAGTCACACCAGCACCTTCTCTCAGCCTTTTGACTCTGGACTAAGAACTCATTTGTCAGGGGCTTTACAGTTAATCAGTAATTCATTAGCCGGCAACACAGCCAGGGCTTACAAGGTTGGCTGGAATACTTTTCTCAAATTTACACATAAATATCCGACCTCTTCTCCCCACGACATCCATTACATCCTAGCTTTTGTGTCTTTTTGCCACTCTTCCCTTAACTTATCGCACAGTACCATCCACAGTTATTTAGCAGGGATACAACATTTCCACTCACTAATTCACCCTAGCCTTCCTTCCATCTTAAGTGCACACCCCATTAAAGCAGCATTAAAAGGTATCCAAAAGTCTGAGAAACCCAGGTCGCCATCTAGAGTCCCGGTATCTGCCGCCGATTTTCAGGCTTTCAGCAGAATCCTCGATGGGAACCCGTTCGGTGTCTCGGCTAGCTTGGTTATTAAAGCAGCTGTTTATTTGGCATACTATGGGTTTCTGAGGCCGGGTGAATTTACCAAAACCAATTACAAATCCGACACCTTACAGATTAGACATTTATCAACCGACGGATCCGGTTTCAAGTTACGATTAGGTAGAACCAAAACACAACAGACTAAACAGGTGGAAATCAACATCTACCCCTCCAATAATCCGTGGTGTCCGGTAAAGGTCCTACGACAACTCCTAACTCTACTACACGACAAATAACCTGACTCCCCGTTACTGCCTTTCCCTGTATTACCCCTGTCTGCCAAAGATTTTACTAGACACATACGCATTTTAGCCCTTACCGCCGGATTAAATCCTTCTACAATATCTGGCCATTCTTTCATGATGGGGGCGGCATCTTCAGCCTCGAGACACTCCATCCCTGCTCACGTCATTAAGAAACTTGGAAGGTGGAGTTCTTTGTGTTTTCACAGATATATACCCAATCCAAAAAAAGAGATGGCTAAAGCTTTTAGCCAGTTAGCACAAGTATAACCTGTACCGTAATAAACATTTATTATTCACCTATCAGTTGGTATTTTGCCCTCTTCTTTATAGGCTACCTTAATCGGCCATCCGGGCACACCTCTGGCTCTAGGTTTTAGTTACCAGGTTTCAGTATATATTGAGTATGATATACCTCAGGGTATGTTATACCTCAGGGGTGTGGTAAATAGGTACTTCATAACCATCATACGTATATTAACTTGACCACAAGTGAAGGTTAGCTGGAAGAGCTGACCTAATTTGTGGGAGGAGTCTGAGCGTGATTTAAGGCAGAGGCCCTGACGCACGGGTGTCTGCCTCAGCACCGTGCTGCTTCCCCCACCCTCCCTCCCCTAAATTAGGGTCTCTTCATATATTTCACTCACTGGGGTAGCCCTCTTCTTTATAGGCTACCTTAATCGGCCATCCGGGCACACCTCTGGCTCTAGGTTTTAGTTACCAGGTTTCAGTAGATATTGAGTATGATATACCTCAGGGTATGTTATACCTCAGGGGTGTGGTAAGTAGGTACTTCATAACCATCATACGTATATTAACTTGACCACAATTATTATTTATTTCAAGGCACCACTACTTCCGGGGCACTTTACATATTCAAAAAACGAAATGTTCAAGTACATAACATTATTGCGGGCCCAGCATTCTATATACCAAAATTTGGCATTGTTTACTTTTTTAATGCTTTTTATCATAGTTTTTATTCACTCTGCTATTCTTGTTTGCTTATGGCTTACTTTATGACTTGTGTTTTTGACTTGTTTTGTAGTAACATTGTACTTTATTGCATTTTATGCCATTAAAGAAAGTTTACACATTAGAGACTAAAAACTAGAACAATATAAATTAACCCAAATAAATGCCAGACTGGTAGATAAGGAAACCACCTCTGAGACTCTTCCCTGGTGTCATAACTGGCACCTTTGTGGTAAAAGAATCAGTATAACTAGTTATTTATTGATTTAAAGGGGTACTCTGCTGGAAACACCTTACCCCCTATCCAAAGGATAGGGGATTAGATGTTAGATTGCGGGGGTCCTGCCTCTGAGGACTCCCGTGATCTCCGGCACGGCATCCTTGTCATTCTGTACACGAAGCAAACTCCGCTCCGTGCCCGATGACTGGCGATGCAAGCCGCCATGCCCCCTCCATTCATGTCTATGGGAGGAAGGGTGATGGCTATGTACTAGCCGTCCCGCCCCCTCCCATAGACATGAATGGAGGGGGCATGGCGTGACGTCCCGAACGCAGAAGCTGCAAGCTCCCAACAGAGTACCCCTTTAAATCTCATTCTGGACTTAGAAGTCCAGTGGGTGGTCCTACACAGTGATTGACAGCTATTTCTGTATGTACACAAGGCTGTAGGGCCGCCCACTGGACTCTTAAACCCTGAATGCAGTTTAAATGAATAAATCACTTGTTATACTGAACCTTTTCCCATAAAAATGTATATTAATTTGCTCAGCTCCTCCTGTTCTATAACATGCTTCTATAACATCATCGTAATGTATTTTTTAATGTAAACGGTTCTTTTTAAACATTTGTATGTAAATCCACACGTATATATGTGCTGTATGTTTTCTGCAGATTATATTCCAATATATTGTGTGCATTCTATTGATTACAATTTTTTTTTTTTTGCTGTAAAAAATTTGAAAAGGGTTTTCCAAAATACTGTTTCATTGCCTTGTAATGCATTTTGTTAGGAATTTTTCAGTGCACAATTTACAGGAAATCTGTAACAAATCGATGAGCATGGCCTTGGTGTATCAGACCCCTCTTGTACTGAGTCATATGTCAGCTGGACATGGTGAGGACAGATTTTCAGCTTTTGGCTATAAAGAATAATGTTTCATCTACTGCCAGCTAGAAGATCATGTAAACGGTAAGGAATTTAAACAATAAGTATATTAGAATTTGCGTAACATGTGCTATATTTACATAAAACTGGAAACCCCCTTTAGACCTCTGACCGTTAATTTGTCTTAGTGAAAGGGTTGAGATAAGTAATTGACAACAGCAACTGGTTAGTGTTACATTCTATAAAGCAGTATACCGCAAACAGTGTGCCTCCAGCTGTAGCAAAACTACAACTCCCAGCATGCCCGGACAGCACTGCTTTACAGGCAGGAAACAGGATGCAAAGAAGATATCCAGTACAGTGGCCCCTCAACTTACCAACATACAATGGTCCCCTCCAACATACAATGGTCTTTTCTGAACCATTGTAACTTGAAACTAGACTCAACATACACTGCTACGGACAGTCCAGATCTGCGAAAAATGTCAATGGCAGGAAGAACTGACCAATCAGAATGGGCATTTAACTGGTAAAACATCTGTATTACTGAAGCGTATGCACTGACTGGCTGTCTGGTAGCGCCTCCCTACAGTACAGGGAGGTATTACATGTTCTGTACTACTCTTTACCTGTGCCAGGGCTAGCTGTTCCTTTGGACACCAGGTGAGGGCGGCTCCAGGTGTGGTGTTGGGTGAGGGTAATGTGCAAATTAACCTTTTCGTGACGCCAGGGAGTGGTTAACCTATACACCACCCGAGGTTGAGCCAGCTTCTCCTTGGCCAGGCACGGGGCATTAAGAACTCCTAAGCAAGGTTACAGAAAAACTGACTTTACTGATGCAGGATAGATGGTAAAATCCGTTACAGCTCAAATTGGTATAAATGAACCTTGGAAGCTTATCGGCTTGCTGGGACTTATAGTTGATTGTACTGTGTATGACTGACCTGCTGTATGGCAACCCATGCTGACTTTAGTGACTGTATGATTGACTCGACTTGAATCCCCGGGACTTAAGTGTTTACCGCTAGGCTTGACATTCACCTGGGTACTAGGGTTATTCTTTAGCAGATGTGTGGTTGCAGGATTAGACTGGAGTCCTCCTCAGAATCACCTCACAAACTCACTTCACACTTCTCCAAACTGTACCTCGACATAAGACTGAACTCTGAACTCTGAACTCCTACCACACTATATAAGGAGCAGATTTGGAGCATTCCAATTGGGCAGATAAGTCACATGGTTCACCTCATGCACATTCCCCTAACAACAAGGTCTCTAAGAACAGGGATTAAAGCATCAGGTATACAATAAATGACAATACATTAACCATAGTATAACATTGAGGTATACAGAGTCCTGAGTAGTATGGGCCCAAGATGGACACTGAAGGCAACATCTGCCACACAGGATGGGCAGGATTCTATATTCTGTACTGGGTCACCACACGGGTTACTTTTTTAGGACATTGCGTGTACTGTACAGGACCCTGAAGAAGCTCCTGTCCTCTACATAGAGCTCCCAGCAGATCTTTATTACTTCTGTATGTAAGGATTTATCTATATTAGTTATCTACTTATTTTTCTTTAATCCTCACTTTTTCCTATTTTTGGATGACATTTTTGGGGGTTCTAAGCCAATTACCAGGTTTTGATAGAGTTATGGTCTCAACGTCCTGGAACCAATTCATATTGTAATTTGAGGGACTACAGTCATTGAGAATTTTGTATTGTAGTTGCAGTATAGTGATACCCAAAATACTCCCAAAAAATTTGACATTCGATTTCATTCTGTTTGTAAACGTGATATTATTGCTGCCTTCCCACGGTCCAGTTTCCCTGTACAATATGTGATTGTATTCCCGCTGACTAGTTGACAGCTTTCTCTACATCCAGGGAAGATTAAACCTATATAGTGAATCATCCAGGAATCATCTCCTGCCTAGAAAATTACTCACGTAGCATTCCAAACACAAAAGAGCGTATGGAAACTGCTATAAGTAAGGGAAGATTACAGATACATTCCATAAGGCTGTGGTGCCAAAAAGCATGCTGGCTGGCCCCCTTTTGTTTGGCATAACTGTCTTCCTTTTGTGACCTTTTTAGAAAAAAAAATAAAATGAAATAAAAAATAACTATGATTATGGCAAGCCATGTAACGCTTGAACATTTTCCGGCAGCTGCCAATAAAAAATGCCACCACCACTAGAAGGAAACATTGCTAAATCTCCAGAGAACTCATTGTAGCTCTGAGTATAGAGCAGAAAGATAGGGATTAACCCTGTACTTTATAAGGAGGCAGGGGGGGGGGGGGGGGGGAATAGCCTTCATTGCCGGGTCAATGTAGACATAAGCTCCCTGCCCCAATTTTTCTTTGGATCGGTGCACGTTGCATCTGTTAGCCTTTCATTGCTATTATATGTCCAGAAGATCTGATGTATACCTCTGAAGAAAATGTCCATTCTATGCCACTGTTTAGTGCTGTATATGGGCCATTCTAAGACAAAACAACATAGAAACATAGAATGTGTTGGCTGATAAGAACAAATAGGCCCTTCTTGTCTGCCCAATATCCTGAATACTATGAATATATTTCTGGCCCTATCTTATATGAAGGATAGCCTTATGCTTATCCCATGCATGCTTAAACTCCATCACTGTATTTGCAGCGACCACTTCTGCAGGAAGGCTATTCCATGCATCCACTACTCTCTCAGTAAAGTAATACTTTCTGACATTACTGCATAAACCTTTGTCCCTCTAATATAAAACTTTGTCCTCTTGTGGTAGTTATTCTTATTTTAATTCTCCTCATCTCTTTTACTGTGGTGATTCCCTTTATGTATATAAATGTTTTTATCAAATCTCCTTTGTCTCGTCTTTCTTCTATACATGTTAAGGTACTTTCACCTTTCCTGGTAAGTTTTATCCTGCAGTTGATATACAAGTTTTGTATCTTCTCTGAACTCTCTCCAAAATATCTATATCCTTCTGAAGATATGGTCTCCAGTACTAAGCACAATACTCTAAGAGAGGTCTCACCAGTGCTCAGTACAGTGGCATCAGCACTTTCTTCTCTACTGCTAATACCTCTCGATATACACCCATGAGCACTTCCCTCTTTCTACTGCTAATACCTCTCCCTATACACCCATAAGCACTTCTCTGTCTACTGCTAACATCACTCCCTATACACCCAAGCATTCTGTTAGCATTTCCTACCACCCTATTACACATTCACATTAGAATAGGAAATACTAGTGATCTGATTGGCTAAATTTGATAGATACATGATCACCGATGTTAGACTAGCCTGGGCCAGGATTTCACAAACTGCCAACCTTGTGGGGTTTTCTTGTGCAACAGTATAAAGAATAGACAGAGAATGGTGAAACAAATACAGCAAAGGGGGATTCTGTGGATGGAAACAACTAATTGAATAAATGGATCTGTGGAGGATCAAGAGGATAAGGTGATATACAGTGAAGATAATTGCTACTGGATACAACATTTCTTCACCAACAAATGCATCTTTAGCATGGATGTGCTATAGCAGCAGGCGACCAGTTTCAGTGTCACTGCTATAGAAGAAAAACATTGCTTAGTCAGATGGATCCAGATCTCTGTGGCTCCATGCTCATGGAGAGGTCAAAATTATGTGCAAGCAGGATGACTCCATGAACCCCTATGGTCAGGTGTCAACAGTTCAGGCTGGTAGAGGTGGCATATTGGTGTGGGTGTTGTTTTCTTGGCACAGGCTTGTTTTTCTGATACTTGTAGATGACACAATTGGACAGTAGGAAACATGACAGCAACTTTTCCTTCTTTACCTCGCCTTTAGAGTCCTTACAGAGGAGCATCTCTAGGCACAGTAGAATAGGCTGTTTAGAGAATGTCTGTGCCTCCATCTAAATTGCAGCAACTGCAAAAAGCTATCCTGTCTGCATGAGCCAATATTTCTGAAAGAAATGTCAGTGCCTAGTAGAATCTATGCCATAAGATAATAATGAGTCCTGAAGGTCAAAGGAGATCCAAGGTGCTACTACATTAGAATCTCTAATAAACTGGTTATTAAGTGTACACTGGCCTGATGGTGGCCAAGAGGACACTTCATTGGGTGAATAGGGACAGTCACAGGCACACATGGCCAATCACACATCTAATCTAAAGTCATATAAATGGAATAAATAAAACCTGTAATGTGTTTAATGTGTGTTGACCTAAAGTGTTCATGATACAGCATAACAATCCCAACATAAAGAAGTGTGCACAATTCTACTATTGTTCGCATAGCGGTAGCCCACCCTTTATTAACTTCTAGTAACTTAAATTGTGTAATACCCACATTGTGTGATTAAGGGCTCGTTCACACGAGCGGATCTACAGATGATTTTATGCTGCGGATCCGCCGACGATGTACCCCTACACTGTGACTCAGATGCGCCTGCTTGGAGCGGCAATCCGCGTAGTATACTCACACACATTGCGGCTGCTCTCGGCTCTCTAGATCAGGGAGCAGGGGGAGCAGCCACGATGCGTGCGAGTACATGTGTGGCGACTCGGACATCGCAGCTGTGTCTCTGCTGGTAGTGGCGGATTGTCGCTACGAGCAGGCACATTTCAGTCACACTGTAAGGGTCCATCTTCGGCGGACCCAAAGCGCAAAATACGCTGTGGATCCGCTCGTGTGAACAAGTACTAAAGGCGGGGACCCACCTGTGCTGGTCATAGAAGATACAAAACTGAACTTCCTTTGCACCATGGCTGCTGTACTCCCTCTGTGGGTTAAAACATGGAAAATTTTTTATAATAAATAATAGATTATGGAAAGCATTAACAATAGGTATAATAACATAGGTCATAAGGTCAAAAAAAGACAAACGTCCATTCAGTTCAATCTATATCCTTATTGTGTTCTTACTGAGTTGATCCAGAGGAAAGCAAAAAAAAACCTTATGAGTCTGAAGCCATTTGCCCAATACTAGAGGAAAAATTGCTTCCCAACTCCACATATAGCAATCAGTATAAATACCTAGATAAATGTTCTGTCCCTAACAATCTAGTATACATAACTTATAATATTACTCTCATGAAACGCATCCAGGCCCTTTTGAACTCTTTTATTGTATTCACCATGACCACCTCCTCCGGAAGAGAGTTCCACAGTGTCACTGCTCTCACAGTAAAGAACCTGTCACGATTCGGCTGGCTGGAGGTGGATCCTCTGTGCCAGAGAGGGATTGGCGTGGACCGTGTTGGTGGACCGGTTCTAAGTTGCTACTGGTATTCACCAGAGCCCGCCGCAAAGCGGGATGGTCTTGCAGCGGCGGTAGCAACCAGGTCGTATCCACCAGCAATGGCTCAACCTCTCTGACTGCTGAAGATAGGCGCGGTACAAGGGAGTAGACAAGAGCAAGGTCGGACGTAGCAGAAGGTCAGGGCAGGCAGCAAGGATCGTAGTCAGGGGCAACGGCAGGAGGTCTGGAACACAGGCTAGGAACACACAAGGAAACGCTTTCACTGGCACAATGGCAACAAGATCCGGCAAGGGAGTGCAGGGGAAGTGATGTATAAATAGGGAGTGCACAGGTGAACACACTAATTAAACCTGCTGCGCCAATCAGTGGCGCAGTGGCCCTTTAAATTGCAGAGACCCGGCGCGCGCCGGGCGCGGGGCCGCGCGCGCCGGGACAAGACCGACGGGGAGCGAGTCAGGTACGGGAGCCGGGATGCGCATCGCGAGACATTGCAGCGCACCCGGTCAGCAGGACTGACCGGGGCGCTGCAAATGCGAGGAAGTTGCGAGCGCTCCGGGGAGGAGCGGGGACCCGGAGCGCTCGGCGTAACAGTACCCCCCCCCTTGGGTCTCCCCCTCTTCTTGGAGCCTGAGAACCTGAGAATAAGACTTTTGTCTAGGATGTTGTCCTCAGGTTCCCAGGATCTCTCTTCTGGACCACAGCCTTCCCAATCCACCAAAAAAATTTTTTTTCCTCTGACTGTCTTGGAGGCCAGAATCTCCTTCACGGAGAAGACATCAGAAGAACCGGATACAGGAGTGGGAGAAACAAGTTTGGGAGAGAAGCGGTTAATGATGAGTGGTTTAAGGAGAGAGACATGGAAGGCATAGGGAATACGAAGAGAAGGAGGAAGAAGGAGTTTGTAAGAGACAGGGTTGATCTGGCACAAGACTTTGAAAGGACCAAGATAGCGTGGTCCCAGTTTGTAACTGGGGACACGAAAGCGGACATATTTAGCAGAGAGCCATACCTTGTCTCCGGGAGCAAAAATGGGGGGAGTTCTTCTTTTCTTATCGGCAAATCTTTTCATCCGGGATGAAGCCTGTAAAAGAGAATTTTGGGTCTCTTTCCATATGGTGGAAAGATCACGAGTCACTTCATCCACAGCGGGCAAACCAGAGGGCAAGGGAGTAGGGAGGGGGGAAGAGGGTGACGGCCGTACACCACGAAAAATGGGGACTTAGCAGAAGATTCGGAGACTCTGAAGTTGTATGAGAATTCGGCCCATGGTAGAAGATCTGCCCAGTCATCCTGGCGGGAGGAAACAAAATGCCGTAAATAGTCACCCAGGACCTGATTAATTCTTTCTACTTGCCCATTGGATTGGGGATGATAAGAAGAAGAGAAGTTTAATTTAATCTTGAGCTGTTTACAGAGGGCCCTCCAGAATTTAGACACGAATTGGACGCCTCTATCCGAGACGATATGCGTGGGCAATCCATGAAGGCGAAAAATGTGTACAAAAAATTGCTTTGCCAACTGAGGCGCTGAAGGAAGACCAGGAAGAGGAATAAAATGTGCCATCTTGGAAAATCGATCAACGACCACCCAAACAACTGTGTTGCCACGGGATGAGGGCAAGTCTGTAATAAAGTCCATACCAATCTGTGACCAAGGCTGTTCGGGAACGGGCAGAGGATGAAGGAGGCCAGCAGGCTTCTGGCGAGGAGTCTTATCCCGGGCACAGACAGTACAGGCCCGCACAAAATCAACAACATCCGTCTCCAGAGTCGGCCACCAATAAAAACGAGTTGCAAGGATTTTTTGATGCCCGCATGGCCTGCGAGATGGGAGGAGTGTCCCCATTTGAGAATCCCGAGACGCTGGCGTGGAGAAACGAAGGTCTTCCCTGGAGGAGTTTGCCTGATGGAGGCAGGAGAAGTGGAGATCAGACAGTCCGGAGGAATGATGTGTTGCGGAGAGACCTCTACTTCAGAGGCATCAGAAGAACGAGAGAGGGCATCGGCCCTAATGTTCTTGTCAGCAGGGCGAAAATGAATTTCAAAGTTAAAACGGGCAAAGAACAACGACCACCTGGCCTGGCGAGGGTTCAGTCATTGGGCAGACTGGAGATAGGAGAGATTCTTGTGATCAGTGTATATGATAACTGGAAATTTTGATCCCTCCAGCAGATGCCTCCATTCCTCAAGCGCCAATTTAATGGCCAGTAGTTCTCGATCCCCGATGGAGTAATTTCTCTCCGCTGGAGAGAAGGTCCTAGAAAAAAAAACACAAGTAACAGCATGCCCGGAAGAATTTTTTTGTAGAAGGACAGCTCCAGCTCCCACTGAGGAGGCATCTACCTCCAATAGGAAGGGTTTAGATGGGTCAGGTCTGGAGAGCACGGGAGCAGAAGAAAAGGCAGACTTGAGATGTTTAAATGCGTCTTCCGTTTGTGGAGACCAGGACTTGGGATTGGCATTTTTCTTGGTTAAAGCCACGATAGGAGCCACAATAGTGGAAAAGTGTGGAATAAATTGTCTGTAATAATTGGCAAACCCCAAAAAACGTTGGATAGCACGGAGTCCGGAGGGGCGTGGCCAATCTAAGACGGCAGAGAGTTTATCTGGGTCCATTTGTAGTCCCTGGCCAGAGACCAAGTATCCTAGGAAAGGAAGAGATTGACATTCAAAGAGACATTTCTCCATTTTGGCATAAAGTTGATTGTCCCGAAGTCTCTGAAGAACCATGCGGACATGCTGGCGGTGTTCTTCTAAGTTGGCAGAAAAAATCAGAATATCGTCCAGATAAACCACAACACAGGAATATAAGAGATCAAGAAAAATTTCATTAACAAAGTCTTGGAAGACGGCAGGGGCGTTGCACAGGCCAAAGGGCATGACCAGATACTCAAAGTGTCCATCTCTGGTGTTAAATGCAGTCTTCCATTCGTCCCCCTCCCTGATGCAAATGAGATTATAAGCCCCCCTTAAGTCCAGTTTGGTAAAGATGTGGGCACCTTGTAGGCGATCAAAGAGTTCCGAGATAAGAGGTAAGGGGTAGCGGTTTTTTACCGTGATTTTATAAAGTCCGCGGTAGTCAATGCAAGGGCGTAGGGAGCCATCTTTTTTGGACACAAAAAAAAATCCAGCTCCAGCAGGAGAGGAGGATTTGCGGATAAACCCCTTTTTTAAATTTTCCTGGATGTACTCTGACATGGCAAGAGTCTCTGGAGCAGACAGAGGATAGATTCTGCCCCGGGGTGGAGTAGTACCCGGGAGGAGGTCAATAGGACAGTCATAAGGCCTGTGAGGGGGTAAAGTCTCAGCTTGCTTCTTGCAAAAGACGTCAGCATAGTCCATATAAGCCTTAGGAAGACCGGATACAGGGGGAAACCACAGGGTCACGGCAGGGAGTACTGGGAACTGGTTTAAGACAGTCCTTGAGACAAGAAGTACCCCAGTTCTTGATTTCTCCTGTGGACCAATCAAGGGTTGGGGAATGGCGTTGAAGCCACGGTGATCCAAGAAGAATTTCAGAAGTGCAGTTGGAGAGGACCAAAAATGCAATTTTTTCGTGATGAGGTCCGATGCACATTAGGAGAGGTTCCGTGCGGTAACGCACGGTACAGTCCAATCTTTCATTGTTAACAGAATTGATGTAGAGGGGTCTGGCGAGACTGGTCACAGGGATGTTGAACCTGTTGATGAGAGAGGCCAAAATAAAATTTCCTGCAGATCCGGAATCCAAGAAGGCCATAGCAGAGAAGGAGAAGGTAGAGGAAGATATCCGCACAGGCACAGTAAGGCGTGGAGAAGCAGAGTTGACATCAAAAACTGTCTCACCTTTGTGCGGAGTCAGCGTACGTCTTTCCAGGCGGGGAGGACGGATAGGACAATCCTTCAAGAAGTGTTCGGTACTGGCACAGTACAGGCACAGATTCTCCATGCGGCGTCGTGTCCTCTCTTGAGGAGTCAAGCGAGACCGGTCAACTTGCATAGCCTCCACGGCGGGAGGCACAGGAACGGATTGCAGAGGACCAGAGGAGAGAGGAGCCGGGGAGAGAAACCGCCTCGTGCGAACAAAGTCCATATCCTGGCGGAGCTCCTGACGCCTTTCGGAAAAACCCATGTCAATGCGGGTGGCCAGATGAATAAGTTCATGCAGGTTAGCAGGAATTTCTCGTGCGGCCAGCACGTCTTTAATGTTGCTGGATAGGCCTTTTTTAAAGGTCGCGCAGAGGGCCTCATTATTCCAGGATAATTCGGAGGCAAGAGTACGGAATTGGATGGCGTACTCGCCAACAGAAGAATTACCCTGGACCAGGTTCAGCAGGGCAGTCTCAGCAGAAGAGGCTCGGGCAGGTTCCTCAAAGACACTTCGAATCTCCGTGAAGAAGGAGTGTACAGAGGCAGTGACAGGGTCATTGCGGTCCCAGAGCGGTGTGGCCCATGACAGAGCTTTCCCAGACAGAAGGCTGACTACGAAAGCCACCTTAGACCTTTCAGTAGGAAACTGGTCCGACATCATCTCCAAGTGCAGGGAACATTGTGAAAGAAAGCCACGGCAAAACTTAGAGTCCCCATCAAATTTATCCGGCAAGGATAATCGTAGGCCGGAAGCGGCCACTCGCTGCGGAGGAGGTGCAGGAGCTGGCGGAGGAGATTGTTGCTGGAGTTGTGGTAATAGCTGCTGTAGCATCACGGTCAGTTGAGACAGCTGGTGGCCTTGTTGCGCTATCTGTTGCGACTGCTGGGCGACCACCGTGGTGAGGTCGGCGACAACTGGCAGTGGGACTTCAGCGGGATCCATGGCCGGATCTACTGTCACGATTCGGCTGGCTGGAGGTGGATCCTCTGTGCCAGAGAGGGATTGGCGTGGACCGTGTTGGTGGACCGGTTCTAAGTTGCTACTGGTATTCACCAGAGCCCGCCGCAAAGCGCGATGGTCTTGCAGCGGCGGTAGCAACCAGGTCGTATCCACCAGCAACG
This sequence comes from Hyla sarda, assembly GCF_029499605.1. Lineage (NCBI taxonomy): Eukaryota > Metazoa > Chordata > Amphibia > Anura > Hylidae > Hyla > Hyla sarda. Next base: position 67,578,771 of record NC_079192.1, read on the forward strand.
GCTCAACCTCTCTGACTGCTGAAGATAGGCGCGGTACAAGGGAGTAGACAAGAGCAAGGTCGGACGTAGCAGAAGGTCAGGGCAGGCAGCAAGGATCGTAGTCAGGGGCAACGGCAGGAGGTCTGGAACACAGGCTAGGAACACACAAGGAAACGCTTTCACTGGCACAATGGCAACAAGATCCGGCAAGGGAGTGCAGGGGAAGTGATGTATAAATAGGTAGTGCACAGGTGAACACACTAATTAAACCTGCTGCGCCAATCAGTGGCGCAGTGGCCCTTTAAATTGCAGAGACCCGGCGCGCGCGCGCCCTAAGGAGCGGGGCGCGCGCGACGGGACAAGACCGACGGGGAGCGAGTCAGGTACGGGAGCCGGGATGCGCATCGCGAGCGGGCGCCTCCCGCATCGCGAATCGCATCCCGGCTGAGAGAGACATTGCAGCGCACCCGGTCAGCAGGACTGACCGGGGCGCTGCAAATGCGAGGAAGTTGCGAGCGCTCCGGGGAGGAGCGGGGACCCGGAGCGCTCGGCGTAACAGAACCCTTGTCTGTGGTGGTGTAGATACAGTTCTGTTTATAACTAGGTCATGGTAGAGATCTCTTTACTGCCCCCGATATATATACAGTTATTTACAAAGATATTTTTACATAGTTATTAGGTTGCCTGTTAGCCATCTTTTTTCTAAGCTAAATAATCCTAATTCTGATAATCTTTCTGGGTACTGTAGTCCTCCCATTCCCCGTATTACCCTGGTTGTCCATCTTTGAACCCTCTCCAGACCCACTATATCTTTGTTGTAAACTGGTGCCAAGTACTGTACAGAGAATGTACTGCAGCATAACTCAGCAGATTTGTCATAGGGATCTCTGTAGAAAAAGATATACAGTATTGGCCAGAGACTTGATGTGCTTTTTTTAATTTATTTATTTATTTACTTCAGTAGAAATAATTATACTGGGAAAACATTAAGAACCTACTCTTGGGATAAGCCATCAATGTATGATCAGTAGGGACTCACATTTTAAGACCAAACCAACTGGCAGAACCATGTGAATAGGGCTGAGTTGCAGTACCAGCCAAAGCCACGTGTACAGATAAGTAGAGGGGCATGGTATGGCACTTACTAGATTTCTACAACCACTGATTCTCAATACTCCTATCAATCACATGGAAAAGGTCTATCCTAAGGAGTTCCATGTGTTATGAACATAGGGAGGAAAAATCCAGGCTGGGAATATGTATTAAATGGGAAAACTCTGGGGACAACTGACAGAAAATGAAGAGTTTTAGTTAATAGTAAATTTAACTGTAGTGACCAGTGTCGGGCAGCTACTACCAAGGCAAATAAAATCATGGGATGCATCAATAGGGGCATAGATGCCCACGACAAGGAAATAATTTTACCGCTGTACAAATCACTAGTCAGACCTGTTACGTTATGAGCTCCGGCCGCACACGCTGGCCGTGAGCGCATGGTCCCGTTACCGGCTGCTGCCAACGGGGCTGGGACTCGCCCGCATGCAAGCCCCAGTCCGTCACTCACTGGGTGTTTCTCCTGCCCCCGTCTCTGCCTCTCTGCTCCGGCGTGCGTGTCCCCGTCCCCTAGGGCGCACGCGTCGGAGCTTTAAGATTTTAATGCCAGTGCGCTCATTAGTTTAATTCACCTGTGGCTCATTGATAAATTCCTCCACCCTCCTCACTTTCCTGACGGATCTTTGTTGCCTTGAGCCTGAGAAAGCATTCCTGTTATTGCCTTGCTGTGTATCTGATCCCTTGCTCCATGACCTGACCTTGCTCCTTGCCGGCTGCCTACTTTCCATTTGCTACGTTCCTGACTATGCTACTGTGCCACCTGCCCTGACCTTCTGCTATACTGACTACGAGCTGCCTTATCCCTCCTGTGCTTCATATCTCCTCAGCCGCCTGTGTGGTCGAACCGTGCCATGGATAGCGACCTGGTTGCCGCCTGCCACAGCAAGTCCATCCTGCTTTGCGGTGGACTCTGGTGAAAACCAGCGGCACCTTAGACTCTGCTCTCTGGTACGGTCTGAGTCATCTGCCACACAGGTCCAGTGGATCCACCGGGGTTCCTGTCTTCTGAAATGTGAGTGTTGCAAAACCACACATGGAATACTGTGTACAGTACTGGGCACCAGTGTACAAGAAAGATATAGTGGAGCTGGAGAGAGTTCAAAGACGGGCAACCAGAGTAATACGGGGAATGCGAGGACTACAGTACCCAGAAAGATTATCAGAATTAGGGTTATTTAGTTTAGAAAAAAGAAGGCTTAGGGGCAACCTAATAACTATGTATAAATATATTAGGGGACAGTACAGAGATCTCTCCCATGATCTATTTATACCCAGGACTGTATCTATAACAAGGGGGCATCCTCTACGTCTAGAGGAAAGAAGATTTCTCTACCAGCACAGACGGGGGTTCTTTACTGTAAGTGAGACTAATGAGCTTTCTAAGGAAGTGATCATGATGAACTCAATTAAAGAGTTAGAAAGGGACCTGGATGCATTTCTAGAGAGTAAAAACATTACAGGTTATAGATACTTTCATCCAGGGATTTAGCCAGGAATTTAATTTTTCCTCTAGTATGGGGCAATTGGCATCAGCCTCATAAGGTTTTTTTTGCCTTCCTCTGGATCAACGCAGAAGGGACACAATAGAGATACAGGTAGAACTTGATGGACTCTGGTCTTTTTCTCAACCTTATGAACTATGTAAATGTATATTTCTGAGTACCCCTTTAATATGGAACTTGCATATTTTCTTACCCCAAATAAAAAAGAAGCGAGCTGGTAGATTTCTCCATCTGCTATAATATGCACCTCTCCGAGACAAACTAACGGCTGGATGCCCCATTAAACCTACATGAGACATTTCTATTTGTCAGCTGCCATGTCTGATCGACAGGTGGTCTTCATGGCAGCTGCGGTGAGAAACAGAAGGTTGTACATTTTAGCAATGGAACGAAAAAAGTCAACAAGTGACTAAAGCAGCGCTGAGTTTAGAGAACAGCTGGGAGCTGCCATAGGACCGGCCGGCCTGTTCAGCCTCATCTAGGTCTGCACTTAGCCAACAACATTACGTCACTAGATGTTATTGTGGAGTAAAAAGTTCCATTCTATAAAAGAATGCTGCATGGAAAGAGCATTGGTGGACAATTAGTGCTTTCTGGGAACCTCAGATTTTGTGCCCAAATTGTCTGAAACGTTCCAAAATTTTAGAATCTCTATGTTCACAACTTACAGTACATCTGTAAAAGCACCAAAGCTGCCCATACACTTACACAAGCTGTTGGCTGAACCCTGGGTCTACAGCTTCTCCTCCTGACTCCGCTATGCACGCTCGGCTGAGCATGCATGTGATTTAATGAAACAGGAACAAATCGCTGCCAGACTCATCTGGCAGCAACTGGGGCTCCGCAAACCTTTATCTAGTGCCTATGGTAGCGTTTTCCAACCAGGGTGCGTTCAGCTGATGCAAAATTACAACTCCTGCCTGTCCGGGCATGCTGGGAGTTGTAGTTTTGCAACAGCTGGAGGCACCCTGGTTGAGAAACACTGGTCTATGGGTACTTGTCTATGGATAAATGTCTGATAGTTGTAGGTACAGTTGTGCTGAAAAGTTTACATACACTTAGAAAATAAGTAATATATGTACTATTTCTAAAGAAAAAATAAGTGAGCAGGCACAAGACATTTCTTTTTTATATATATTTATATACTAAATTGTTGATTATAATAGAACAGCACAATGTGCAAACAAAACATGACAACAAAATTTTTTTTAATGACCCCTATTCAAAAGTTTGTATCCTTTTAGTTCTTAAAGCGCAAATCCCCATTATATATATATATATATATATTTTTTTTTTTATTATTATTATTATTATTATTATTTTTTTACAGTTGTGCAGCCTATATCACGATAGCAATGTATGTCTGTTTTGGCAGCTCCCGGCAAATCTTATAAGGGTACGCTGTGCTGCAGCCTTTCATCTCCTAGGTAACCATACCTAGCGCGAGACCCAGAGCCGTACAATGTAATGGCTCAGGGTCTCACTGGATGCAGTTTTACAGGAGACCAGAGTGCGCTTATAAGGTTTACGGCTTCTCCGAACAAGTATTAAGAGCGGCCATTTTAAAAACATATACAGACACACATTGCTATAGTGTTTGAAAGGGAGATCTGCATTTTAAAGGGGTACTTCGCCCCTAGATATCCTCTATCCAAAGGATAGGGGATAAGATGCCTGATCGTGGGGGGTCCCAGCGGCACCCCGGCGTTCTGAATATTTATGATCACATTGCTGGCTTCAGGCTCTGCCATCACGCCCCCTCCCAAAGACATAAATGAAGGGGGTGTGGCATGACTTTGGATCCTTTGTATAGGGGATAAGATGTCTAAGGGCGGAGTACCCCTTTAAGCATCAATTTAGCATCAATGACAGTGTGCAGTCTTTTGGTGTCTATGAGGCCCCGAATTCTTGCAGGTGGTATAGCTGCCTATTTGTCCCGGCAAAATGCCTCCAGGTCATGCAATGTCTTTGGTTTTCTTGCATGAACCAAATGTTTGAGCTCTTCCTAGAGAGGCTCACTGATATGAAGATCAGGAGACTGTGATGGCCATTCCAGACCCTTAATTTTTTTGTTGTGTAACCCCTGGAGGGTCAACTTGACCTTGTGCTTAGAGTCATTGTCGTACTAAAAAATCCAAGTGCTTCTCATGCTCAGCTTCTGTGCAGAAGAATGCAAAACTGTCTGCCTCTGCCAGTATTTTTTGATAACATCTTGTCATCCATTTTCACAAGATTCCTTGTGAAAGAGTCTTTAAAGCTCCCCCCCCCCCCCACTCAAAACATCAGTGAGGCCCCACCATGCTTTACAGTGGGGATAGTAGTCTTTACTCTATAGGCCTTGTTGACCTCTCTCCAAACATAGTGCTTATGGTTGTGATGCTAAAACTCTTTTTTGGTCTTGTCACTCCAAACTACAGTGTGCTAGAAGCTATGAGGGTGCTAAAGGGGTATTCCAGACAAATATATCTTATCCCCTATCTGATTGCAGGGGGCCCGCCGCTGGGACCCCCCTCGATCTCTGTGCAGCACCCGCATTCTATGTGGGGCTGCATCTCTAGTCCGGAAACTTCTGTGTTTCCGGGGCTGGAGACATGACGTGACGTCACGCCACCTCACATAGACATGAATGGATGGGGCATGGCGTAACATCATGTCTCCAGTCCTGGAAACACAGAAGTTCCCAAGACTGGAGAAGCAGCCCCGCATAGATGGTGGGTGCTGCACAGAGATCGTGGGGGGTCTCAACGGCAGGCCCCCCGCAATCAGACATCTTATTCCCTATCCTTTGGATGGGGGATAAGATGTATTTGTCCAGAATACCCTTTTAAGGTGTTGATGGGCATATTGTAACAACTGCACCTTTTTCCAGAGCAGCCGGTGTTTCTCATGAGGTTACTTGGGGTTTTTTCTTTGTATGGCAAAAAATGATTCTGCCAGTTGTGGCTGAAATGTTTCTTTGTCCATTTTTTGTTATCATTATGATTTAGAAAGAAGCCATATAACTACAATCATGGCCATAAATGTTGGCACCCCTGAAATTTTTCAAGACAATTAAGTATTTGTCACAGAAAAGAATTGCCGTAACACATGATTTTCTATTTGATATTCCCTTTGTGTGTATTGGAACTAAACCAGAAAAGGGAGGAAAAAAAGCGAATTGGACATAATGTCACTCCAAACTCCAAAAATGGGCTGGACAAAATTATTGGCACCCTTAACTTAATATTTGGTTGCACACCCTCTGTAAAAAATAACTGCAATCAGTCGCTTCCTATAACCATCAATATGCTTCTTACACCTCTCAGCCAGAATGTTGGACCACTCTTCCTTTGCAAACTGCTCCAGGTCTCTCTTATTGGAAGGCGCCTTTTCCCTACAGCAATTTTAAGATCTCTCCACAGGTGTTCAATGGGATTTAGATCTGGACTCATTGCTGGCCACTTCGGAACTCTCCAGCACTTTGTTGCCACCCAATTTAGGGGGCTTTTTGACGTATGTTTGGGGTCATTGTCCTGCTGGAAGACCCAAGATCTTGGACGCAAACCCAGCTTTCTGACACTGGGCTGTACAGTGCGACCCATAATCCATTGGTAATCCTCAGATTTCATGATGCCTTATACACATTCAAGGCACCCAGTGCCAGAGGCAACAAAACAACCCAAAAATATCATTGAACCTCCACCATATTTCATTGTAAGTACTGTGTTCTTTTCTTTGTAGGCCTCATTCTGTTTTCGGTAAACAGTAGAATGATGTGCTTTACCAAAAAGCTCTATCTCAGTCTCATCTGTCCACAAGATGTTTTCCCAGAAGGATTTTGGGTTACTCAAGTGCATTTTGGCAAAATGTAGTCTTGCTTTTTTATGTCTGTGTCAGCAGTGGGATCTTTCTGGGTCTCCTGCCATAGCGTTTCATTTCATTTAAATGTCAACGGATAGTTCGCGCTGACACTGATGCTCCCTGAGCCTGCAGGACAGCTTGAATATCTTTGGAACTTGTTTGGGGCTGCTTATCCACCATCCAGACTATCCTCCGTTGAGACCTTTCATCAATTTTTCTCTTCAGTCATGTCCAAGGAGATTAGCTACAGTGCCATGGGTTGCAAAAATCTTCCTAATGTTGCACACTGTGAACAAAGGCAAATCTACAGGGTGGGCCATTTATATGGATACACTGTAATAAAATGGGAATGGTTGGTGATATTAACTTCCTGTTTGTGGCACATTAGTATATGTGAGGGGGGAAACTTTTCAAGATGGGTGGTGACCATGGCGGCCATTTTGAAGTCGGCCATTTTGAATCCAACTTTAGTTTTTTTCAATAGGAAGAGGGTCATGTGCCACATCAAACTTGGGAAATTGGGAATTTCACAAGAAAAACAATGATGTGCTTGGTTTTAACGTAACTTTATTCTTTCATGAGTTATTTACAAGTTTCTGACCACTTATAAAATGGTTCAATGTGCTGCCCATTGTGTTGGATTGTCAATTCAACCCTCTTCTCCCACTCTTCACACACTGATAGCAACACTGCAGAAGAAATGGTAACACTGGCTTCCAGTATCCATAGTTTCAGGTGCTACAGAATGGGCAAAACAAAAATTGGAACAGGACCCTCAGTTTACGCAAAAGATTTTGTTCAGTGATGAGGCAAACTTTTATGTGAATGGTGAAGTTAACAAACAAAACCACCGCTATTGGTCTGACACTAACCCACATTGGATAGATCCCTTCAAGACTGTTGGAACACAAAAATTGATGGTATGGTGTGGCATATGGGGTACAAAGATAGTGGGGCCATTCTTCATCAATGGAAACCTCAAGGCCACTGGATATGCAAAATTGCTACATGATGATGTGTTTCCCTCTTTATGCACTGAAGCTGGCACGTTCCCTGAGTTTTTCCAGCAAGATGGTGCAGCACCACATTATGGGTGTCAGGTCCGAGCATTCCTAGATTAACAGTTTCCTGGAAAGTGGATTGGTCGTCGTGGGCCAGTTGAATGGCCCCCAAGGTCTCACAATCTGACCCACTTAGACTTTTATCTTTGGGGTCATCTGAAGGCAATTGTCTATGCTGTGAATATACGAGATGTGCAGCACCTGAAACTACGGATACTGGAAATCTGTGCCAGCATTTCTCCTGCGGTGTATATAGTAGTATATAGCAGTGTATACGGACACTGGAAGCCTGTGCTAGCATTTCTCCTGCGGTGTTGCTATCAGTGTGTGAAGACTGGGAGAAGAGGGTTGCATTTACAATCCAACACAATGGGCAGCACATTGAACACATTTTATAAATAACTCATGAAAGAATAGTTACATTAAAACCAAGCACATCATTGTTTTTCTTGTGAAATTCCCAATAAGTGATGTGTCACATGACCCTCTTCCTATTGAAAAAACAAAAGCTGCATTCAAAATGGCCGCCATGGTCACCACCCATCTTGAAAAGTTCCCCCCCTCACATATACTAATGTGCTGCAAACAGGAAGTTAATATCACCAACCATTCCCATTTTATTAAAGGGGTTCTCCGGTGCTTACACATCTTATCCCCTATCCAAAGGATAGGGGATAAGATGCCTGATCGCGGGAGTCTCGCAGCTGGGGACACCCGTGATCAGCCCCCGGAGCGTGTTTGCTCCAGGTCTGATTACGGGTGACTACAAGGCCGGCGGCGTGTGATGTCACGCCTCCGCCCCCATGTGACATCACGCTCCGCCCCTCAATGCAAGCCTACAGGAGGGGGCGTGACAGCTATCACGCGCCCTCCCGTAGGCTTGCATTGAGGGGCGGATCTTGACGTCACACAGGGACGGAGGTGTGACGTCACATGCCACCGGCCCTGTAGTCTCCCGTAATCAGAGCGAACACGCTCCGGGGACTGATTACAAACGGGGTCCCCAGCGGCGGGACTCCCGCGATCAGGCATCTTATCCCCTATCCTTTGGATAGGGGATAAGATGTCTAAGCACCGGAGAACCCCTTTAAGTTGTATTCATATAAATGGCCCACCCTGTAGATCTCTGAGATGGACTTGTAACCTTGAAATTGTTGATATTTCTCCACAATTTTCATTCTCTAGTCCTCAGACAGTTCTCTTCTCCTCTTTCTGTAGCCCATGCTTAGTGTGGCACACGATGCAAAGACTAAGTGAACTTCTTTCTTTATCTGCTTTCAGGTGTGATTTTTATACTGCCCACACCTGTTACTTGCCCCCGGTGAGTTTTAAGGAGCATTGCATGCTTGAAACAATGTTATTTATCCACAATTTTGAAAGGGTGCCAATAATTTTGTCAAGGCCATTTTTGGAGTTTATTGATGGTTATAGGAAGCCACTGATTGCAGTTATTTTTTCCAAAGGGTGTGCAAACAAATATTAAGTTAAAGGGGTACTCCGCTGCCGTGCTTCCGGAGCTCTGCTCCCCAGCGTCCGGAAGTTTATTGTTCCGAAGGGGGGGCAGGCGTGACGTCATGAGGGGTGGCCCTGAACATGGAAGCCCGCACACAGCGTTCGGAACAATAAACTTACGGACGCTGGGGAGCGGAGCTCCAGAAGCAGGGCAGCGGAGTACCCCTTTAAGGGTGCCAATAATTTTGTCCAGCCCATTTTTGGAGTTTGATGTGACATTATGTACAATTTTTTCCCCTCATCTTTTTTGGTTTAGTTCCAATACACACAAAGGGAATAAACATGTGTATAGCAAAACGTGTTACTGCAACCCTTTTATGTGAGAAATACATCATTTTTTTTGAAAAATTTAAGGGGTGCCAACATTTATGGCCATGACTGTATATAAAACGTTTAATACATTTTATTAATTTTTTATATATTTTTTGGGAATGTGAGGTGACAAAAATGCAGCAATTTTTGACTTTTTATTTTTTGTAACGTTTACACCTTTTCCCATACAGGCTTATTAACATATTTTGATAGTTCGGACACGCGGCAATACTGAATGTTTATTTTTTTTACACTTTTTGGGGGTAAAATGGGAAAAAGGGACAATTTACATTTTTATTGGTGGAGGGTATTTTTCAGTTTCTCTTTACATTTTTTATGTCCCCACAGGGGACTATTTATTGCAATCAGTTGATTGCTAATACTGTACAGTGCTATGCATCGGGCATAGCACTGATCAGTGTTATCGGTGATCTTCTGCTCTGGTCTGCTTGATCTCAGACCAGAGCAGAAGACCCCTGGAGACAGACGGAGGCAGGTGAGGGGACCTCTGTCCGCCATTATGGATAATCGGATCCTCCCTGATGCTCGCGGTCATGTACAGGAAGTAAATGTACTTCCTGGTGCATCAAGTACCACCACACCAGGACGTACATTTACGTCCTGCATCGTTAAGGAGATAAGCATTAATCTATTCTCATTCTATAAAAGATGGCTGAACTGCACAAATCATGCATTATTCACCTCCCATATCACCTCTATATCGTATTAGATTGTAATTTCTTGTATGCAGGGACCTCAGTCCCGTTGGCATTATCACTATTACCACTATGTCTGATTATGTCTTTAAATGTACCTTCTGTATTATAAAGTGATACAAAATAAGGTTAAATTGTTTTTTCCCATCATTTCTATGGAACTTCTGTACATGGTTCAGCACTCAGCAATGTTCTGGAATCCCATAGAGAATGAATAAAGCTGTGGCCAAATATGTACACTGCGGGTGCATTTACTTAAATGGAAAATTCTCTTTAAGCTGAGCGTGGTGGTACTCTCAAGAACATAGTGGTACTTTCAACTACTTCTCCATGGAAGCTCTTCCTATCTATGACCTTGAAAATGGCAGAGGTTCCAGCTGTCTAATTTTAAACCATCTAGAACATATTTTTCTATCCACTAGAAAGGTCATAAATGATTCTTGCTGGAGTACCCATTTAAAAGGGTATCTGGTATCTTTTGGTGAAATGTTTTATTTACAATAATATGCCCAATTTGCCTAATAAAACCTTTATCTTACCTTTACCTGCTTCCTTGTAGCCTCCAGTATCAGAGCACCCTGTCTCCACTGACAGTCTGTTTCCCAGAGTTGGCAGAAGCCGCATACATGCTCAGCCAAATCACTTTCCACAGTGTTGTGCCACCAGCGATTGGTGAGCAGCGCGGTCAGTTCCTCCGGCTGCAGACCGAGGTCTAGGAAAAACAATGTTACCAGACAGGGCGCCGTGATACTGGAGGCTACGAAGAAGGATGAAGGTTAAAATAGCTGTATAGAGAATGGAAGGTTGTGCATCACAAAATCTGCATAATCTGAACAAGGCCTAAGTGTATCTGAGAAAGGAAATTCGATTGTGAGCCTCAATGGGAACAATGAATGATTAAAATCCCGGTACAATGCCGCTAAACATGTTTGGGCTATATATGCAACACAAAGATCTAACCCCAAAATGGGCCGATTAGAACAAACACAAAACTGACAAAGTGAATCACAGGACACAGGTTGCTATGGTTTCATTCACTTTTCCGCATACTTTATTTGTTACAAACATACAATTTTTTAAATATATAGATTGTAAAACTCAATTTGCAAAATTCTGTTATTGTAAGGAGTGCTGACAAGCATGAGTTCTGAACCTTATGCTGCTTCCGTGTATTTGCTTGTTCTTTCTAAAAGGTTAAAATCTCCCCGGCTTTATAAAGCTAGTGGTAAATCCAAAAACTCCAAGCCAGGAGCACTGGCTACTATGTTTAAGGGATTCGCAACAGGGACAGAACATTCTCAGCTGCCTCCTGGAGGGAAGTCTCACCCAGAAGAGGTTTTCACAATACCCATACGAGCCCAACGTTAGAGGAATGGTGCAAGTGTTTATTGTCAAAACCTGGCCTGGCAGCCCTGAGGAGAGTTGGGGAAAAGGCCGAGATAGAAGCCGTTGTCAGCAGGAGGACTACGAGGGACTGAGGAACAGCTACCAACCATGTAACCTCAAGGGGTGGACTGAAGGATAGACTTTGCTTGTAGTTACTAAGGATACAGCTGTTTTACTATTTAAAGTGCTTTTAAACAGAAACAAAAAATATACTTTTTTCCATATAATTCTTTTTATTAGTCAGCTAAATGCATTTGAAGAATACGAAGATTAAATGCCTACAGCAGAAATTTTTTTTTTTTATCATCTATATAGGGTAGAGCTCTAACGTATGTGCCCAAACTACATCTGCTCTCACCTTGGCTACAAGGCTGAGCTCTGCGCGTGCGGCTGGCACACATCTCCTCTTGTCTGAGCGAGTGCAAGTCATTTGTATGAGTCTGTGCTTTCCTCTTAACCACCTAACGTGTCTGCTACTTCTCTATGGTAAAGTCTATGCGCCAAAGGAAAAAATAAAAAGTGGGCGCTCAATGAAAGATCTGTAGTGCAGTTTACGTTAATGGCTTACTCCATCTGCGCACATACCAGTCTTTATATAAAGCTATCTTTCATATATCAGAAACTGACGTTCCAATTATCTCTCAATATAACGCCAGAGATTGCTGGTGTTGGGGGTGGATACTAAATTTCAGTCTGCTTAATACCGCCTTGAGAATCCCGACTTAACGAGTCAATAGAGGTGGTAATGTTTCCCTTTATAGGAAGGGGGGGGGGGGCTCTGTGAAGGCAACCAGGCTCATTTCTGCCAAGGCATTCAAACCGCAACTCCAAAATGTTACCACAATCTTTAAAGCAGCACACCTTTAATCTTATAGGGGGTAGGGGGTCTGGGCATACATCGATCATTGAACCATACTATGAGCATATCACCAAAATGATGGGAAACTACTGTCAGTACAATCACTGTCTTTACACATAATCCCGTAATCACCATTCCGTTAGGGGTCTGCAAAGTTCGATATTCATGTTAATCTTGTCAACACCAGGAAAAAGTAAAAAAATGGACTCAATCGCTGACGCCAATACAAGTCACGGTTTTAGTTTTACGAAAAAGTTGACATTTATATATCCTTGATAAGCTTAAAACTTTTACATGTGCTCCACTTGTTCTGGAGAGTCCTATCATGATAACCACACAATGAATCTGACCCCCTGCTATGCATGATTCAGCTAAAAACAATCACCTCTCGCTTTATAGTTCAGAATATATATCAGGATGGCTTCCCAACCTTAGCAATTGTTCTACATCTTATACAGAGAGCATTTATATGAGTTACCATTAGGTACAGCACGAACCTGGAAAGTCTAGGATGCCCCATTACATAGAGTATATCTACCTATACCCGCCAAATTCCCAGCAATCATTGCATCTTTCACTTTGGGCTGGAGTAGTTCCAAAAGCATGAGAATAAAAAATAAAACCAAAAAACCTATGTCTGGTGGGGGTGGATGGAGGAGCAAGTCTGTAAAACATTCAGCTTACAGTCACCCCCCTGTATATTTATATACAGATATATATTTAAGAGGCTATACAACATTTACAGATAAGGATCTGCTATTTTATACAGGCATTTGATAGTATGAACAAGCTGCGTATGACAGGGTCAAGTCTTCCCGAACAATGACTGTGGCCTGAAAGAAGAAACGGAAGTCGTTCTGTATGGTGCGGACCTTTCTTACTGCATGAAGAACTTAAGGAATGATACTCTTGCTATTCTGCCAGCCGCTGTTTGCTCAAATCGCCAAGGTAAATGTCAGGATCTCTAAGCCAACAATTGCTTGTCCCTCTAGTAACCCAGTAGCTGATGCAAGGGTCTAGCTATATTGCTCCTGAACACCATATGGCGGAATAATACAAGTCTTTTTTTTTTGACCCCCCCAAGCACTGCCCTCCTGAAACGAGTCACTATAGCAAGTTGGCAATTTAATAAGCATTCCTGGTGCAATGTAGTGTTTAGAAGGGAATGGTGGGGGGGTTAAGAGGATATCTATGGCATCTCTACTTTCTAAACTCCTGTCATACGCAATAGCTTATTTGTGTAATGGTGAACCACTAAATTCAGGGGCTAAAGCCACAGTGAGCAGGAAGAGGCATGTCTGGGTAAAAATTTTACAACCTCCCCAGTAAGAGGTTAAAAGAATATGCACAGGACTACCGGCTGCTCACTGAGCAGGTTATATATCTCTATGTAATATACCGCCCGTCCTTGGTTTACACCGGGTGCATATATAAATAAAAACTTTGGAGCAAGGCACGCACAGCTTCTTGCATTATCTGTGCGACCCACACACACAAAAAGTAGAAAGGACCTTTCCTATGCGCCCTGCATGACGGGGCTTACATAAACTTTGCTGTTCTAGCGGTGGATGAAAGCATGGACATCTGCCACAAGTAACAGGAAATAATATCCACATAATAATGGTACAGCAGGACACACTATACAGCTGCCTTGCAGGTACAAAAATACAGTACAATATACTGATGTGATTAAAACATCAAGAAATACTATTGCTCCCATACAGTTCTGAAGAAAAAAAAAAAAATTCCAACAGGGAATCAGATGACATGAGAGAATACTGGGTTTAACCCAGATGCGGTGCTAGGATTATAATTCGGACCTGCCCTTGACACGCATGGAGGCAGTGGGTTTTAACGGACCGGACTATAGCGACTAGGCAAATAGCGGCAAATAGCAACTAGGCTAGTCCGAGCAAAACTGCCTGCCACGGATGCGTCCAAGCGACAGGCCTTTACACCATTAGTCACCTGCCAAGCTGAACTCTATGACCGTCTATATTAATACACACACATTTGCCCCTATGGGAGGGGACACGCTGGCAGGGTCAAAACGAACACAAAATAAATACAACTGAATCATGAAGTGGTGTAGACACTAAAAAGGCAGCTTGTAACTTCTATGCATCACATACCGGAAGCTGCTACATCTCCGGGAGCCTCCGCGACGACGAGGTTCCCCTGTAGAAGAACCCCACCGCTGGCCGAGGCTTCCGGAGAGGTCCATGGTTATCATTGCACATCTACTAGTGGAGTTTCATGATCAAGCTCGTACATGTATACACACACAGCAAAAAAAATTAAAAATACTAAAAATTTTATGTCAACTCTTTGGGGACAGAGGGGGATGCGGGAAACGACACGCACCTCTGTTCTCAAAAAGGGTTTTTATTTCTCGTCATCGTGAATATAAGCAAGGGAGTCGTCCAGTATAGTTAAAACCATTACTCTGTAGGGAAGTCGTAGTTAAAAAGTACAGGGTGAGCTCTAGACAGGAGCCCCTGTCATAAATAGGAGAGCATCTTGTAGGCCAGTGGTCTCCAAACTGTGGACCACCAACTGCTGCAAAACTACCACTCCAAGCATGCCCGGACAGCCGTTGGCTGTCCGGGCATGCTGGGAGTGGTAGTTTTGCAACAGCAGAAGGTCCGACCGTTTGAAGACCACTGTTGTAGGCAGTAAGTTCATCGACTCGAGTGAAGGGGCCTGAGGTTGTCACAGGCTGCAAGCTCTTCTCCCTCCGGTTGCTTGTAGTTCTGTGGACTGTTCACCACCTGGACAAGTTCCTTCCCAGCCTTAGCTGGGAAATACATTTATTTTTTAAAATTTTTTCTTTTTTTTTTTGGAGGCACCATTACCCTCCGAGGTACTGAGAACTGAATGCAGGTCCTTTTGAGAATAAAAAAGCCTGTAAAGAGAAGAATCATGGACCTGAGCTTATATCTTATACTTGAAGTTTGTCCGTTTTGCATTAACCTAAAATTCTTCTTTTTTTTTGTCTTTTATTTTTTTTTTTCGCTTCCAGTGTCGGAAGGGTCCTTTTTGCTTTTAAATTGGAGATTTCACAGATTTCAGGTTGTAAAAGGTTTTCCTTAAAATTGCTGCTTATTTTGTTTTAAGCTTTCTCTATTCTGAAGGTCTTAAATGTTTGCTCTTGTGTTGCTGTTAGTGCTGGTTTAAAAAAAAAATAATAAACACAATGGTGACCTATGGCAGTCGGAAATAATCCATGATTGGTTGGATGAAAAGTTCAGTCCTGGTAGGAATGGTAAGGTGGTCCTGTCACCGGAGACTCTGCGGACAGTAGAAGAAAATCTTTGCAAGAAATCCAGATGTTATATATATATTCTCTCTTTTTCCTTGTGCTTTAGGAATGGGTGACCTCTTTAGGTAACTGCAGAGTGTGGTAGGAACAGAACTGCTGGTCTTTTTTTTCTCCTTGGATTGGGGGGAATCACTGGAAATCCCCCCCCCCTGAAGCAAACTGAAATGGTGGTGAGAGGTGAGGGAGAGAAGGGTGAGCCTGCTCCTACACTAGCTGTCGTTTCCCTTTATCTTAGCCCTGCCTATACCCCCTGAACCTTCTCTGCTGCTGAAACCACTGATGAGACCTCACCTAGGTTCTCTGGTGACACCACAGACGAGACCTCACCTAGGTTCTCTGCTGACATCACTGATGAGACCTCATCTAGGTTCTGTCAATGAGACCATAGATGAGACCTCCAATAGGTTCTCTGCTGACATCACTGATGAGACCTCACCTGTTTTCTGCTGACATCACTGATGAGACCTCACCTAGGTTCTGTCAGTGAGACAATAGATGAGACCTCACCTAGGTTCTCTTCTGATACCATAGATGAGACTTCACCTAGGTTCTCTGCTGACATAACTGATGAGACCTCATCTAGGTTCTGTCAATGAGACAATAGATGAGAGCTCACCTATGTTCAATTCTGATACCATAGATGAGACCTCACCTAGGTGCTCTACTGACATCACTGATGAGACCTCACCTAGGTTCTGTCAGTGAGACAGTAGATGAGACCTCATCTAGGTTCTCTTCCAATACCATAGATGAGACCTCACCTAGGTTCTCTGCTGCTATCTTAGACACCTCTGATGAGACCTCACCTAGTTTTGCCTCTATTGAGTGGCTTGTAGTATATGACCTAGCACCATCTAGAACATAATACATAGTGGGCATGGGGGGAAAGGGGTACTCCTACTTCCTGCCAGCTGGTGTGTAAAGTAACAATCCAAAAATACAACCAGTCCACAGTTACTGCCTTTCACAGGACCATGACTGGGGACGGGTGCAGGCTGACCGATGCCGGTGCCTACATTGTACATGGTGGAAATGTAAAGGGGGGGGGGGGGGGGGAGAGCTGGTACATTTACTTCTATACATTGGGGAGAGCTGCTTTAATGCCAGAGTTAAACCTTTGGGTTGTGAATCCTAAATCACGGGATGTTCCAGACATGTTAGGAAGGCTGCAACATCTCATGGTTCCTGTGTGTGATGGGAGGACGACACCTGGATCCTGCTATAACCCCAGCTGCGCTACTACAACCCCCGGCCATCAATATATTGTAGGACAACAAGTCCCCGCCTGCAAACCCAGTGGTGTTCTTCTATATAAGTAATCTGCAACGTCTAGTCTGCACAGGTTGGTTTCAGGACTACAATTCCCAGCATTGATCTGTAAACCACGGCTTGCACAGTGATTAAATAATTTTCTGAGCTATGGAGCTGCACAACACAGCATGCTGGGATGTGTAGTCCCACAACAAGACCCAGAATAGACATACTGAGGCTTGCTGTTCTAGAGAAGCATGCTGGGATGTGTAGTCCCACAAGACGACCCAGAATAGACATACTGAGGCTTGTTGTTCTAGAGAAGCATGCTGGGATGTGTAGTCCCACAACAAGACCCAGAATAGACATACTGAGGCTTGTTGTTCTAGAGAAGCATGCTGGGATGTGTAGTCCCACAACAAGACCCAGAATAGACATACTGAGGCTTGTTGTTCTAGAGAAGCATGCTAGGATGTGTAGTCCCTATTGCAAGAGCCAGGGTGCACACTGAGTCTTACGGTATTCTTCAATTTCTAGTCCTGCAAGTCCCAGTTAGCGCAGTTGCACGCTGGGCCTCTGGGGGGGGATGTTTAGCGCATTAGAACTTCACAGCATGCTGGGATGTGTAGTCCCACACCAAGTCCTGATATACATATACGAGGGCTTGTTGTTCTTTAGAAGCATGCCGGAATCTATCATCAGGGTGCATGCTGAGTCTTGCTAGGGAGTTTTTTTTTATATATATATATATTTAAATTGCTTAATTTTAGCATGCTGGGATTTGTAGTCCCACCACCAGACCAAAATATAGATACATTAGGGCTTGAAGGGCTTCTGGCATTTGTAGTCCTACAGGTTTCCATTGTAGTGGGGGGGGTGTTGAAGCTCTGGGATGTGTAGTCCTCCCCCCCAACTGTTGCAAAACTACAACTCCCAGCATGCCCGGACAGCCGAAGGCTGTCCGGGCATGCTGGGAGTTGTAGTTTTGCAGCAGCACAGATGTGAACACTACTCTATACCGTGCAGGCAGGTGGTCCTATCCCGGGCCTTCCCCTCCTCCCCCCGGCTCTCCCCTTTCTCCCGGGGCTCAGTCGTCGTCCACGTCTTCTGTCTCGGAGTCTTCCCCGCCTCCCCCGGAGCCCAGGCCGCCTCCTCTCTCCCCGGGCCCCCGGCGGTCGTAGAGCTTGTCCCGCTGCCGCTCCTGGATCTCCTTCATCTCGTCGGCATAGCGGCAGAAGGCTCCTCCGAACTTGCCCCAGGCCTTGAGGGGCACGGTGATGGAGTTGCGGTAGCTGGGCTTCACCTCGCTCACCCGCAGGAAAACGCCGTACTTGTTGCAGCCCACGTCGAAGAAGAAGCGCTTGGAGTCCACGGTGATGGACGTGCCCTCGGGCAGCTCCCCGTACAGGCCTCCTCCGCCACCGGCTGCCCCGCCTCCTCCTCCGCCACCACCACCGGGGCCCAGCCCCACGCCCAGCTCGTCGTCCTCCCCGCCGTAGTCATCGATCAGCTTGGCCAGGGCGTCGCGGAACTCGATGAGCCCCTGCGCGGGGAGCGCGATGGTCTGTCCGCTCTGCAGGCCGGCACCTCCGCCGGTTCCCCCGCTGAAGCCCGGGCCGCGGTTGATGGTCTGGCGGATGCGCAGGAAGCGGCCGCGCTGGTTCTCCTTCAGGTCCAGGTAATACTTGCGGTTCTCCCGCACCAGGAATTCGCTCTTCAGGGCCCTGCGCGGCCCCCCGGCCCCGGAGCCGTCATCCCCGGAGGACTGCGCAATCTGCTCAGGGCTGCTGGGGCCCAGCTGGGCGTAGTGCTCGATGAAGTCGCCCAGGTAGTCGCGGAACTCTGCGGCCACGGCCATGGACAGGGTGAGGCGGCTCTTGGAGCCCCCGGCGCCCACCTCGGCAATCTTAATGAAGCGGCCCTTGGCGTTCTGCTTGACGTCCAGGTAGAAGCGCTTGTTCTGGATGTCCAGGCGCTTCGAGGCCAGCTCCTGTGTCTCCTGCTCCCGAGACAAGTGCTGCTGGAAGCCGCCGGGGCCTCCTCCTCCACCGCCACTACTGCTGCCCCCTCGTTCGCTCCCGCTGTCCCCGTCCGCCATCTTCTTCTCCTCCTTGGCGCTCACAGAAGCCGCCTGCAGCTGTCTCCTCTCGGCTTCCGTCCGTCCCTTAGCCCGGGACTCCCCCCTCCGCCTCCTCCTGCTTCCCGCGGGCTGCCCGCCGTACAGTCACCCCGCTCTCGGCAGCTCCTCCGCTCTGCTCGCCCCTCTTCTTCCCTCTCGTTCTCTCTGCCTCAACCCAACCTTCTCCTCCTCTTCCTGCGTGTGCGTCCTGCGCAGCTACGACTGGTGCGGGGCCCGAGCGGAAGCCGCCGGCGCCATCTTGGCTAAGGGCATGACATCTTCGCAATGTTTGGAGGCGGTGAGGGTATGTTCACTGATAGTCATGGTATGTAATAGACAGTAGCGCCGCCTAGAGTCACAACCAATCAAATTACGGTTTACATTGTGGTAACCTCCACTGGAATAATAAGAGCTGCAATTTGATTGGTTGCTATGGGTGACATTTGTACTCTACTATGTGCTATGACAACTAGTCCTTAACCCTTTCCTAGTTGCAATGGGCGACACTTTTACACCGTATTTGTTTCTATGGGTTTACCCCTTCATTCTATTGGTTGCTCTAGGCAATGCTTTCACTATTAGCAGCTGTGTGGTGAGGCTTCCACGTTTGGTTTCTTTGGGTAACACTTTCACCATATTAACTGATATAGGTGATGCTTTTACTATTGGTTTCTATGAGTGATGCTTTCATTCATTATTTGTTGCTATGGGGGACTATTTCACTCTATATTGGTCGCTATGGTTGATGACTTCATTCATTATTTTTTGCTATGGGTGACCTTTTTAGTTTATATTGGTTGCTATGGGTGATGACTTCATTCATTATTTGTTATGGGTGACTTTTTCACTCTATATTGGTCGCTATGGGTGATGACTTCATTCTTTGTTAGTTGCTATGGATGATGCTTTAATTCTTTACAGCTTGGTTGCTATGGGTGACCCTTTCCTTCATTTCAAGCTATAGATCAATGGTCTCCAACCTGCGGACCTCCAGATGTTGCAAAACTACAACTCCCAGCATGCCGAGTTGTAGTTTTGCAACATCTGGAGGTCCGCAGGTTGGAGACCACTGCTATAGATGATGCTTTCACTCTTGATTATTATGGGTGACACATTAACCTTATTAGTTGCTATGAATGATGCTTCTGCTCTTTATTGGTTGCTCTCGATAACACTTTCACTTTTTGGTTGCTATGGGTGACACTTTCACTCTGTTGATTACTATGGGTGACACTTTCACTCTTTATTGGTTGTTATGGGTGACACTTTCACTCTGTTGGTTGCTATGGGTGACACTTCATTGATTGCTACAGGTGACACTTTCAATTTTCATTGATTGCTACAGGTGACACTTTCACTCTATTGGTTGCTACAGGTGACACTTTCACTCTGTTGGTTGCTACGGGAGACACTTTCACTTTTCATTGATTGCTACAGGTGACACTTTCACTCTTTATTGGTTGCTACGGGTGACACTCACTCTGTTGGTTGCTATGGGTGACACTTTCACTCTTTATTGGTTGTTATGGGTGACACTTTCACTCTGTTGGTTACTATGGGTGACACTTTTCATTGATTGCTACAGGTGACACTTTCACTCTATTGGTTGCTACAGGTGACACTTTCACTCTGTTGGTTGCTACAGGTGACACTTTCACTTTGTTGGTTGCTACGGGAGACACTTTCACTTTTCATTGATTGCTACAGGTGACACTTTCACTCTTTATTGGTTGCTACGGGTGACACTTTCACTCTTTATTGGTTGCTACGGGTGACACTCACTCTGTTGGTTGCTATGGGTGACACTTTCACTCTTTATGGTAGCAGTGGTTGAGGCTTTAACTCTTTATCTACTCTAGTTTGTAGGCCTGAAGCCCATATCCTGGAAAAAAAACAGTTTTAAAGCATATATATATATAAAGTCATGAATGAGGGCTGAACGCCCTATTTATGGAGAGACTGCACCATCTATAAATGTGTTGTAAAAAAAGTGTGCTGGGCTTTGTAGTCAGTCTGAACACAGTATTTGTATTTGCAGCTTCTACCCTCCCCTACAGTCTTCTTTACTTTATGGATTGTGAGCCCTATTGGGCAGGTTCCTCTCTTCTTCTCTTAAATGGGCACTGTCACCAACCTTTTTTTTTCTTTTATATGTTGTAGTACTTATGTACTACAACATATCGCTAATATATATTAATTATTATTTCTTTTATTAAAATATTGTATTTTACATTTGAAAACCGGCCACTAGGGGTCTCCCTCCTAGTGGCCGGCTGCAGCCTGGCATGAAGTCACGCTTGAATTCAGACCGATGCCGGCCGGGCATCAGTCTGAATTCAAGTTGCTGCCGGACTGTCCTGCACTTTGGTATGTATGTCTTCTTTGGGGGGGGAGCGGGTTGCGTGGCGGGGTTCGGGTAGCGGGGTCGGCGGGGGGGGGGGGGTGCATGGAAAGATATTGTTTTCAACACAGGGTGCCTCCAGTTGTTTCACCACTGCAACTCCCAGCATGCCCTGACAGCCAATAAATGTCAGGGCAAGCTGGGAGTTGTAGTGGTGAAACAGCTGGAGGCACCCTGTGTTGAAAACAATATCTTTCCATGCACCCCCCCCCCCTCCTGACCCCGCTACCCGAACCCCGCCGCGCAACCCGCTCCCCTCCAAAGTAGACATACATACCAAAGTGCATAGATGAACTAAGGGCGGAAGTCGGACCCCCCCAGCAGGCATCAGTGACATCACACCTGCTGGGGAAGTCTGCCTGGTAGTGAGCACACTACCAGGCAGACAAAAATACATTTTTAATATAGTAAGAAAAAAAAAATTAAAGGCAGGGAGGGGGTTGGGGATAGATGGGCAATAGGCAGGGACAGAAGAAAATAAAAAAAAGTTGGGTGCTGGTCTTTAAAGTTTTGTCTCATCATAGTAAGCCCCCTTAAAAAAGTGGTTTTAGGGGGCGATCAGCTGTTTGGCACATGGCTGATTCCGCCAGGGAAAGTCATGGCGAGCCAGTCGTTTCCCTGCAGAGGCCACTATAAAAAATTAGTAGTAATACATGGTCACCCTCCAGATGAATGGTTTATGTTATACAAGGACAGATAGAACCTGTCCCGACAGGAGCCATTTGTACAGATTAGCTCCCTGGTCTTACTCATGGAGGGGAGTCCTGAGAAGGAGACCCTGAGCCCATACCCCCATGACATCCTTGTAACAACATATTAACAAGGGTTGTTTTCATGAGAAGCTTATGTAAGGTTATTTGGCTAAGTTTTTAATGCGTTTTGTTCCTCCATCACAGGCATCTGTCGACAACCTGTTGAGAACACTATTCCAAATGCAAACTCTTTGGGCCATTGAAATAAATGGCATCCGCTGCTCTCCACCACAGTATTTTCTGCAGAATGCCACAACAGATACCCGTGACAGCCAATCAAAATGCAATCTGAACCTAGCATTAGTTGTATTTATCTCTTGGTCATGTTATATATATTTACACCCGTGTATTGGGTTTAGGTGCTGGCTACATTTTCATTTTTTTTCTTTCTTTGCTGTGCAAATTTGGGGGGAGTGGCTCCCTCTGTAGCCGTGCATCCCCTCCCCTCCCCTATTTTCACAGGAGGTGGTTTGGATCGTTAGTGGATCCAACATGTCACCCAGCCTGAGGTAGGTGAGTGTTTAGGGACCCATCCGATAAGAGGCCACCTCTGCGTGGTGGATGGGGGGGACACGTTTTGATCAAAAAGTGCGCTAAGAGCCTCCATTTTGTTGACCAAGTGTGCTGCTGCCATTTTCTTTTTTTACATGTTTTGTACTTGCCACAGCAGCGTGCACCTGTGTATTGGGTTTAGGTGCTGGCTACATTTTCAGTTTTTTTTTTTCTTTGCTGTGCAAATTTGGGGGGAGTGGCTCCCTCTGTAGCCGTGCATCCCCTCCCCTATTTTCACAGGAGGTGGTTTGGATCGTTAGTGGATCCAACATGTCACCCAGCCTGAGGTAGGTGAGTGTTTAGGGACCCATCCGATAAGAGGCCACCTCTGCGTGGTGGATGGGGGGGGACACGTTTTGATCAAAAAGTGCGCTAAGAGCCTCCATTTTGTTGACCAAGTGTGCTGCTGCCATTTTCTTTTTTTACATATATATTTACATGCCTTTTATATTTTACGTACAGCACTTTGGAAGTTAATGGTGCTATAAAATAAATAATAATCTGTTACAGAAGAAAGAAACAATGAATGACCACTCTAAGGGTCACACGTTGCAGCAGCCGCATGCAGAGGAAACCTCACCAGCCTGTAATGATTTTCTGTGGTGCAGCCACTATCACATGTAGGCACGGTTTCCTCAACTTGAAGCTGCCGCAATGTGTGACTTTCGGCCCAGTATAAATGTACTTTCGCCAACAAAAATGTCAGGCACTGATACTGGAAGACATAACAAGATTATGATACAAAATAACATAAAAAATGTATCAAGGGTCTATTCACACGTACAGTATTCTGTGTAGATTTGATGCGCAGGATTTGAAGCTGTGTTCAATCATTGGGTTTACATTGAAATCTTCAGCAGAAAATCCTGCGCATCAAATCTGTGCAGAATACTGTACGTGTGAATAGACCCTAAGGGTGTATTCACACATATAGTATCTTGTGCAGGATTTGATGCGTGGGATACTGTACATGTGAATAGACTCCAACAATATATATTTCTCATGCATTTGATAACCCAGCTCACAGTCTGCACAGTTCATGCAACCTACTGGCCAATCAGTAATTCATACAATAATCAATATATTTTGTATAATAATAATATAATAATGTAAAAAAATAACTAAGCACATCATAAATTTGCATCCATTATAGCCTATATTATACAGCGTATGAACTAGTTCAAGGTAGTATTTTGGTACTAACCAATGCCCATGTTATTATGTCTCTGGTATGTTTTAGTGGCTGCTGTGTCAGGTGCCATTGCAATTTATGTTTTTTTCAAAAATAATGTAATCCTACATTTATCATCATTAGAAGGATTTTTTTGTAAGGGGTACACCATGCCATTAGAACAGTGTTTTAAAAACGTGATGATCATATTTAGAGAACAGCAATGGCTATAGCACAGAGAAAGATTCTTACAAAATTTTCTGAAGGTTTCAACCGTTACCAATAAGTGTACAAGACTTTGCTTTGAATGACTTCAGCACATCTGCGCCCCCCCCCCCCCCCACACAGGACATCACTAGTCTCTCACACTGCTCACAGGACATCACTAGTCTCTCAAAGGACATCACTAGTCTCTCACACTGCTCACAGGACATCACTAGTCTCTCAAAGGACATCACTAGTCTCTCACACTGCTCACAGGACATCACTAGTCTCTCACACTGCTCACAGGACATCACTAGTCTCTCAAAGGACATCACTAGTCTCTCACACTGCTCACAGGACATCACTAGTCTCTCACACTGCTCACAGGACATCACTAGTCTCTCATAGGACATCACTAGTCTCTCACAGGACATCACTAGTCTCTCACAGGACATCACTAGTCTCTCACACTGCTCACAGGACATCACTAGTCTCTCACACTGCTCACAGGACATCACTAGTCTCTCATAGGACATCACTAGTCTCTCACAGGACATCACTAGTCTCTCACAGGACATCACTAGTCTCTCACACTGCTCACAGGACATCACTAGTCTCTCACACTGCTCACAGGACATCACTAGTCTCACACTGCTCTCAGGACATCACTAGTCTCACACTGCTCTCAGGACATCACTAGTCTCTCACAGGACATCACTAGTCTCTCACAGGACATCACTAGTCTCTCACAGGACATCACTAGTCTCTCACAGGACATCACTAGTCTCTCACACGGCTCACAGGACATCACTAGTCTCTCACAGGACATCACTAGTCTCTCACACTGCTCACAGGACATCACTAGTCTCTCATAGGACATCACTAGTCTCTCACAGGACATCACTAGTCTCTCACAGGACATCACTAGTCTCTCACACTGCTCACAGGACATCACTAGTTTCTCACACTGCTCACAGGACATCACTAGTCTCACACTGCTCTCAGGACATCACTAGTCTCACACTGCTCTCAGGACATCACTAGTCTCTCACAGGACATCACTAGTCTCTCACAGGACATCACTAGTCTCTCACAGGACATCACTAGTCTCTCACAGGACATCACTAGTCTCTCACAGGACATCACTAGTCTCTCACAGGACATCACTAGTCTCTCACAGGACATCACTAGTCTCTCACAGGACATCACTAGTCTCTCACAGGACATCACTAGTCTCTCACAGGACATCACTAGTCTCTCACAGGACATCACTAGTCTCTCACACTGCTCACAGGACATCACTAGTCTCTCACCACAGAACATCACTAGTCTCTCACCACAGAACATCACTAGTATCTCACACTGCTCACAGGACATCACTAGTCTCTCACAGGACATCACTAGTCTCTCACAGGACATCACTAGTCTCTCACAGGACATCACTAGTCTCTCACAGGACATCACTAGTCTCTCACAGGACATCACTAGTCTCTCACAGAACATCACTAGTCTCTCACAGAACATCACTAGTCTCTCACAGGACATCACTAGTGTCTCACTGCTCACAGGACATCACTAGTCTCTCACACTGCTCACAGGACATCACTAGTCTCTCACACTGCTCACAGGACATCACTAGTCTCACACTGCTCACAGGACATCACTAGTCTCTCACAGGACATCACTAGTCTCTCACACTGCTCACAGGACATCACTAGTCTCTCACAGGACATCACTAGTCTCTCACACTGCTCACAGGACATCACTAGTCTCTCACAGGACATCACTAGTCTTTCACAGGACATCACTAGTCTCTCACAGGACATCACTAGTCTCTCACACGGCTCACAGGACATCACTAGTCTCTCACAGGACATCACTAGTCTCTCACACTGCTCACAGGACATCACTAGTCTCTCACAGGACATCACTAGTCTCTCACAATGCTCACAGGACATCACTAGTCTCTCACACTGCACACAGGACATCACTAGTCTCTCACAGGACATCACTAGTCTCTCACAGGATATCACTAGTCTCTCACAAGACATCACTAGTCTCTCACAGGACCTCACTATTCTCTCACACTGCTCACAGGACATCACTAGTCTTACAGAACATCACTAGTCTCTCACAGGACATCACTAGTCTCTCACAGGACATCACTAGTCTCTCACACTGCTCACAGGACATCACTAATCTCTCACAGAACATCACTAGTCTCTCACAGGACATCACTAGTCTCTCACAGGACATCACTAGTCTCTCACAGGACATCACTAGTCTCTCACAGGACATCACTAGTCTCTCACAGGACATCACTAGTCTCTCACAGGACATCACTAGTCTCCCACACTGCTCACAGGACATCACTAGTCTCTCACAGGACATCACTAGTCTCTCACAGGACATCACTAGTCTCTCACACTGCTCACAGGACATCACTAGTCTCTCACAGGACATCACTAGTCTCTCACAGGACATCACTAGTCTCTCACACTGCTCACAGGACATCACTAGTCTCTCACAGGACATCACTAGTCTCTCACACTGCTCACAGGACATCACTAGTCTCTCACAGGACATCACTAGTCTCTCACACTGCACACAGGACATCACTAGTCTCCCACAGGACATCACTAGTCTCTCACACTGCTCACAGGACATCACTAGTCTCTCACAGGACATCACTAGTCTCTCACAGGACATCACTAGTCTCTCACAGGACATCACTAGTCTCTCACAGGACATCACTAGTCTCTCACACTGCTCACAGGACATCACTAGTCTCTCACAGGACATCACTAGTCTCTCACAGGACATCACTAGTCTCTCACAGGACATCACTAGTCTCTCACAGGACATCACTAGTCTCTCACAGGACATCACTAGTCTCTCACAGGACATCACTAGTCTCTCACACTGCTCACAGGACATCACTAGTCTCCCACAGGACATCACTAGTCTCTCACACTGCACACAGGACATCACTAGTCTCCCACAGGACATCACTAGTCTCCCACAGGACATCACTAGTCTCTCACACTGCTCACAGGACATCACTAGTCTCTCACAGGACATCACTAGTCTCTCACAGGATATCACTAGTCTCTCACAAGACATCACTAGTCTCTCACAGGACATCACTAGTCTCTCACACGGCTCACAGGACATCACTTGTCTCTCACAGGACATCACTAGTCTCTCACACTGCTCACAGGACATCACTAGTCTCTCACAGGACATCACTAGTCTCTCACACTGCTCACAGGACATCACTAGTCTCTCACACTGCACACAGGACATCACTAGTCTCTCACAGGACATCACTAGTCTCTCACAGGATATCACTAGTCTCTCACAAGACATCACTAGTCTCTCACAGGACCTCACTAGTCTCTCACACTTCTCACAGGACATCACTAGCCTCTCACAGGACATCACTAGTCTCTCACAGGACATCACTAGTCTCTCACAGGACATCACTAGTCTCCCACAGGACATCACTAGCCTCTCACAGGACATCACTAGTCTCTCACACTTCTCACAGGACATCACTAGTCTCTCACAGGACATCACTAGTCTCTCACAGGACATCACTAGTCTCCCACAGGACATCACTAGCCTCTCACAGGACATCACTAGTCTCTCACACTGCTCACAGGACATCACTAGTTCCTCACAGGACGTCACTAGTCTCTCACACTGCTCACAGGACATCACTAGCCTCTCACAGGACATCACTAGTCTCTCACACTGCTCACAGGACATCACTAGTCTTACAGAACATCACTAGTCTCACAGGACATCACTAGTCTCTCACACTGCTCACAGGACATCACTAGTCTCTCACAGGACATCACTAGTCTCTCACACTGCTCACAGGACATCACTAGCCTCTCACAGGACATCACTAGTCTCTCACAGGACATCACTAGTCTCTCACAGGACATCACTAGTCTCTCACACTGCTCACAGGACATCACTAGTCTCTCACAGGACATCACTAGTCTCTCACAGGACATCACTAGTCTCTCACAGGACATCACTAGTCTCCCACAGGACATCACTAGCCTCTCACACTGCTCACAGGACATCACTAGTCCCTCACAGGACGTCACTAGTCTCTCACACTGCTCACAGGACATTACTAGTCTCTCACAGAACATCATTAGTCTCTCACAGGACATCACTTGTCTCTCACAGGACATCACTAGTCTCTCACAGGACATCACTAGTCTCTCACAGGACATCACTTGTCTCTCACAGGACATCACTAGCCTCTCACACTGCTCACAGGACATCGCTAGTCTCTCACACTGCTCACAGGACATCACTAGTCTCTCACAGAACATCAACAGCCTCTTACAAGACATCACTAGTCTCACACAGGACATCACTAGTCTTACACAGGACATCACTAGTCTCACAGGACATCACTAGTCTCACAGGACATCACTAGTCTCACAGGACATCACTAGTCTCTCACAGGACATCACTAGTCTCTCACAGGACATCACTAGTCTCTCACAGGACATCACTAGTCTTTCACAGGACATCACTAGTCTCACACAGGACATCACTAGTCTCTCACAGGACATCACTAGTCTCTCACAGGACATCACTAGTCTCTCACAGGACATCACTAGTCTCACACAGGACATCACTAGTCTCTCACAGGACATCACTAGTCTCTCACAGGACATCACTAGTCTCACACAGGACATCACTAGTCTCTCACAGGACATCACTAGTCTCTCACAGGACATCACTAGTCTCTCACAGGACATCACTAGTCTCTCACACGGCTCACAGGACATCACTAGTCTCTCACAGGACATCACTAGTCTCTCACACTGCTCACAGGACATCACTAGTCTCTCATAGGACATCACTAGTCTCTCACAGGACATCACTAGTCCCTCACAGGACGTCACTAGTCTCTCACACTGCTCACAGGACATTACTAGTCTCTCACAGAACATCACTAGTCTCTCACAGGACATCACTAGTCTCTCACAGGACATCACTAGTCTCTCACAGGACATCACTAGTCTCTCACAGGACATCACTAGTCTCTCACAGGACATCACTAGTCTCTCACAGGACATCACTAGTCTCTCACAGGACATCACTAGCCTCTCACACTGCTCACAGGACATCACTAGTCTCTCACACTGCTCACAGGACATCACTAGTCTCTCACAGAACATCAACAGCCTCTTACAAGACATCACTAGTCTTACACAGGACATCACTAGTCTTACACAGGACATCACTAGTCTCACAGGACATCACTAGTCTCACAGGACATCACTAGTCTCTCACAGGACATCACTAGTCTCTCACAGGACATCACTAGTCTCTCACAGGACATCACTAGTCTCTCACACTGCTCACAGGACATCACTAGTCTCTCACAGGACATCACTAGTCTCTCACAGGACATCACTAGTCTCTCACAGGACATCACTAGTCTCACACAGGACATCACTAGTCTCTCACAGGACATCACTAGTCTCTCACAGGACATCACACTGCTCACAGGACAATGAATAAGTAAGGATAAGGAAATTAGCACCAGTTGCCAAATTAACACCAATTACTTGCAGGTATCTGAAAGTGTTCTCTAATTTGGATCTGTGTTCTTTTTCAATTATCTCATTAATGGTCTATTCAAACGTACAGTATTTTGCACAGATTTGATGCGCAGGATTTTCTTCTGCAGATTTCAATGTAAACTGAATGACTGAACACAGCTTGAAATCCTTCACATCAAATCTGCGCATGATCCTGTACGTGTGAATAGACCCTAAGGGTACGTTCTTACATTTTTATTCTGTGCAATTATAAATACAATTTATGAAATAAGCTTAACCCCTTAAGGACTGAGCATTTTTCCACTTTCGTATTTTCCTCCTTACCTTAACCACTTAGGGACCTAGGTATGCCCTGACACCCTGGTAGCTAAGGACTCAGGGCATACCGGAGCGGGATCCCGTGCAAATGCCTGGGGGGGTGAATTCAGATCGGTGATTTGCGGCGATTCAGTGTGCAGTGGTCTCCAATCCGTACCCTTCTAGATGTTGGAAAACTACAACTCTCAGCATGCCCAGACAGTCCAGGCATGTAGTTCTTTAACGTGGCCCTTCAGATGTTGCAGAACTACAACTCCCAGCATGCCTGGACAGTCTCGGCATGCTGGGAGCTGTGATTTTGCAACATCTAGAGGGCTACAGTTTGGAGACTACTATACAGTGGTGTCAAAACTGTAGTCCTCCAGATGTTGCAAAACTACAATTCAAAGCATTCCGAGACTGTCCAGGCATGCTGGGAGTTGTAGATCTGCAACATATGGCCCTTTAGATGTTGCCGAACTACAACTCCCAGCATACCTGGGCAGTCTGGGCATGCTTGAAGTTGAAGTTTTACAACATCCGGAGGGCTACAGTTTGGTCACCACAATAAAGTGGTCTCCAAATTGTTCTCCTCCAGTTGTTGCATAACTACAACTCCCAACATGCCCTTCATCTGTCT
Source organism: Hyla sarda (assembly GCF_029499605.1). Taxonomy (NCBI): domain Eukaryota; kingdom Metazoa; phylum Chordata; class Amphibia; order Anura; family Hylidae; genus Hyla; species Hyla sarda. The sequence goes on from NC_079192.1 coordinate 67,609,360, forward strand.
GGTCATGCTGCGAGTTGGGAAACATTGTCTGTTACCTAACTCAGTGTTTCGCAACCAGTGTGCTCCAGCTGTAGCAAACTACAACTCCCAGCATGCATTGAAAAACCGTACATGCTGGGAGTTGTAGTTCTGCAACAGCTGGAGGTACACTGGTTGCGAAACACTGAGTTAAGTAACAAACTGTCAATGTTTTGCAGCCAATGTTCCTCCAGCTATTGCATAACTACAACCTCCGGCATGCACAGGCAGCCAAAGGGTATGCCGGGAGTTGTAGTTTTGCGACAGCTGGAGGTACATTCACACGGGCGAGGGTTTATAGTGAGTTTTCTCGCTGCAAGTTTGAACTGTGGCAAATTTTCCACTGCAGCTCAAACTCCCAGCGGGAAACTCGCTGTAAACCCCCGCCCATGTGAATTTACCCTAAAAACACTACACTACACATACACAAAATAAAGGGTAAAACACTATATATACATATACCCCTACACAGTTACCCCCCCCCTCCCCCCTTATAAAAATGAATGTCTTGTACGACAGTGTTTCCAAAATGGAGCCTCCAGCTGTTGCTAAACAACAACTCCTAGTATTGCCGGACAGCCATTGACTGCCCGGGCATGCTGGGAGTTTTGAAACAGTTGGAGGCACCCCGTTTGGGAAACACTACCGTAGGGTAATTTTGGTATCGGAGGCAAGTCTAATTCTTTCATCAGGGTCCGTCCCATGCAAATCCCTAATTTAGGCCTAAAATGCGTTTGGCGCTCTCTTACTTTGGAGCCCTCTCGTATTTCAAGGAAATAGTTTAGGGCCACATTTGGGATATTTCTGTACTTGTGGCTATTTCTCCTTTCACCCCTTATGAAAAGGTAAAGTTGGAGTCTACTCCAGCATGATATTGTAAAAAAAAATTTCTTTTTTTTTTTTTACACCAACATGCTGGTGTTGCCCCATACTTTTAATTTTCACAAGAGATAAAAGGAAAAAAAAGACCCCCAGAATTTGTAAGGCAATTTCTCCTGAGTACCGAAATATCCCATATGTGGATGTAAAATGCTCTGCGGGCGCACAACAAGGCTCAGGAGTGAGAGCGCACTATGTACATTTGAGGTGATTTGCAGAGGGGTGCCTGATTGTTACGGCGGTTCTGACATAAACGCAAAAAAACAAAACACACCATTTTGGAAACTACACCCCTCACGGAAAGTAACAAGGCTTATAGTAAGCCTTAACACCCCACAGGTGTTTGAAGAATTTTCGTTAAAGTTGGACGTGAAAATGAAAAATTTGTATTTTTTCACAAAAATGCTGGTGTTATCCCAATTTTTTCATTTTCACAAGGTGTAATAGGAAAAAAGCCCCCAGAATTTGTAACCCCATTTCTTCTAAGTATGGAAATATCTCATATGTGGACGTAAAGTGCTCTGCAGGCGAAATACAATTCTCAGAAGAGAAGGAGCGCCATCAGGCTTTTGGAGAGAGAATGTGTCTGAAATTGAAGGCCATGTGCGTTTACAATGCCCCCATGGTGCCAGAACAGTGGACCCCCCCACATGTGACCCCATTTTGGAAACTACACCCCCTCACATAATATAAGGGGTACAGTGAGCATTTACACCCCACCTAATTTTTTCAACAGTGGTCCGTGAAAAGGAAAAATTTAATTTTTTATTTGCACAGCCACTGTTCCAAAGATCTGTCAAACACCAGTGGGGTGTAAATGCTCACTGCACCCCTTATTAAATTCTGTGAGGGGAGTACTTTAAAACTCACTTTCCAAAGACAATGATAAATATTCCCCCCAAAAATAAACATCACCTATGTACTGACTAACATCATATAAGCTCCTCACTGAACTGTCCATCTAATGGCTTCCTTATACAGCACCAGGTTTTAATTTTAGTGCAGTGGTAGGGTCTTCGCTTGTGGCCCTCAAGGATGTGACCATTTTGACAAAATTACCGTGTTTTTCGCCGTATAAGACGCACTTTTTCTTCCCCAAAACTGGGGGGAAAAAGTTGGTGCGTCTTATACGGCGAATACACCCCTATCGCGGCGGTCCCTGCGGCCATCAACGGCCGGGACCCGCGGCTAATACAGGACAGACCGCCGCGTCTGAAGAGAAAGTGACACTAACCTGGCTGCTCAGTCGGGCTGTTCGGGACCGCCGCGATTTCACCGCGGCGGTCCCGAACAGCCCGACTGAATAGCCGGGTTAGTGCTTACAGGACACCGGGAGGGACCTTACCTGCCTCCTCGGTGTCTTCTCCGTTCAGAGATCCCCTGTATGGACTGCGCTCTCCTTCCTCGTCATCACGTCGTCGCGTACGTGCATCGGCGTGCGTAACGACGTGATGGCGGCGACGGAGAGCGAGGATACCCGGCCGGCAGCAGAGACGTTCCAAGGCGACGGGGACACGGCGACAGCGATGGAGCGACATCCAGGGCAGCGGTGACGGGTCCGGAGCGGCGGGGACACGTGAGTATTACCTCCTATGCAGTGGTCTTCAATCTGTGGACCTCCAGATGTTGCAAAACTACAACTCCCAGCATGCTCGGACAGCCAACGGCAACATCTGGAGGTCCACAGGTTGAAGACCACTGGATAGGAGGTAATACTCACGTGTCCCCGCCGCTCCGGGCCCGCCACCGCTGCCCAGGATGTCGCTCCATCGCTGTCACCGCGTCCCCGGTGCTCCGGAACGTCTTCTTCCCTGGGATCCACGCTCTCCGTCGCCGTCATCACGGCTACACACGCGGCTCCTATTGGATGACGGGACGGCATGCGCGACGACGTGATGACGTCAAAGGAGAGCGCCGCCATGCAGGGGATTCCGACACGGAGCAGACACCGAGGAGGCAGGTAAGGTCCCTCCCAGTGTCCTGTAAGCTGTTTGGGACGCCGCGATTTCACCACGGCGGTCCCGAACAGCCCGACTGAGCAGCCGGGTTACTGTCACTTTCGCTTCAGACGCGGCGGTCAGCTTTGATCGCCGCGTCTGAAGGGTTAATACAGGGCATCACCGCGATCGGTGATATCCTGTATTAGCCGCGGGTCCCGGCCGTTGGCCACTGGGACCGACCCGATAGGTGTGTATTCGCCGTATAGGACGCACCAACTAAATCGCGCCCCCCCCGTTTTGGGTAAGAAAAAGTGCGTCTTATACGGCGAAAAATACGGTATATGTTCTGCAATTAATCTGTTATCAGATAATGAAGGATGATCTCTTACATGGCTCCCTGTTGTGTATATACCCCCTCCCCCACATTACTGGAGCACACAGCCTTATCGTTTGCATTGCATTCCTCAGCGCTACTGTACATTGTGCATTGCAGATAAGCTTATATTAAAGCGTTTGCTGCAGAGTCCCAGGCATTGCATGTATACGGATGTGTGTGGGCTAAGCGTGGAATCAGCCTTCTGCATCCAAAGAATGCTGGGAACTGCAAGGACGCTTTCAGTTTTGTTAACATTGTACAAGGAGATTATATAAACTGCAAAGGCCGCCGAGTTACAAGGCTGCAAACTTGCTGGTGTGTATTATCACACAGTTACCGTGGCGACTACTGCTTGAGCGTGGTGGGGGGTATGAAAGTCAGAGGGTGGTTGTGGAGGTGTGTGGGATGGAGGACGTGTATGGGGGTGTAAGGGGGCAGTAAGAGAGAATGTGCTTGGATTTTATATATCAATTTACTGCAGCGAATAGAGGTTGTGGCAGGACCGTGCACAACAGGCAAGGACCTCAACACATATAACTTAGTTAATAGTAGGAGCCACCTCAACTTTACACATAGGATTTGTAAGAAGATAAGCATAACCACCAGCTCAGCATCATCCAGTGAGGATAGTCTCCATCAGTATTAAACAGTGGTAGCTGATGCTGATGGAGGACGTGTCTGCCTCTTCATTGGACGATACTCAGCTTGTTCCGAATCCTTTATATGTCTTGCCCCTTCCAAGAGAAGTACTGCCTACACTCATGTCTGAGGTTGGAATAAAAGGAAAAACCAAACAAACACCTGATATAGTGCTGCCCGAGGCCTGGACCTTGATGGTTTAGTTAAAGGGGTACTCCGGTGCTTAGACATCTTATCCCCTATCCAAAGGGGATAAGATGCCTGATCGCGAGAGTCTCGCTGCTGGGGACAACCATGATCTTGCACGCGGCACCCCGTTTCTAAACAGTCCCCAGAGCATGTTCGCTCCGGGACTGATTACCGGTGACTACAGGGTGGGCGGCGTGTGACGTCACGCCCCCGTGTGACGTCACGCTCCGCCCCTCAATGCAAGCCATTTGGCTAACACGCTCCGGGGACTGATTACAAACGGGGTGTCGCGTGCAAGATCCTGGGGGTCCCCAGCGGCGGGACTCCCATGATCAGGCATCTTATCCCCTATCCTTTGGATAGGTGATGAGATGTCTAAGCATCGGAGTACCCCTTTAAAGATACAGGGCTGGCTCTGCACCTTAGAATATAAGACTACCGATTTCCTGAGGGACTGCTTGATCTTCTCATTGGTGCTAAAATTTAGGTTTGAGGAAAGGGAGTTTTAACAAATACAGAATTTTGAATGTTGTCATCTCACAGCAACACCCAACCACATCCAGGCTTCATCCATAATTCATCCCTTCCTCATGAATAAAAGAACCAAAATTTTGTCTATGCACTTATCACATTCTGGCTAGACTTCTGAAACACCCTTGTTTAAGGCGTACCAATGATCCGGCTGGCACCTCTTCAGTCTATGCTAAAATTAGTTTCTTGACATATTCATCTGTATTCCTATTCTTTAAGAGATACCTTATCTTCTGCAGAAGTATGTGTCATAAGCATTATCTACCACTAAGGTCCAGGAGCAGTCCCACCGCACTGAATAGTTATATTTTTTTATATAGTAAATTTGAGTAACTGTATTAGTCCAGTGGATTAATACGGCTACTCAAGTTTAGTACATTATGGAAGATACTGCAAATAGCCGCCTAACAAAGAAAATCTTGATTACAAGATACTGCAAAATTTTTTGATTTGCATCTGTTTTTATATATTACATATATTCTGCAGTGCTGTACACAGACTGTATTCTTTTCTCAACAGCTAGTGCTCGTAGGATTGCACATTACATTAAAGATTACTAAACACCTTAAAATATTATAGTTATATGTTAGAGCAGGAAAAACATCATTCTTAATCATATTCATGAAAAAAAATGCTCCCATGTGTAGCTATTGCTATTACATTCAGTACATGTTATGATGCCCCCTAGTGTCCTTTTGAATTCTTCATAGAACATTCACATAATGGGGGCGATTTATCAAAACCTGTCCAGAGGAAAAGTTGCTGAGTAGCTAATAGCAACCAATCAGATCATTTCTTTCATTTTTCAAAGGCCTTGATAAAAAATGAAAGAAGTGATCTGATTGGTTGCCATGGGCAACTCAGCAACTTTTCCTCTGGACAGGTTTTGATAAATCTCCCCAATGTGTCCAGGGCTGGTGCTCAGGAGCTCGGTCCCAACATCTGGATCCTCTTGTACATATTGTATGGGCCAGACAATAAGAATCTGTGCACTAGAGGCACTGGACACATTAGGTGGCCTTTCTGAAGACAACACCATGGCGCACCATGACAAGTATGTAACTGCAAATGTGTGTTTTTTGTTTTTTTTTAAAGAAATGATTCCAATTCAAAAGGGCATAACATAATTTTTTGTCACCAGGATGCATCTGTTTCCGAATATTTCTGGATTAATGTGGATCCTTAACCTACACGTACACTTTATCCATAGGTTACACAGTATCCGAATAGTTAGCGAGCACACCATATTTATGTTACTCCATGGTTAATGGCAGTGGTACATTAGGTCAGGATGGGTACTGATTTTCACTGAAGAGAACCAGAGGTGTTTGGAGATTTTTTTGAAGCAGTGTTTTATGGGAAAAAAGTATGCAAAATCACTCTCCTCCCATCCTCTGAGAGATTACTCTGGTTGGCTAGTATAAGATACAGATCTGGCAACTGCTAACAGCTCAATACTCTGTTTTTGTGGCATGATACTTTGTTTCTCCCTAGACTCTCTGCTTCTGTTCTGTCTTGACTGCCAATGCATACAGTACTCTATGCCATCACCAATAACATCACATTCACTGGGCCAGGTGTAAATTTACCATGCATTTGGCTAACAAGATTTAGCGCTGCCACACTCATGCTGGCGAGCTCTACATCAGTACTTTCCTCCCTTCCGTAGGTGATCAAATTTGCAATGGTACATTAGTTCAAGAATTATGTCACATTGTGTTAAAGGGGTTGTCCCAACTCCTTAATTATGGCCTCTTCAGCTCCTCCGGACAGAGGTGATCGGGAGGCGATCAAGAAAGCTAAAGCAAGGAAGTTACACAATTTGTGCAACTCCTATTGACTTTAATGGGAGTTATGCACACGGTGTAGCTCTGTGAGCCATTCTGTTTAAATAACCCCCAGAGTTACGCTAACAGTGTAGGGAGTGGGGCTACACCATTTGTGCAACTCTAATTGGCTTTATTGGGAGTTACACAAATTTTGTAACTTTACCGCTTTGGCTACTTTTGACTTTCCCGACCAACTCCAGCTACTCCAGCAACTGCTGTAAATAGGTCAGAGGAGTTAGAAGAACTGCTTTAACGTTGCCTAAACGCTTTTGTGCAGGTCTATGGCTCACTTATGAGAGATAGCGATCAGAGATTAAATCAACTGATTCTGTAATGTAGTGTAATCTTAATGTAGGTAGAGTACATCCTTATTGGATTTGTATGAAATTATAAATAAAAGATTATGAATGTAAGTTTTTATTGCAGAATCTGTGCCACGTGTTGCAGTATTTTGTCTTCTTTTCTTACTCTATTTGTAGGTATGTATTTGCATCTGATGGTTAAAATGGTAATCTTACAAGAAAGCCGGTTACATCATGAGTCATATCCACTGAGAAGAGAGAAGCACGAATGCTATATGAGATGAGTGGTATACAAGAACTTGAAAAATAGAGCAATGTCCAGCACAAAAGCACGATGCAAGATGAAATTTATTGTAGATACACACAGCAAACAGCAACACGGATCATGGAGTAGAGTGACGCGTTTCAGCAACCTTAGTCGCCTTAGTCATACCAAGGTGTACTCGGATCCATCTGGCCCTTATAATGGGCAGCACCGCCCTCCCCCACCAGGTGAAAACACCTGAGTGGGGCGGCGCATAGCCATATACAAGGGCCAGACCGACGCCTGTGTTCACACTAGACAAAGAAGAACACAATAAAAAATATAAATCACAAGTAAAAGCTAACTGTGAGATATCACAGACAGACAAAAATACAATCAAAATTCCTAGGGATAAAGAATGACCAACTTGTGTAGAAAACATAATAGTAAATCAGTGACTTAAAATTACACAGTAATATACATTGTCAGTCACACCCTATATGTGCTCAAGTTTATCAATGCTGGACACAGTATAGAACCAATACCAGCATTACTGAGACATTAGGCCAAGTCACCAAATACTTATAAGTAATGTTAATATATTAGAAAAAAGGAGGGACTTGGTGCAAATAGGCTGGTAAGAATACTTAAAAATTTATGAATTGATTAAAAACTAATCCCATGGATTTAACCCACATCCGAAAAAGATAAATACAGAAAAATTCATAAGCTGATATTAATTTTAATATAGATGCTAACAATCTGTATAAACGGGTGTGGGACAATCCATGGAAAGATATTTAGGTTCTATAGAAAAACATGATGGAGGAAAAGGTGAGGGCCACTAATCCAAAGTCTATATTTCACAAAACCACATATAATTGGATATGATACGTTTATAATATTGAATTAATGAAACTATATATTGTGGTAGATATAGAACTGAGGAAAATACCAACTGATAGGACAAGAGGACTGTAAACTATAGAGAACTGAATTATTAAGCCTAATATGTAGAAGGGAGCATCTGAGATAACTATATTGTATACTGGGCTGTAACGTCCCTATACATACAGGTTTAACAAGGGGATAGGAACAGGGGCAAGACATCAAGTAACAGGTTCAAGAATGAGATGAACTGTCAGTACTTATGCTTTATCATATATAAATCTAATAATATAACATGGTGTCCTGCCTTTTGTTCAGACCCCTAGGAGACCTAGTATCAAGTTTTAAAATCCAAAAAACCTCACGGTCAAGTAACTTTTTTCTATGGTCTCCGCCGCGCAAAGGCATAGTAACTTTTTCTATGCCCTGAACATATAGGCTGCGAATTGACCCAGAATGTTTCTCTGCACAATGTCGGCTCACCATAGATACGTGCCGGGAGTTAAAGTGGGGGATGTCCGACAGGTGTCTCCGAATTCTCGCTTTCAGGGCACCCGTCGTGCACCCCACATATTGGATGTTACACTCCCGGCACGTAATGAGATAAACGACATGGTGCGTGTTGCAATTGACAAATTGTGTCATATTAAATTGCTCACCATTGGATGCTGACACAAAGCTCGTGCTGTTGAGCATAACAGAACAGCAGGTGCACCTGCCATGACCACATTTAAACGAGCCCTGGTGTCGCAACCAATTGGTCTTGTGACTCCTAGTATTCAAAAAGAGACTGGGAGACACTTTGTTAGATATAGTTCTGGCTTTCTTAGATATACATCTGAACCCACCACTAAATATTTCGGAAAAAGACGGATCACCTGAGATCATGGGAATGTATTTCTGTACTATATTGCGGATAGCATGAAAGTCATCACTATATTGGGTCACAAATGTAATTGGGTGATGTCTTTGTATCACCACATCATCATCGCTGGTGGGACAAGACAATCTCCTCCCACCAGACAGAAGTTTTGGACGATCACGGTCGCGGGCAATATTTATCGCCCGTTGGATGTGTCGATCGTGGTAGCCCCTTGATCTCAAACGGGATGAGATAACTCCGATCTCACGATCAAAGTCCTCCTGTCTAGAACAATTACGTCTGGCACGTATCATCTCCATGATGATGTGGTGATACAAAGACATCACCCAATTACATTTGTGACCCAATATAGTGATGACTTTCATGCTATCCGCAATATAGTACAGAAATACATTCCCATGATCTCAGGTGATCCGTCTTTTTCCGAAATATTTAGTGGTGGGTTCAGATGTATATCTAAGAAAGCCAGAACTATATCTAACAAAGTGTCTCCCAGTCTCTTTTTGAATACTAGGAGTCACAAGACCAATTGGTTGCGACACCAGGGCTCGTTTAAATGTGGTCATGGCAGGTGCACCTGCTGTTCTGTTATGCTCAACAGCACGAGCTTTGTGTCAGCATCCAATGGTGAGCAATTTAATATGACACAATTTGTCAATTGCAACACGCACCATGTCGTTTATCTCATTACGTGCCGGGAGTGTAACATCCAATATGTGGGGTGCACGACGGGTGCCCTGAAAGTGAGAATTCGGAGACACCTGTCGGACATCCCCCACTTTAACTCCCGGCACGTATCTATGGTGAGCCGACATTGTGCAGAGAGAAACATTCTGGGTCAATTCGCAGCCTATATGTTCAGGGCATAGAAAAAGTTACTATGCCTTTGCGCGGCGGAGACCATAGAAAAAAGTTACTTGACCGTGAGGTTTTTTGGATTTTAAAACTTGATACTAGGTCTCCTAGGGGTCTGAACAAAAGGCAGGACACCATGTTATATTATTAGATTTATATATGATAAAGCATAAGTACTGACAGTTCATTTCATTTTTGAACCTGTCACCTGATGTCTTGCCCCTGTTCCTATCCCCTTGTTAAACCTGTATGTATAGGGACGTTACAGCCCAGTATAAAATATAGTTATCTCAGATGCTCCCTTCTACATATTAGGCTTAATAATTCAGTTCTCTATAGTTTACAGTCCTCTTGTCCTATCAGTTGGTATTTTCCTCAGTTCTATATCTACCACAATATATAGTTTCATTAATTCAATATTATAAACGTATCATATCCAATTATATGTGGTTTTGTGAAATATAGACTTTGGATTAGTGGCCCTCACCTTTTCCTCCATCATGTTTTTCTATAGAACCTAAATATCTTTCCATGGATTGTCCCACACCCGTTTATACAGATTGTTAGCATCTATATTAAAATTAATATCAGCTTATGAATTTTTCTGTATTTATCTTTTTCGGATGTGGGTTAAATCCATGGGATTAGTTTTTAATCAATTCATACATTTTTAAGTATTCTTACCAGCCTATTTGCACCAAGTCCCTCCTTTTTTCTAATATATTAACATTACTTATAAGTATTTGGTGACTTGGCCTAATGTCTCAGTAATGCTGGTATAGGTTCTATACTGTGTCCAGCATTGATAAACTTGAGCACATATAGGGTGTGACTGACAATGTATATTACTGTGTAATTTTAAGTCACTGATTTACTATTATGTTTTCTACACAAGTTGGTCATTCTTTATCCCTAGGAATTTTGATTGTATTTTTGTCTGTCTGTGATATCTCACAGTTAGCTTTTACTTGTGATTTATATTTTTTATTGTGTTCTTCTTTGTCTAGTGTGAACACAGGCGTCGGTCTGGCCCTTGTATATGGCTATGCGCCGCCCCGGCCCACTCAGGTGTTTTCACCTGGTGGGGGAGGGCGGTGCTGCCCATTATAAGGGCCAGATGGATCCGAGTACACCTTGGTATGACTAAGGCGACTAAGGTTGCTGAAACGCGTCACTCTACTCCATGATCCGTGTTGCTGTTTGCTGTGTATCTACAATAAATTTCATCTTGCATCGTGCTTTTGTGCTGGACATTGCTCTATTTTTCAATTATCCGTCCTCGTGGTGTCCGCACGAGTCCGCGCACTGAGGCGGCGGTGGAGAGCTGGACGATCTTTCATTTATACAAGAACTTGTGTCTAATCTACGCTTCATTTCACACTGTAATTATTGTCTTTTCATCTCCACTAATATTCTTCCTGTTACCAATGTACCTGAATAGTATTGCCTTATATGCTTTACTTTTCAGAATATTTACGGTGGCAGGGCTACCTAAGGGAGTTGTAATATGATAGTGGCCAGCTTCGATGCTACCCAGGTTTGCCCTAAATAGATATACATAGAGAAAAATGGTGTCAACTTGACAGCAACAAGCAATGAACAGATCTACAAAGAACTTTACAAAGACAGTCAGCATACTGCAGGCTATTCCAGACTGCAGGCTGTCCTCATCAGTAAGTAGTAGCCTGTTTTCTTTCTATAAACACAATTTATGGAATTGTCATACTGGATGGTCACCCAAGTTTTTTACTTCATAGCAAATACACATATCATAGATCTTACACAAAATAATGTTTATTGCTGAATATTTGACAACATATGTCAAACAGATTAAATTAGTTTATTGTTGACAGGTTTTTCTATAGAAAGTAGAGTAAAAAAGGATGGAATAAACAAAAAGTGACCATTTTTTCCATCCATGTGTTGTTCCTCTGTTTTGTTATACATGTGCTATTTTCAAGGTATTGTTTTGAGTTTTCTGTCCTGAAGCTTTGATGTCTTTCTTGGACTACCTGTATGTTTTCCATTTCAAACTTATTTTGGTTTGTTAACTTGGAATAAGTAATATCCTGTCCCACCCCTTGTCTTGGATTCCATCTTGAAGGGATTTTATAATCCTTTCCATTATTTCTATTAACAACTCTCCTGTTAGGACAATGTCTTAAATCCAGCACATTGGTAAGACCCTTATACCTTTAGATGAATTTACACTTTTGGAAATGTGTTTGTATGTATTGAATGAAAAAATGCAAAGGTTATTTCATAATTTTTTCCTAAACATTGAGGCCCAGATTTATCAAACTGTGTGAGAGAAAAAGTGGAGTGATTTTCCCACAGCGACCAATCACAGCTCAGCTAACGATCTGAGGTAAAGTGAAAGCTGAACTGTGATTGGTTGCTGTGGGGAAATCACTCCACTTTTTCTCTCACACAGTTTGATAAATCTGGGCCTGAGTGATTTCATAACTTTGCCTTTACTTGAGATGGGTAAACTTATGACATTATATTACATAATTCTTTTTCATTTGTTTGATGGATGTTTCATGAAGCCAGATTGTGCAGCTATTAAAGCTTGTTTTGTGTCATATCTCTGATTTGTGTATTTGCTGTGAAGGAAAAATGCTGGGTAACCATCCTCTAAGTGTTGGGATTTTATACTTTTTGCCATGGGCTGTACGCCTATCATACAGACTAATATAATACAGTGGTCCCTCAAGTTACAATATTAAAGGGTACCTCTCATCAAAAAACTTTTGATATATTATAGATTAATGTATGCAGAATAACTTTACAATTGCATGTTATTAAAAAATATGCTTCTTTCTATTTAATTTTCCACTTTGAAGAAATGACCACTAGGGGTCTCCCTACCAGTCCTGGCAGCAAGCATTTCAGACTCATGCTGGAGTCCTAAACACTACGAGCTGCCAGTCTGCTTTGTTCACAAAGGAGAACACTCAGAACTGCCAGCCTGCTTTGTTCACAGCCTGTTTGGCTGTGAACAAAGCAGGCTGGCAGCTCTGAGTGTTTAGGACTCCAGCATGAGTCAGAAATGCTTGCTGACAGGACTGATCGGGAAAAATACAATAGAAAGAAGCATATTTTTCATTAACATGCTATTGGAAAGTTATTCAACATTCATTAATCTAAAATATATCAAAAGTTTATTTGATGAGAGGTACCCTTTAATTGGTTCCAGAATGACCATTGTATGTTGAAACCATTGTATGTTGAGACTATAACTCTATGGAAACCTGGTAATTGGTTCTGAAAACCCCAAAATGTCTTCCAAAAATAGGAAAAAGTGAGGATTAAAGAAAAATAAGTAGATAACTAATACAGATAAAGCAAATCCTTACATATAAAAGTAAGGGAGCTGTAAATCACTGTCTATTTCAGTGGTTTCCAACGAGGGTGCCTCCAGCTGTTGCAAAACTACAACTTCCAGCATGCCCGGACAGCCAAAGGCTGTCCGGGCATGCTGGGAGTTGTAGTTTTGCAACAGCTGGAGGCGCCCTCGTTGGGAAACACTGGTCTATGTAGAGGACAGGAGCTTCTTCAGGATCCTACACAGTACACGCAATGTCCTAAGAAAGTAGCATGGAGCCGTCCTTACTTGGTGTCCAAAGGAGCAGCTAACCATGGCATGGGTTAAAAGTAGTACAGAACATGCAGTACCTCCCTTTACTGTAGGGGGCGCTACCAGACAGCCAGTCAGTGTGTACACTTCAGTAATACAGGGGTTTTTACCAGTGAATTTCCATTCTGATTGGTCGGTTCTTTCGGCCATTGACACGTTTCGCAGATCCCATAGCATTGTATGTTGAGTCTGGTTTCAAGTTTCAATGGTGCAGAAAAGACCATTGTATGTTGAAACTATTGTATGTTGAGGCCATTGTAAGTTGAGGGATCACTGTACTTAATAGAAACATGTATGTGAGCATAGAAATGCTAATAATCTGAGATCTAAATCGCTCTGCCTTTTTAAGGTTCCCACATTATATGGTGACAAACTGAATGCACTAATTTTTGTTTCTTTCTCTAATAAAACAAATACATGTTTTGGTTACCTGTTTCTCTACTACTGTTTCTTGATAAGTCTCACCATTGAAAAGGTTTCTGCTCAAACAAGAATTAATTTGAGATGTATGGATTTGATGGCTTATGTTTCCTCTGATCTGCCATAGATAATCAGATAAACCTATGTTTTTCGACCACCTCTATAGATAGATTAAAGGGTTGATCTGCTTTTACAATCTCTTTTTGTAAAAAGCGTCACCCAAGAATACTACAAGTAAGGACCATGTAGTTTCAAAACGCATCAAGTTATGCATTTCCTCTGCATTTTTATCTTTGTTACTATGTTATGTTTTTATTGCTGGTTTTAAAGGGTACCTCTCATCAAAAAAAACTTTTGATATATTATAGATTAATGAATGCAGAATAACTTTACAATTGCATGTTATTAAAAAATATGCTTCTTTCTATTTAATTTTCCACTTTGAAGAAATGACCACTAGGGGTCTCCCTACCAGTCCTGGCAGCAAGCATTTCAGACTCATGCTGGAGTCCTAAACACTACGAGGTGCCAGTCTGCTTTGTTCACAAAGGAGAACACTCAGAGCTTCCAGCCTGCTTTGTTCACAGCCTGCTTTGCTGTGAACAAAGCAGGCTGGCAGCTCTGAGTGTTTAGGACTCCAGCATGAGTCAGAAATGCTTGCTGACAGGACTGATCGGGAAAAATACAATAGAAAGAAGCATATTTTTCATTAACATGCTATTGGAAAGTTATTCAACATTCATTAATCTAAAATATATCAAAAGTTTATTTGATGAGAGGTACCCTTTAATATGTTTCCAATGAAGACCTTTTACCGAGTGCTGGCTGCTATGTATATTTTCATTCTTTTGTCACCCAAAAATGAGCAACAGACAGATTGTCCTACTGTTGGGAATCCCAACAACCAGCTATTATGTGTAGTGGGACCTGTTTATGTGTCCGTTTCCCCTGCAGCACCAGCACAGGAAAAATGAACACGACATGGTGGCCATTGAATTCAATGAGCTGTCCATGTAATAAAGGGCCAGGTCCATCATAGAAAAAGCTGCCATTTGTATAAAAAAGTGAGGACTGGGCAACCCAGAATTGAAAATGGGCTATCTTACCCAGACAACTCATTCGAAACTCATCAGTGTAGCTTAGATACTTCTATTGATGATATTTATTTTTAGAAACTGATCTACATAGACCTTTACTTGGTGTTAGTTCCAGTAATCAAAATCTCAGAGTGTTAATGGGTTTTATCCTGCTATAAATTCCTAGAGATGAGTAAATATGTAAGACAGGGTTCCCCAACCAGTTGCTCATCGCATGTAGTGCTTAGTTTTTCTCCATTGTTGACAGTTCTAGAAACTATTGTCATAAGTGACACTAAGGATGTCATAGAATTGTATAACTTGGCAATAGGGTCCCCCAACCCTATCACTGGCTGGGTTAAAGCCACCAGACCACATTTTTAATAGTGTTCTAACCATTTGCTTTAAAATAGAGATCTTACCTTTTTTTTAAATTTAAATAGCAATGATTGGTCTAAAATCATAGACTTCATTGGTCTTCATTGATGTGTTTCTCTGAAATGTGAAAAGATAATATACATTGGATTTCCTTTTTAAATACATGAATGTTAAGTCTTTGGGTAAATATGGTGCCAGCATAAGATATACTCCTGTCCTGTCTACATCTGTTGAGTTGGTATTGTCTCTAGACCTCCAGTGATCACAGGAACATGCTTATACCTAGACCACTATGTCCTCCAAGCAATGATCCCAATTGAGTTACCATTAAGTAGCTAGTGTCTTTGAAATAATAGAAACAAAAGAAAACACATTATCACATAAATTAATTCCCATCTCTATAATTTTACAGCAATGCCCCCTCAAAAAAAGACAGTAAGAAGAATATAACACAACTATGAATGTGCATGCTTTTCATTGCTGAGCCAAAATAAAATATATAGATTTTTTTTCAAAGTCTTTGAGGCCACTTAAGTAGCACACAGTCCTGTAAACTTACAGCAAGTAGCAGACCCTAATGGCTGGTAACATTGGCATGAAGTGAGATATAGCTCTGTAAAAGCAGCATTTTGGCTTACAGCCCGCATTAACAACTTGGGTACCAATATACCACTTGGTATAAAAATCCACCCAGTTTTATATACCTGAATACTGACAGCTAACTTTATACATTGTTCCCATTGGTGACGCTTTGCAGGGAAGCTTTGGACAGCTCAGTGCTGACCGTGGAGAGAGGGAAATTCTCGTATTTGTCCTGACTCCCTGCACATCGGCAACGGAGTAACAAGTTCTTTACTTCTTTTTGGAAGTTGCTGTTCAAGAAACCATACATGACAGGGTTGACACACGTAGACGCCATGGCTGACAGGTGGCAGAGAGAGAATATGAGGTCGTGATAACAGGCAGAAATACGTTTATGGTCCCAATCAAAGAGGGCATTGAAAACAGTGAGAGGCAGCCAACAAAGACCAAAGGCTACCACAATGGAAAGTAACATGATGTTAACCCTGCGATGACCACACTTACGTCCTCCTGAGTCTCCCCCTCCTGCTCTCTCCACTACATCCCTTCTTCTACGTAAACGTAGAAATATACGGAGGTAACACAGAAGAATAAGAAGCAAGGGTAAGCAGTACTGGAAGAGCAGAAGGCAGGTGGTATAAGCCAGACGGTGTTGTTCAGATGGCCAGTTATCAATGCACACAAAGTGGTCAATGTAAGGGTCAAAAGGTAAGGAGAGGTTCTGGAAAGGTCGGTTGGTTAAAATACTAAAGGAAAGGAATGGTAAGGAGATGAAACATGACACGGCCCAGGTTACTGCCACAGCAAGGTAAGCGTGCCATGGCAAGGGTTTCCAACCAGTTGGATGTATTATGAGCTGATGCCGTTCCAAAGCAATGAGGACCAGTGACAGTACAGAGACAGTGACAGAGATACACTGCACAAATGGAGTCACTTTGCAGAGTGCCTCGCCCAGGATCCAACGGTTCATCAGAGTATAGATTACAGTGACGGGCACGCACACCAAAGCCATAAGGATGTCTGAGCATGATAAATTGGCAATAAAAATGTTTGTGACATTCCTCATCTCCCGTTGGCGAGCAATAACAAAGACCAGGCAAGAGTTTCCGATGAGACCCACTGCTATAAGGGCGCTGTAGGCTACAACCAAGAAGGTTACATTGCCAACAGAATCTACACAAGAGGCTTCCCCTTCCCAGTTGGGGCCCAGATATCCAGTCAAGTTTATGGTAAAAAGATGTAGGTAATCCTCCATTTTCTTATGATGTGGTGTTCCTAAGGATACACCTGTAAAATACAAACAAACTCATTGATGACTCTATACATGACTATAGAGTCAAACTAAATACAGAAAATTCACAAAACCATACAAAATATCAGCAATAGTATCACATTCTCTTTTGATCCTATTCTGACTACCATAGAGAAATAATTATTCTATTCCTATCCCGTGCACTTCAATGGATGCTGGGCTGCAGTAATAGCATGACCACTACATAGAGAACGGAGTAATCTGCTTCCAGCTCTATTTCTCTGTGTATGCTCAGCTCTGGGAAAAAGCTGATCATCTAGGGTGCCACCAATCAGATCGATATATATATATATAACCTAGCCTGAGGATAGTCCATCAATACGTTTTACTGGAAAACCGTTGGTGGCTTATACTTTTTTCAAATCCCTAGACCTGAAAACCAGCCTGGTAGAAGAGTTGGCCCTTTTCTTTCCTCCACGGTGAACTTTCCAGGTCATTCCTCTTGTACCCTCACTCACATTCTCCTCTTTTAAAGTCGACATCAGATTTTTCTAAGTAGGGATTGTTCTTGACTACTTTGCTGCTTTGCTTCCTTGTTTACTATTCAGCAAAATATCTACTCTTATTAAAGGCAACTTTAAAGGGGTATTCCAGGAATTCTTTTTTTATTTGACTATGCTACAGGGGCTGTAAAGTTAGTGTAGTTCATAATATAGTGTTGGTACTTGTGTGTGATGGGTTTTCTCGCAATTCTTATGTGATTTTCACCGCAATATTTATTTTTAACAACATACAAAATGACTCTCAGACTTTTCCCAGGTTGCAATACGGCCGAAACATGACATCACTAGTCAGCTGATGACAGGGAGCCTGTCTGCTTCAATGGGTGGAGGGATTACTTGGTGGGAGAGAGATCAATCTGCAACTAATGCAATAGCTGTAGGCACCCTATCTCACAACATAGCCATTTAGCCCCAGGACAAGTGCAGATCTTTCCTAAGCATGTCCATTACTGTCTGGCAGGAATGTACTTAAATCACCTTATGGTGGATTTTAACATCCCCACTGACTACCCAATCTCCCCATTCTCCCTTCATGTTTAAAGCGGTATTCTGGCTTTAGACATTTTATTCCATATCCTTGGATCATGGGGGGGGGGGCGCCACTGGGACCCCCTGCGATCTCCCTGCAGTGGCGGGCCCCCCGTGATCAGACATCTTATCCCCTATTCTTTGGATAGGGGGTAAAATGTCTAAAGCCAGAATACCCCTTTAATCTTCTCCTTTAGTCTCTTGCAACTTACTGATTTGCCTATGCACAAGGATAGGAATGATCCCCATTCTTCCCCTATTTCAACTTCCCTATCGGCTTATCACCCAGGCTCCTCTTCTGTTTTTTAACCTTTCTCTTTCTTCTGATATCTTTCCCTCCTCTTATAAACATGTTTGTTATACTGAAATAAGCAATCAATAGGCCTTTATCTTCAAATTCCTGAAATACTTAGCCTACTCTGACTTACCCCACCACTATCTCTCTGATAACTCTCTTCTTGACCCTATACAATCTGGTTTCCATACTTTACACTTTATAGAAACTTCTCTTGCTATGGTGCTAAATGATCTCTTGACAGCTAAAACCAATGGCAGCTAATCTCTGTTGATTCTTTTTGATCTACCTGCAGCATCTGACACTGTAGATCCCCAAATTTTTACTTTATTGGCCTCAAGGACTCTGCTCTCTCTAGGTTTTCTTTTCTGACCGCTTGCTCAGTGTATAGGACCTTTTACACAGGCTAATCATCAGTGGAATAAGAGTTCATAGGAACGTTCCTAATTATTGACCCATGTAAAAGGGTCACGATCAGCTGACAAATATACTCATTCATAGTTATATAGTACGGTTGGGGAAAAAAAACGTCCATCAAGTTCAACCAAGGAGCGAAGGAGATGATGAAGGGAAAGGGTATGGATGGATGAAGGGGAGGGCATATGATTCTATATTTCTACAAACATATTCATGTTATTTTGTTCTAGGAATGGATCTATGTCTGTTTTGAGGCCCTTAATATTTTTTCTCCAGACAGAGGGAGTGCCCCCTTGTTTTTTGAGGGGGTTTTACAGTAGTATTATGTTTTAATACATAAAAATATCCTGCTGGCCTTAGAAGCAGTTGCCTGACATTGCATATTGTTCTGTAGTCTATGATCTACAAGTACACCCAAATCCTTCTCTTTCATTGACTCTCACAGTTTTATTCCCCCTAAGACATATAATGCAGACAGGTTATTAGTACCGAGATGCATAACTTTACAATTTATTCACATTGAACCTTATTTGCCAAGTCGATGCCCAGACACTTAGGGTGTCCAAGTCAGCATGTAACTTATACACATCTACATAGACTGTACCGTCTATGTCTATGGTATCATCTGCAAAGATAGAGAGCTGTTAATTCCATCCTCTATTTTAGTATTCCCCAAGGACAGTACTCACTTACCCCCAACAGGTCATGTTTTCAGGTTTTCCTTCAGTCTTTTACAGGTGATATAATTCTGATCAGTGCATCAGGCATCACCACAAGTGTTAAACAAAAGTGGTCTCAATACTCAACCTTGGGGTACACCACTTGTAACCAGGGCCATTTAGATTAGGAATCATTGACCACCACTCTCTGGGTACGGTCCTTAAATGGGCACTGTCATTAAAACTAATTTTTGCTTTTGTACTCCTTATGGTAAATAAAACATCTTTCTAATGTACTTTGTTTACAAAAAATGAAGTTTTCTATGTTTTATTTGTGTTTTAAAAAGCTACCACTAGGTGTCTCCCTACTTGTCCAGAGCACATTTCCCCCTATCTATTGCACAGACTTTGGACTCCTGCTGGCCTGGCAGAAGTCCAAAATCAGGAAATGCAGTCTGGAGTGCTGAGGGGTGTGTGCGCACCCTTAGCCAATAATAGCTCATCTCACACTGAACTGCTCTGGGCTGTGTGTTGCAGAGTGAGGGAGGAAGTTCTCCCCTGTATGGCTTCAGATGATGTCACGCCTGCTGGAGAATGCCCCTTCCCAGTCTGCAAATCTGACTGAGACTAATCAGAAAAGAAATATCAAGGTAGAAAAATAAAAAAAATAAAGGCAGGGAACTGGGAAGATTATAACTTTTTAATCTAAAAAAACACTTTATCCACAGCCACCCCTTCTGCTCACATCTTTATAAAAGCAAATTAAGTTGTTTTGACAACTTCTATCTTTAGTAAACCCATGCTGGCTATCAATTATAATACTATTATGCCCTATGTATTCCTGTAAGTAGTCCCTTATGAGCTTGCACTCCCCCCCCCCCCCCCCCCCATACACTTTAGACAGTCGGCCTGTACTGTTGGAGTCTAAGGGTTTAGACAACTGTCGGCTAAAGTGTACGGGGCCTTTAGATTTTGGGTCTTAGGACCAATCACAGAACAACATATATACCTTACTATTCTACATACACCTTAGAGTGATTAGATGGACATACTTACCAAAGAGTTAAGAGAGACATCTAGACTGAATCATGATGCTGCTTGACAGAAGATTCCTATATGGAAAGGAGACAAGCCTTTAGACAAAAAAAGTTGCATGGAAAAAGGCTGAAAGCAATGCAAACCAAAACCTGCCTTAATAAATGTGCAATTATTGAAATTTATTTTATTTACCAAAAATATCAATTTTAATATTTAGTTTATATAATTTAATAAAGGGGTGTTACCATACTACCAACTTATCACCTATCCAAGTGTCCCTGTTTGAATGGAGCAGTGGTCGAGGATGCACACAAACACTCTATGTACTCTATGGGACTGCTGGAAACAGCTGAGAACTGTAGTCAGTTATCTAGAATGGAGGAGCAGCGTGCATCCGTCTCTTCATTCAAATGGGGCTCTCTAAACTCATGTTCTCATGATTGGATACTTATCTATCCTGTGAATATCGGTAGGTAAAATATTGTCAATGTGGTAAAATCTCTGGTCTTGTTCACACCATGTTTGTAAGGTACATTTAGCTTGTACATTTGGAAAACTTGACATGCATGCGAATTGGGTCCATAAGATTACACAAGCCGGATGGAAGCTTAAAAAGTGTCCTTTAGGATTCCGCATGGCTTGTGTATGTCAGTATCCCACTTTTTCTTTTTTTTAAAGAATAGCTTAGTAGACCTCAAGCTCTGCCGTGTGCCTGACACCTTACTGGTAAATTATTGATACAAAGCATACAATACAAAATCAGCCTCAGGACACTTTTTAAGCTTCCATCCGTCTTCATTAAGGGTCTTCGGTGTCTCCATTAACAGTACATCAGTTATTATACTTTTTACACATTCATACCCCATTTTCCTCCTACAGGGAGCCATGTCACACATAGGTGTCACGTGACATGTGGGTATCTTTGTGTAAGGTAGTTTACTCATCTCAGTCTATAGGGCAATGCTCTGTGGTCTACCAGTGTACCTGCAATACACCATTTGGCCACTGCTGTTGCCCAAAATATAGGCAGTAAACTACTGAAAAAAAACCTTGATGGTAAAAAGACACCGTGGGGATTCTGCACACGTTATTTATTTTTAATTTTTAATAAATCTTGCAAAAGACACCGACCTCTTACAGCTGTTCATCCATATTTAACAATATTCAGGCATGTTCATGAGTTATGTATGCAAGAATGGATTGTAATATTTATTAGAACGTACAGGAACTCATGTATAAAAGACTAGTAAAGACAAAAAGTGGAGCAGTTACTTTGGTCATTAGAAATGGTATTGTAAAGGCATTTTAAACATACCGGTTGTAACATTAAGAAGATGTAAAGTTCATTTGTGCAAAACCTTTTTCTACCGGGACCTCACCAGTACTCCGCCCCTAGACATCTTCTCCCCTATCCAAGGATAAGGCATAAGATGTCTGATCGTGAGGGTCCCGCTGCTGGGGACCCCCGCGATCTCGGCTGCGGCACCCCAGACATCTGGTGCACGGAGCGAACTTCGCTCCTTGCCGGATGACTGGCAATGCAAGGCGGAGGCCCGTGACGTCATGGCCACACCCCCTCAATGCAAGTCTATGGGAGGGGGCTTGATGGCTGCCCCACCCCCTCCCATAGATGTGCATTGAGGGGGCATGACCGTGACCTCACGAGCCCCCGGCACTGCACCCGACACTCTAAACGAATGCCGGGTACAGCAGGGAGATCGCGGGGGTCCCCAGCAGCAGGACCCCCACGATCAGACATCTTATCCCCTTTCCTTTGCATAGGGGGTAAGATGTCTAGGGACGAAGTACCCCTTTAAGCTTCATGTAAACACATAGAAGACCACATTGTCCACCCAGTCTGCCTATATATATATATATATATCTTAGGCAGTCTTACATTCACTTAATGTGGATTTACCAAGCACATCTGGCTGTAGGTTTGTGGAAAGCATCTGCTTCTCTTTTAGTAAATGAATATGTCTTGATACAGACACCTGGAGATGGACTTAATGGAGATTTCTGGGGGTTAAACATTGAGAACAAATCCTTCAGATAGACCACCAGTGTTTGAACAGTGGGGGTCTAATCCCTGGAATGCCTGCTTGTCAGCACAATAAAGGGGACAAGGCTTCGCTATAGCAGACACAGCTATTTGTACCGATGGATGAAACACTGTACAAACAATAAAGAGAATGCAGCAAAGAGGAACTACTGATGCTCCATGGTCCCTTCATTGTGATGATTGACAGGAGTCACTCAAATATTAATAGCCTATCCTAAGGATCATCAATGTTTATTTTCTGGAAACCCATAATTGCTCAGTATATTTACAGATACAAAGGCCAAATCTAGATCCCAGCTGGTTACCAGAGATGGAGGTGGACCGTAGGTGGTTACTTGACCCTGCCAATTCTACCCTCCTTTATAAGCTATGAATAAACCTGTTTGTTGCTTCCTACAGACTCCTCCATGGGATTTGCTCAGTGCTTCTAGTGACACGAGTCACAGGGAATGCCCATGTATTCAGTCTTTTTTCAAATTACTAAGCATTGTCTTATTTCTCTGTTATGTTTTTGGTTTTTTTGGTAGAAATTCCTACAAGTTTTGACATAAAGGCACTTTTCATGTAACTTTTAGCTTTTCTTATGAAGCTCTTGCAGAATTCTCATTATATGACATTAGCTCCCTTCATATTAGATATGTATGCTCCCATTTTATTTTTCACTTGATTTTTGTCTTATATACAATATACATACAATGTAGGAATTAATGGACCTCATCCAACCCCCGCCCCCATTGTTGTTTGTTGTTATTTTTTTCTGTTTGTTGAATATAGAATAATAAATTTCTCTCAGCTTTATTTTAGGGCTTGTGTCCTTTTTTTGTTGACTTCCTACTTTTTTTTTTTTATCTAAAAATAAGTTTAAAAAAAAAATGGTAAACATATCCTACATTCGTGCTCATTTGCCTTGGAGTTTTGCAATGCATTTTCTTTACAACCCCCAAAATAATAAAGGTTGACTATATTACATGCATGTATAACTTAAAAGGGGTACTCCTCCCCTAGACATCTTATCTCCTATCCAAAGGATAGGGATAAGATGTCTGATCGCAGGGGTCCCGCCGCTGGGGACCCCTGCGATCTAGGCTGCGGCACACCAGACATCTGGTGCATGGAGCGAGCGGGGCGGAGGGTCATAAGGTCACGATTACGCCCATTAGTGACATCACGGTCACAAGTGAGCGTAATCGTGGGAGGGTGCTTGATGGGTGTCACGCCCCTTCCCATAGACTTGCATTGAGGGTGTGTGGCAGTGATGTCATGAGCCTCCGGCACTGCACCCCATACTCTAAACGAATGCGGGGAGCAGCAGGGAGATTGTGGGGGTCCCCAACAGACATCTTATCCCCTATCCTTGTCTAGGGGCGGAGTACCCCTTTAAGGGGCCCTGGAGTTTTCAGCTGTAATCTGTGGGAGAACTTGACAGCAAGTGTTCAATTTTCCTGCAGCGCCACCATTGGAGAACTTCAGCATAACTTAGTGCCAATTGAAATGAAGTGTTTGTTCATGAAATGCATGGACGTGTCAAGGGCCTCCAGAACAAGAGATGTTTTTTGTGGCTCCTCTCCACAATAGCTTATAAATTAGGGTCCTTTTTTTGCGAATAATCCCTTCTACTAACCCAATATTCTAATAGGGTTTTAATTAGATTTTTTAATTTATTGTACCTCCAGTTTGTATTCATGAAGAATAGTTCTCCTGTTGGGTCATCATGCCCTGGGTTTTAGATACCTTTTAATAATGTCCTTTTTGTCGCCATCATAATACGGACTATTGACTATGTTCTTGCTCTCGCTCTTCTTGGTTATGCTCCAGTTGTAGTAATTAAATAATAACAGCATAGGGTCCCTTTCCAGTCACTTGTTTGTGATTTTCCTAACATAGTGAATTACTATGTTCCAGATGGCAAATGTTTCTGCTCAGTGCCACAAACTGTGCTGCAAATGTGCCTGCGCTAATCTGTAATCTGTTCTCTCCAAACAAGAAATAAGGTACACAATGAATGCGATCAGTAATACATGATATGAGGCGCCATTTCTTTAGACTCAAGAAATCAATGGTAATTTTTGTTGTTTTTGGAACGTTATAGCTATTTCTGGAAAAGCTGGGTGAGAATTTATATACACTGCTCAAAAAAAATTAAGGGAACACTAAGATAACACATCCTAGATCACATACATAGTTGAATGTGCTGACAACAAAATCACACAAAAATTATTAATGGAAATCAAATTTATCAACCCACGGAGGTCTGGATATGGAGTGACATTCAAAATCAAAGTGGAAAACCACACTACAGGCTGATCCAACTTTGAAGTAATTTCCTTAAAACAAGTTAAAATGAGGCTCAGTAGTGTGTGTGGCCTCCACGTGCCCGTATGACCTCCCTACAATGCCTGGGCATGCTCCTGATGAGGTGGCGGATAGTCTCCTGAGGGATGTCCTCCCAGACCTGGACTAAAGCATCTGTTGGTGGATGGAGCGAGACATGATGTCCCAGATGTGCTCAATCGGATTCAGGTCTGGGGAATGGGCGGGCCAGTCCATAGCATCAATGCCTTCCTCTTGCAGGAACTGCTAACACACTCCAGCCACATGAGGTCTAGCATTGTCTTGCATTAGGAGGAACCCAGGGCCAACCGCACCAGCATATGGTCTCACAAGGGGTCTGAGGATCTCATCTCGGTACCTAATGGCAGTCAGGCTACCTCTGGCAAGCACATGGAGGGCTGTGCGCCCCCCCCCCCCCCCCAAAGAAATGCCGCCCCACACAATTACTGACCCACCACCAAACCGGTCAGGCTTGAGGATGTTGCAGGCAGCAGAACATTCTCCACGTTGTGTCCGGACTCTGTCACGTCTGTCACATGTGCCCAGTGTGAACCTACTTTCCTCTGTGAAGAGCACAGGGCACCAGTGGCGAAGTTGCCAATCTTGGTGTTCTCTGGCAAATGCCAAACGTCCTGCATGGTGTTGGGATGTAAGCACAACCCCCACCTGTGGACGTGGGGCCCTCATGCCACCCTCATGGAGTCTGTTTCTGACTGTTTGAGTGGACACATGCACATTTGGGGCCTGCTGGAGGTCATTTTGCAGTGCTCTGACAGTGCTCCTCCTGCTCCTCCTTGCAGAAATGCAGAGGTAGCGGTCCTGCTGCTGGTTTGTTGTCCTCCTACGGCCTCCTCCACATCTTCTGATGTATTGGCCTGTCTCCTGGTAGTGACCAAAGTGACCAAAACATCAGCCAGAAAGCATATAGGAACTGAGAAGTGGTCTTTGGTCACCACCTCCAGTACCACTCCTTTATTGGGGGTGTCTTGCTAATTGCCTATAATTTCCACCTGTTGCCTGTTCCATTTGCACAACAGCATGTGAAATTGATTGTCAATCAGTGTTGCTTCCTGAGTGAACAGTGTGATTTCACAGAAGTGTGATTGACTTGGAGTTACATTGTGTTGTTTGAGTGTTCCCTTTATTTTTTTTTGAGCAGTGTAGATACAGTTAGATTTGTGGATTATTAGTTTATGTGGAGTTTGTATTTACTTACAGTGTTTGCATGGTTTTTCTCTGGGTAATTCCAGCTATCTCCCAAACTCCAAAATATACTGATAGGTTACAGTTGCAAGAAAAGGTATGTGAACCCTTTGGAATGATATGGATTTCTGCACAAATTGGTCATAAAATGTGATCTGATCTTCATCTAAGTCACAGCAATAGACAATCACAGTCTGCTTAAACTAATAACACACAAATAATTAAATGTTACCATGTTTTTATTGAACACACCATGTAAACATTCACAGTGCAAGTGGAAAAAGTGAGTGAACCCCTAGACTAATGACATCTCCAAGAGCTAATTGGAGTGAGGTGTCATCCAGCTGGAGTCCAATCAATGAGATGAGATTGGAGTTGTTGGTTACAGCTGCCCTGCACTATAAATAATACCTTCTGGGTTTGCTTTTCACAAGAAACATTGCGTGATGTGAGTGATGCCTCGCACAAAAGAGCTCTCAGATGACCTACGATTAAGAATTGTTGACTTGCATAAAGCTGGAAAGGGTTATAAAAGTATCTCCAAAAGCCTTGCTGTTCATCAGTTCACAGTAAGACAAATTGTCTATAAATGGAGAAAGTTCAGCACTGCTGCTACTCTCCCTAGGAGTGGCCGTCCTGTAAAGATGACTGCAAGAGCACATGCAGACTGCTCAGTGAGGTGAAGAAGAATCCTAGAGTGTCTGCTAAAGACTTACAAAAGTCTCTGGCATATGCTAACATCCCTGTTCGCGAATCTTCGATACGTAAAACACTAAACAAGAATGGATTTCATGGGAGGATACCACCTATACAGTTTGCACAAGAGCACCTGAATGTTCCACAGCAGTACTGGCAAAACATTCTGTGGACAGATTAAACAAAAGTTGAGTTGTTTGGAAGAAACACACAACACTATGTGTGGAGAAAAAGAGGCACAGCACACCAACATCAAAATCTCATCCCAACTGTGAAGTATGGTGGTGAGGGCGTCATGGTTTGAGGCTGCTTTGCTGCGTCAGGGCCTGGACGGATGGCTATCATCGAAGGAAAAAGGAATTCCCAAGTTTATCAAGACATTTTGCAGGAGAACTTAAGGCCATCTGTCCACCAGCTGAAGCTCAACAGAAGATCGGTGTTGCAACAGGACAACGACCCAAAGCATAGAAGTAAATCAACAACAGAATGGCTTAAACAGAAGAAAATACGCCTTCTGGATTGGCCCAGTCAGAGTCCTGACCTCAACCCGATTGAGATGCTGTGGCATAACCTCAATAAAGCGATTCACACCAGACATCCCAAGAATATTGCTGAACTGAACTGTTCTGTAAAGAGCAATGGTCAAGATTTACTCCTGACCGTTGTGCACGTCTGTTCTGCAACTACAGGAAATGTTTGGTTGAAGTTATTGCTGCCAAAGGAGGTTCAACCAATTATTAAATCCAAGGGATTACATCCTTTTCCCACCTGCACTGTGAATGTTTACATGGTGTGTTCAATAAAAACATGGTAACATTTAATTATTTGTGTGTTATTAGTTTAAGCAGACTGTGATTGTCTATTGTTGTGACTTAGATGAAAATCAGATCACATTTTATGACCAATTTGTGCAGAAATCCATATAATTCCAAAGGGTTCACATACTTTTTCTTGCAACTGTATGTGTCTGGTATTAGATCGTAAGCCCCACTTGGGACAGGGACTAATGTGTATAATCATTTTTATACAGCTCTACAGAATATACTGGTGCTATATAAGCATCCAAATAAATGGCTTATAGCAGTCCCTATTCCTTTCTAGCTTTTGAAATTAAGGTGGTGTGGCACCTGCTATTAAATTAACAATATAACCAAGTCACCTTACTTATGCAGACTGATCAGTCTCCATGGTAACAGACAACAAACTCTCTGTAGTCTGATCTTGCTGTCATACTCCCTTTCATCTGTCATACTCCCTTTCACTTTTATGTCAATATACATTCATTGTTATGCTAAAGTGCATTCAAGTAAGAAAAATGGGAGGCAGATAGAAGAGAAAATGAGAGTAGGAACAGACTATGAAAATATGATTTATTCTGTATATGTTACTATGGAGACACATAGGTCTGCATACGACTTGTAGGAACATATTTTTAATTAAGACCATTGAGGCATTAATAAAGGATTAATAAGGGATTGGATATTATACCTACTGATCCTGCTACATAGCTGCATTCACTTAAAGGGGTTCTCCACCATAAGGTGATTTGAGTACGTACCTGGCAGACAGTAATGGACATGCTTAGGCCGGATCTGTGCTTGTCTTGGGGCTAAATGGCTATGTTGTGAGATTACCATAACACTGTGGCTAGCTGTTTGTGAATTGGTATTTCCTGTTTGACTTTTCTTTTTTTTTACTACAAATCCCACAATTCCATCTTCCTCCCTCCCACACATCAGCCACCCCACCCATTGAAACATAAATGAGCTGCATCCATTCAAATCAGTGTGGTTTTCAATCAGGGTGCCTACAGCTGTTGCAGATTGATCTCTCTCCCACCAAGCGATCCTCCACCCATTGAAGCAGACAGGCTCCCTGTCATCAGCTGACTAGTGAGTCAGGTCTCGGCCGCATTGCAACCTGGGAAAAATCCGAGACAAAAGTCATTTTGTATGCTGGTAAAAAAAAATATTGGAGTGAAAATCACATAAGAATTGTGAGAAAACCATCACACACAGGTACAGACACTATATTATGAACTACACTAACTTTACAGCCCCTGTAGCATAGTCAAATAAAACAAATCCTGGAATACCCCTTTAATTCACCTGGAGATCCTGGCACATTGGATAGATGTGAGTGCTCCTGTGCAAAGTAAAACACACAGGGACCTCTGTCCCTTCATCGTAGTCTGCTAGTGACTACGATCTGGTCATTTTCTCAGCATGTCAGATTTTTGACACGGACTGAAAATCGTGGAAGACCACGATTTTCAGTCCGAGTCAAAAATCGGATCCCCTGAGAAAGTGACCAGATTGTAGTCACTAGCAGACTACGATCAGCTCCACAGCCCCATAATAGTTAATGGCTCCCTATCTGTCCGTACCTATCCATGCACAGATACGATTTCAGGCGATTTGAGCTTCCGAAATCGTATCTGTGCACCGGAAGGTCAAATCGTGGTGTGAACCCAGCCTAAGGAAGCTCTATCCTCCTTTCCTGATGGCGGTGTGGATCAGTGCAATATTCTCATCTAGTGTATGAGTAAGGCCAGCACCTGTCAGAAACGCGTCACATCCTGCCACCTACCTGTGATCCGTGTAGCTGTATGTGAATAAAGCCTGCACTGTTGATCTGAGACCGAGCTGGAGCATTTGTCTTTTTTCATCATCTATTAGATACGTCCAAATATGGTGTAACCTGCCTAAAGAAGAGCGGTGAATAAAAAAAAAAATGAAAAAACTTCTAGCCATATATTATTTGAGGTATCATTGCTCACAGCTGTTTGCCTTTAACTCTACCTTCAGACCTCCTAATCCTAAGGCTAGGTTCAGACTACGGAATTTCCGCCTGCAATTCCGCTTTGAAATTGCAGGCGGAAATTCCGCTTGCTAAAATGTGTAGTGAATGGGTTTCCGTTCACAAATCCACACTTCGGAATTTGTGTAGTGGAATTTGTGAACAGAAAATCCACTTGAAAATTTCCACCTGAAGAATGGCGTTGACTATTGGAGACTGCAGTGTCCACGCGGTCCTAGCGCCGACTGAAAATTTCTCCGGGTGGAAATTTTCTGCCCGGAGATTCCGCAGTGTGAACCTAGCCTTATTGTTTGCTGAGTAGGTGCCCAAATATGGTGATACTTGCCCATGTCTAAACGCTGGTGGAAGTGTCACCTATATTTACAGTTAGTGCTGGCAATAACCACTGATACTCACCACAAGCACTAACAGTCCAGTTCTCAAAAGACCGAAAGATGACCACTACCACGTCACCCATATCCTTTACTCAAGGCAATTCTGAATGTGACCTTGAGACGACAATAGTTTCCCTGTCCGTGTTTTCGGTAAGGATCCTGTATAATAAATCTTCATCCAAAAGAACATTGTTAGGACTTCTAACAAATATTCCTTTATGTAGAACTGTTTTCTAAGGCTATGTTCAAAAAGCTGAATTTCTTCACAAAATTTCCTCTACTTTTCCATATAAAAACCATGGCACACAAGTAATTTGAAGCAAAATTTCAATGTGGAAATTCTGCCTGGAACTAAAACCCTATTGATGTCAATGGAAGGTCCTGACCAGGAGTATTTTATGCCTCAAGAATTGACATGTCAAGTTTCTTGTGTACCATGGTTTTTGCATAGAGAAGTAGAGGAAACCGAGAAAATGGGTGTGTTTTTGTTAAAAAGGGCGTGGTTCTGAAAAAATACTAAAAACACTGTGAGTAAGTTGGAAAACACTGTAAATTGTGTTAGAGTTGTGTTTGCTGAAAGACCGACAGCCAAGAGGATGTGTAAAATCTACCAAAAGGGAGTGATTTTGGAAAAGGCACAGCTTGACATGGTGGGGAGTGCTTAAACTATTTTTTTTTTTTTTTTTTCATTGTTTTACAGTTCTACACAAGAATTTTTAGAATATGCAATGCATTTTAAACTTTAAAATATGCCTTTAATTGTATATATGTTTTTTTTTTTTTGTGCGAGGGGGTGTTTTTAAACTCCTATATTAGATGGTCTAAGCCCATTTAATTTTTTTTTTTGCTCCATTTTGTTGCTTAATTCCCGTTAAATCTTGCTTGTTTGGTTTGGCACATGCTATTGATGAATATGTGCGACACATTTTCCCCTGCGACACAAAAAACCTGTGCGACACAAAATGAACCGACACGTGCGACACATTAGTAAATCAGCTCCCAGAAAAAGAGGAGTGAAATCTAAAAAAACTCCAGAAAGAACATTCGGATTTTAGTAAATCAGGGCGTATGTCTACATATTGGACTGCACTTTCAATTCAACAGGCTCCCTGTAAATGATTCTTTTAAGTTCAGACTTCAGAGTGGTGCAAATAAAATCCCTTTTTATTTGGAACGGATGGAGTGACATGTTTCGAGGGGATGGCTCCCCTCTTCATCAGGTCCATCGCCCGCACGTGTGTCTGTTTACATGGTATCAGGGGCGCACGCGCATTGGATTCGCAGTCCGTGCCCTTCTGGTCCGGGTGCGAATGCGCTCTGATATCTACCCACTGCGGGCTGGCGCATGCGCCACATGCTTCCTACCTCCGCCCGTCATTATTTCATTATCCTTGGAGGCTAGTAGGTTCGGCGGCGTGCGTTTTTTCCTTTCTTCCTAATTTCACACTAACTGTTTGTATTAAGTGTTTATGTTTTATGCGGTAAGGATTTTAAATGTTTGAATTTATTACTACTTTATTACTACTTGCTTTTGGCGCTGTGGGTCCGCCCACCGAGGCCACGCCCACTGGGCGGAGCCACATCTGTTTGGCGCCAAATAGGTCTATTTAAAAGGCACCAGTCTGTTGTACATGATGTTATGCCTATTTGCCTGACGAAGGGGATCCCATGCCCCGAAACGCGTTGCACCCTGGCTAAATAAATATTTATTATACTGATCACCACCATATGACTGACTTTGTGGATCGCGCCGTGGAACCGGGTTTTCCTTCTACCTATACACCCTGATGAAGAGGGGAGCCATCCCTTCAAAACGGGTTGTCACTCCATCCGTTCCAAATAAAAAGGGATTTTATTTGCACCACTCTGAAGTCTCAACTCTTCATTGAGGCTCTACATCCAGCAAGCGCCAGAAAAGTGTCTACTTTTCTCCCGCATCGCATGTGGAAACTCTCCTGTACTACTACCGTCCCATGGATCCAGGATACGGACGGACACGGGCTGCTGCTGACATCCATGCCTGCCTCTTCTGGCGATTTTTGTTGTTGTGCCCAGAGCGCAACACGACAAGGTGAGCAGATTCCTCTTGCACACTTAGTTTTGTACAATATCGTGTAAGGCACAGGGTGCGCCGGTCTTTGTCCCCTTTTATGTTTCATATAAAGTTTATAGGCGCACATAACCATATATCACCTATAGACTGCCATGTTAAAAAAACACACCTTTTTTTTTTGCAGAATTCAAAGCTACATATTTCTGTACAGCTGAAAAAAAGATCTTTGAAGTTTAATAGCCCAGCGAATGCCAAAAGGATACTATACATTTAATTTATGTGTTAAATAAATAAATATAATATAATAAATATAATATAATTATACAAAATGTAATGATCCGAAGACCAACATAAGGTTCACACTGTATAAAAAAAATATGGGAATATTTTTTTTTTTTTACGCAGTGTGAACATGGCCTAAAAGGACCACAAAAGTAATACCCAGCTTATGTCTAATACCAACTCATCCATGTATCCCAGTATTGTCATAAGAGAAACAATACAATAAGGGATATTTCTTTCCTGTTTTACCTCTAGACAAGAATACGGCTCCTTTTATTCACACACAATAGGATGACTGCGACTTAGAGATAACTTTTATTCTCTATTATGTATCACTATTTCAGAAATAAAAGGGATTAACTTGACTTTTAAATGTCAATGGTATAAAAGGGATCGAAATAATATTCTGTGTGTAATGAAAAGTTATTCAATATTTCAGTATATTTTGTGATACAGTCCTTTACAGTCACCCATCCTTACAGTGGATGTAAATCTGTCCTGGCCATGATGTATAGCAGTGGTTCCCAACCAGTGTGCCTCCAGCTGTTGCAAAACTACATCTCCCAGCATGCCCGGACAGCCAAAGGCTGTCCGGGCATGTTGGGAGTTGTAGGTTTGCAACAGCTGGAGGCACACTGGTTGGGAAACACTCATATCTTGTATCTATCCCATGATCAAGACAGATTTGTAACTACAGGAAGTAATTTAGCAGGGTTCCTATTGGATGACAGCAAGCCGAAATCTTGAAAACCACTAATATAGCACGAAGAAAGAATATTAAACAGTAAAACTTTTCATACATTTATTTGCTAAAACCAGAATATCCCTTTTATGAAATGCATGCACTGATCCTGAATTCTGTGAATTAATGAATGAAGCAGCATTACATTTTTGTCATATACTTCAATAGGATGTTACCCACTGAATGGAATACTTATATACATTAATTTTAAACATTAAATACAAGGAAAAATAGGTAACAGCTGTTTTGCACTTTTTCTGTTACCCATTTTCACTGATGCACAATAGCATCCAAGCCTGTGAATGTGCAAGGATGTAGAAACATGTAGACATTTGTCGGCAGATAAGGACAATTCTGCCCAATATTCTAAATACTATGACAAGTCCCTGGCCCTATCTTATATGAAGCGCCTTATGCTTATCCCATTCATGTTTAAACTTCTTCACTGTATTTGCAGCGACCACTTCTGCAGGAAGGCTATTCCATGCATCCACTACTCTCTCAGTAAAGTAATACTTCCTGATGTTACTGCAGAAACCTTTGTCCCTCTAATATAAATGTCCTCTTGTGGTAGTTTTTCTTCTTTTAAATATGCTCTCCTCCTTTATTGTGTTGATTTTTTTTTTTTATGTATATAAAAGTTTCTATCATATCCCTCTGTCTCCTCTGTCTTGTTTTTCTTCTATACATTAAGGTCCTTTAACCTTTCCTGATAAGTTTTATCCTGCAATCCATGGACACGTTTAGTAGCTTTTCTCTGATTATTGCATCTCTTTAATGTATCTATATCCTTCAGGAGATACAGCCTCCAGTATTGCGCACAATACTCCAAGTGAGCTCTCACCAGTGTTTTGTACAGTGGCATGAGCACTTCCCTCTTTCTACTGCTAATACCTCTCTCTATACACCCATGAGAACTTCTCTCTCTCTACTGCTAATACCTCTCCCTATACACCCATGAGCACTTCACTCTCTACTGCCAACACCTCTCCCTATACACCAATGAACACTTCCCTCTCTACTGCTAATACCTCTCCCTATACACCCATGAGCACTTCTCTCTCTCTACTGCTAATACCTCTCCCTATACACCCATGAGCACTTCACTCTCTACTGCCAATATCTCTCCCTATACACCAATGAAAACTTCCCTCTCTACTGCTAATACCTCTCCCTATACACCCATGAGCACTTCCCTCTCTACTGATAATTCCTCTCTCTATACAACCATGAGCACTTCCCTCTCTACTGCTAATACCTCTCCCTATACACCCATGAGCACTTCCCTCTCTACTGATAATACCTCTCCCTATACACCCATGAGCACTTCCCTCTCTACTGCTAATACCTCTCTCTATACACCCATGAGCACTTCCCTATCTACTGCTAATACCTCTCTCTATACACCCATGAGCACTACCCTCTCTACTGCTAATACCTCTCCCTATACACCCATGAGCACTTCCCTCTCTACTGCTAATACCTCTTCCTATACATCAAAGTTTTTAAAATAACTTCCTCTGAATCCCCTTCCTCAGATACTGAGGTTAGGACTGTATGAAATTATCTATATTCTACCCTTGGGTTTTTACGCCCCAGGTGCATTATCTTTTGCTTATTCCCATTAAATGTCAGAGTCCAGAGTTCTGACCATTTTTTTTTAGTTTACTTAAATCCTTTTACATTTGGCGTATCCCTCCAGGAACATCAACCCTGTTACAAGTCTTTGTGGATTTGCACCTGACATAATAAAGTACCGAGAAGTAGTCATTTGGTAAGTGCCGCTCATCCTATGGATTTTTGCAAGTCGACTATGTGCCTTTTCAGTTAGAGCACCACAACATAGCTTTCCTGTTAACAACGGATTATGGCAACTATATATAGCAAATATTGCAACTATATATATATATATATATATATGGCAAATATTTAATTTTTTTTGTCTACATTAAATATAAGGATCTTACCACACATACAGAGCAACCTGTATGGATGTTGTGGGTCCAATGTTATTAGCCATAATCCTTTGTAAGCAACTTGAGTTATATGGGTTATAGCAATGAGTGCCATGTAATACTTTGTTTTTATAATTCACAACCCTCCATAACTATGTTTCCGGAAGCGTCGTGTTAAATAGGGAAGTTGTGCCAGCCAATTTAGTTTTTAACACTATGTTTGGCATATGTGTGAGAAAAATTTGCCCAAACTGAGCCATAGGCCACCCCTTATCTGACTACGGCTAAGCATCGGATTGGTATACTTGTTTTTTTTTACTGCATAGGAAAGTGCAGCAGGATGTACTTTCCCATTCTGCGGGCTATCAGTTTTTTTATTTTTATCATTGTAGCTAGTGGCCGATGTACTGTATGGCTATAAAGTGGCATTTGTTAGAGGCATAGACCAAAAAACACTTTGAACATATATTATACCAATATCAAGATGTGAACAGAGCCTGGCATCAGTCCTATACCTTCACGTTCCGTTGCATATCATTTGCTCTATGGCCCTAAAACAATGAATGACTATTACACATGTCCCAACTAAGAAAAAGTTTCGCTGATCTGAGATAAAATAAGACATAAGCCCCCCTCAACAATCAAAGCCAATATAAACCATGTCGGACCCCTATGATAGAGAAAGCGTTAATGTGAGAGGACAGACAGGAGAGGGGATGGACGTAGATCCTTGGTGGAGAAGAGGTTGGTCCCAATCATAGCTAGGCTATCCTTCTCTTTACTAAGAGCAGTGGTGTCCAAACTGTGGCCCTCCAGATGTTGCAGAACTACAACTCCCAGCATGCCCGGACAGCCAACGGCTGTCCGGGCATGCTGGGATTTGTAGTTCTGCAACATCTAGAGGGCCACAGTTTGGACACCATTGACTTAAAGGAAAAGATTCGGCATTGTATCGACAATTGTTGGCACCCAGCACTCGGTCGCTTACCCCATCAACCCTCTTCTATATATACACCCCAGAGGTTACTGAAATACACCGTACAGATTACAAGCGCCTGGTGCACATGCATAGATAGAAATAATTCTGAGACTCACAGGACAAAGTGACAGACACACATGTAGCGGAGAGTCACTTACGTGTCACTTACAGCAGAGTATCAGCATGTAGGGATCAGTAGTCCTGAGAGATGGTGAGAAGCAGCAGAGAAGGAAGGAGAGACCTGTCAGATGTCTGCACACTTGCTGTATGACTTCACTCTCTATCTCTTCTCCCCCCTCTATGTCCTCCCCCCCCCTTTATCGTTCCTCTCACTCTTTACCTTTCCACTGGCCCCGTATGCGCCTTATTTTATGGTGCCACTATAGGTGCCATATGTGACCCTCATGCTTTCGCCCGCATCTCCAGTAACCTCTTCTGCTCCGGTCACCGCGGGTCTCGTCTCGGTCCTCTCCCTAAATATTCTCTCTCTAGTGTTGGCACTTTTCCCTTTCACCTTTCCTGCTCTTTAGCCCCGTCGCTCCCTTTGGTGCACATGCATTGCCATAGCAAGGGGCGTTCTCAGAAGCGCGCTCAGATGGGCGATAGGATCGTAAGGGGTGCAGACCCCATCAGCCCCCCAGGAGATTTGGTTAAATAGAGAAAATCTCGCAGCTTCTGCGGGAGAAATAAAGAGATCTCAGCAGACGGACAGACTCATTATGGGAAATCAGCTGCTGTTGCTAGGAAACCAAATTCTTTTTTATCTGGAATCTGCCAGCAACAGAAAACAAATTATTCCGAATCCTGCTCACACCCCGCAGCCCAGCACCTTCTGCTGTTCCTGGGCATGCACACACTGAGCTGCTCTTACACCCTCTGCTCCCCTAATGCATACATTACCCTGTAACTGCATCTGCTATTTCTGCTCCAACATTACCGCGTCTCTAGAATCTCGGCTATTTCTGGTCACTCACTTCGATATTAATGAAATCCATGGTATTCCTGTGCACTCACTGGAGCAGAATTCTTCATGCATAAAATACACAGAGACACGGAATGCTGAATGCAGATAAAGGCCAAGCTGTCCCTGTACAGGCACTATTCAGCTCCCATCTTTATATAACACATTGCCAGATGCGCCCTCAACCCGAAACCTGGCGACTTCTTCAAAGATCAGTCTCCTGGTAGTAGTTGATCATATGCCCCATCAATGCCAGGGCTCTGCACCTGGTCAGGTACTTGCTGGTTACCCAATTCAGGGTCACACAGGGCGCACCTGCAGCGTATTTCACGCTGCGGATGCGCCTGCGGCAGTCACAGAGGGACTGCAGAGTGACCTCCCAGCTGCCGCCGGGAGGTCGCTCTGCAGTCCCTCTGTCACTGCCGCAGGTGCATCCGCAGCGTGAAATGCATTGCGTATCCGCCCCATGTAACCCTGCCCTTAGCGCTGCGGACCCACCCCGTGTGACCCTACCCTAAGCACTGCGGATCCACCCCATGTGACCCTACCCTTAGCACTGCGGATCCACCCCATGTGACCCTACCCTTAGCACTGCGGATCCACCCCGTGTGACCCTGCCCTTAGTGCTGCGGATCCGCCCCGTGTGACCCTACCCTAAGCACTGCGGATCCACCCCGTGTGACCCTGCCCTTAGCGCTGCGGATCCGCCCCGTGTGACCCTACCCTAAGCACTGCGGATCCACCCCGTGTGACCCTGCCCTTAGCGCTGCGGATCCGCCCCGTGTGACCCTACCCTTAGCACTGCGGACCCACCCCGTGTGACCCTGCCCTTAGGAAAGAAGATTATGGGCTTGTGGCTTGGCTTTGGCCAAAGGAGAACACTAGATATGTGCATATAAAGTGTTATAGTCAGAGCTGCATTCACAATTCTGCAGGCTTCACAGCTGAACTCAGCACTCTATGCAGGTTCAGTGTCTTGCACTAGATATTTGCATTCTGGGCATGGTAGGGTAATCGGATGTTAAAAATAAAAATATTATCTGCTTAAAAAAGTTATGTTGAACTCGTCCGTCCAATCTGAAGACATCATGTTTAGATCAGGAGGAGCTGAGCAGATTGTTATATAGTTTTGTGGTAAAAGTTTCAGGATCACTTGTCATTTATTCATGTAAACATCTGCTCATTTTGGTCTAAGTAGTCAAGTGGGTGGTCCTACTCAGTGATTGACAGCTATCTGTGTGCATACCTGTGCAAATAGAGATATCTGTCATGTGCATGTAGGTATATCTGCCCAGAAAGAGCAAAGTAGTCAAGAGCGTTGTCCTACTTAAAGGGGTTATCCAGGAAAAAAACTTATATATATCAACTGGCTCCAGAAAGTTAAACAGATTTGTAAATTACTTCTATTAAAAAATCTTCATCCTTTCAGTACTTATGAGCTTCTGAAGTTGAGTTATTCTTTCCTGTCTAAGTGCTCTCTGATGACACCTGTCCCGGGAGCTGCCCAGTTTAGAAGCAAATCCCCATAGCTAACCTCTTCTACTCTGTGCAGTTCCCGAGACAAGCAGAGATGTCAGCAGAGAGCACTGTTGCCAGACAGAAAACAACAACTCAACTTCAGCATCTGATAATTATTGAAAGGATTAAGATGTTTTAATAAAAGTAATTTACAAATCTGTTTAACTTTCTGGACCAAGTTGATATAAAAAAAAAGTTTTTTCCTGGAATACCCCTTTAAAGTGTAACTACAATTTCATTACGGGGGCTGGATACACTTTTAAAACTCCCACTCTCAGGCTGTTTACACTTTTTCAGCTCGAAAGTTTGGTCTGCTGAGTTATCCAGTGCACATATGGCGCAAATGGTGACTCCATTGGGCCATTGAAATGAATAGCATTCGCGGCCCTCCAATACTGTGTGTGTCGGGATTCAATTCTTGGCAGGATGCAGACAGATAAGACTAACGAGAGGTGGTAACGCAGTGTGAACCTAGTCTAAATAAACATATGTGCGGGAAAGGCCCGAACATAGATTTTAGTCAACTATAGCCAGGCCATTAAACTTAATGGGTCACCTGCTAGTACACCACGGTAAATGTCAGCATCTGCTGTTATTGGGGGCGTTTTTTAAGGTGTAAAATAGTCATTTCTGCTCAATTTTAGGTTTCCAAAAAGCGGTTAATTTAATTTACTGTTAACATAGCATAAGTGAAGGATTTAACCAGGAATGGGGTGGATGGCTGTCTGGCCCTACATGTGTAAAGGGGAGAGGGTGGATAGACATGTGAAGTTTGTATTATTAAAGGGATGTACATGGGGTTGTGGGAAAAGGTCAGGGGACAATATTATGAAAGATTGTCTATTTGACAACTATCAATCTGAACGTCAGGGAGCAAAGATGGAGAGACACATTCTTTCAATTTTCTTTCTGTCTGACCACAGTGCTCTCTGCTAACACCTCTGTCCATGTCAAGAACTGTCCAGAGTAGGAAAAAGTCCCCATACAGTAGGGATCAAAAGTTTCGGCACCCCGGGTAAAAAAATTGTATTAATGTGAATAAAGAAGCCAAGGAAAGATGGAAAAAATCTCCAAACGGCATCAAATTACAGATTAGACATTCTTATAATATGTCAACAAAAGTTAGATTTTATTTCCATCATTTACACTTTCAAAATAACAGAAAACAAAAGAATGGCCTCTGCAAAAGTTTGGGCACCCTGCAGAATTTATAGCATGCACTGCCCCCTTTGCAAAGTTGAGACCTGCCAGTGTCATGGATTGTTCTCAATCATCATCTGGGAAGACCAGGTGATATCAATCTTAAAGGTTTTAAATTCCCAGACTCTCTGACCTTGCCCCAACAATCAGCACCATGGGTTCTTCTAAGCAGTTGTTTAGAAATCTGAAACTGAAAATAGTTGATGCTAACAAAGCTGGATAAGGCTATAAGAAGATAGTAAAAAGTTTTCAGATGTCAATATCCTCTGTTTGGAATGTAATTAAGAAATGGCAGTCATCAGGAACAGTGGAAGTTAAAGCAAGATCTGGAAGACCAAGAAAAATATCAGACAGAACAGCTCGCAGGATTGTGAGAAAAACTATTCAAAACCCACGTTTGACTGCACAATCCCTCCAGAAAGATCTGTCAGACACTGGTGGTGTGGTACACTATTCCACTATAAAGAGATACTTGTACAAATATGGTCTTCATGGAAGAGTCATCAGAAGAAAACCTCTTGTATGTCCTCACCACAAAAATCAGCATTTGAACTTTGCAAATGAACATATAGACAAGTCTAATGCATTTTGGAAGCAAGTTCTGTGGACCGATGGGGTTAAAAATGAACTGAGCAAAGGTACGTTTGGAGAAGAAGGGGAACAGAATTTAGTGAAAAGAACCTCTGTCCAACTGTTAAGCATGGGGGTGGATCAATCATGCTTTGGGGTTGTATTGCAGCCAGTGGCACAGGGAACATATCACGAGTAGAAGGAAAAATGGATTCAATAAAATTTTGGATGCTAACTTGATGCCATCTGTGAAAAAGCTGAAGTTAAAGAGAGGATGGCTTCTACAAATGGATAATGATCCTAAACACACCT
Organism: Hyla sarda; assembly: GCF_029499605.1. Taxonomy (NCBI): domain Eukaryota; kingdom Metazoa; phylum Chordata; class Amphibia; order Anura; family Hylidae; genus Hyla; species Hyla sarda. Next base: position 67,649,839 of record NC_079192.1, read on the forward strand.
CGAAATCCACAGGGGATTACATCAAGAGGCGTAAACTGAAGGTTTTGCCATGGCCTTCACAATCTCCTGACCTCAACATAATTGAAAGTCTATGGATAGACCTTAAAAGAGCAGTTCGTGACAGACAGCCCAGAAAACTCAAAGAACTGGAAGACTTTTGTAAGGAAGAATGGGCAAAGATACCTCAAACAAGAATTGAAAGACTCTTGGCTGGCTACAAAAAGTGTTTACAAGCTGTGATACTTGCCAAAGGGGGCAGTACAAGATATTAACTCTGCAGGGTGCCCAAACTTTTGCAGACACCATTTTTTGTTTTCTATTATTTTAAAAGTGTAAATAATGGAAATAAAATCTAAGTTTTGTTGACATATTATAAGAATGTCTAATCTGCAATTTGATGCCTTTTGGAGATTTTTCCATCTTTTTACCTGGGGTGCACAAACTTTTGATCCCCACTGTAGCAAACCTCTTTTGCTCTGGACAGTTCCTGATGTGGACAGAGGTGTCAGCAGAGAGCACTTGTGGTCAGGCAGAAAGGAAATTAAAAAAGAAAACTTGTGTAGTATACAGCAGCTGATAAGTACTGGAAGGATTGGGATTTTTTAATAGAAGTAATTTGCAAATCTGTTTAACTTTCTGGCACCAGTTGATTTAAAAGAAAATATATTCCAGTGGAGTACCCTTTTAAGGACTCAGCCCTTTTTTGCAATTCTGAACACTGTCAGTTTAGGATGCTTTTAACCTTATATTCTGATTCTGAGAATGTTTTTTCGTGACATATTCTACTTTAACATAGTGGTAAATTTTCGTCAAGTTGCATCCTTTCTTGGGGAAAAATCCCCAAATTTCATGAAAATGTTGCATATTTCTAACTTTGAAACTTTCTGCTTGTAAGGAAAATGGACATTCCAAATAAATTATATATTGATTCACAAATACAATAAGTCTTATTTATGTTTCCATCATAAAGTTGACATCTTTTTTGACATTAGAGGGCTTCAAAGTATTGCAGCAATTTTCAAAATCTGAATTTTTCAGGGACCAGTTAAGTTTGAAGGTGGTGTAAGGGGCCTTTCTGTGAGAAATACCCCATAAATTACCTCATTATAGAAACTGCACACCTGCTATTCAAAATGACATTCAGAAAGTTTATTAACCCTTTAGGTGTTTCACAGGAATAGCAGCAAAGTGAAGGAGCAAATTCAAAATCTTCATTTTTTACACTCTCATGTTCTTGTAGAGCCATTTTTTGAATTTTTTCAAGGGGTAAAAGGAGAGAAATTGTAACCCCCACAAATTTGTAACCCCATTTCTTCTGAGTATGGAAATACCCCATGTGTGGACGTCAAGTACTCTGCTGGTGCACTACAATGCTCAGATGAGAAGGAGTGACATTTGGCTTTTGGAAAGCAAATTTTGCTGAAATGGTTTTGGGGGGCATGTCACATTTAGGAAGGCATACTATTTTGGAATCTACACCCCTCAAGGGATGTAACAAGGGGTACAGTGAACTTTGACACCCCACAGATGTTTGACGACTTTTCGTTAAAGTCGGATATGTAAATGAACATTTTTTTTTTCACAAAAATGCTGGTTTTTCACCAGATTTTACATTTTTACAAGGGGTAATAGGAGATAATGACCCCCAAAATTTGTAACCCCACTTCTGCTAAGTATGGAAATACCCCATATGTGGATGTAAAGTGCTCTGCTGGCGCACTACAATGCTCAGAAGAGAAGGAGCACCATTGAGCTTTAGGAGAGAGAATTTGTTTGGAATGGTCAGGGTCCATTGCTCCGGCACCATGGGGGCTTTGTAAACACACGTGGCCTTCAATTGCGGACAAATTTTCTCTCCAAATGGCGCTCCTTCTCTTCTGAGCATTGTAGTGCGACCGCAGAGCACTTTACATCCACATATGGGGTATTTTCTTACTCAGAAGAAAAATGGGCTTACAAATTTTGGGGGGATTTTTTCCTATTTTCCCTTGTGAAAAGTAAAAATTTATGGTAACGCCAGCATTTTAATGAAAAATGTTTTTTTTTCATTTTCCCATCCAACTTTAACAAAAATTCATCAAACACCTGTGCGGTGTTCAGGCTCACTATGCCCCTTGCTACATTCCGTGGGGGGTGTAGTTTCCAAAATGGTGTCACACGTGGGTATTTATTTTTTTGCATTTATGTCAGAACCTACTGTAAAATCTGCCACCCCTGTGCAAATTACCAATTTAGGCCTCAAATGTACATAGTGCGTTCTCACTCCTGAGCTATGTTGTGCGCCCGCAGAGCATTTAACATCCACAAATGGGGTATTTCCGTACTCAGGAGAAATTGTGTTACAAATTTTGATGGCAACACCAGCATGTTAGTGTAACAATTTTTATTTTTTTACACTAACAGGCTGGTTTAGACCCCAACTTTACCTTTTATTAGGGATAAAAGGAGAAAAAGACCCCCAAAATTTGTAACACAATTTTTCTCCCGAGTACAGAAATTCCCCATATGTGGCCCTAAACTGTTTCCTTGAAATACTGCAGGGCTCCGAAGTGAGAGAGGGACTGTACTGCCAACCTAATGTGGAGGGGAACTGTACTGCCAACCTAATGTGGGGGAACTGTACTGCCAACCTAATGTGGGGGGAACTGTACTGCCAACCTAATGTGCACCTATACGAGTGCAGGTCTGTTTATGTGTGCATGCAAGCAAATATATATGTATACACGCACGCGCATGGCGTGAGTTTGTGCTTTGGGGTGCACACCCTAATGCAATAGGCTACGCACACCTATGACATATATATTTCCGCAATAAAAAATGTGCTTCAAAGCAGAAATTTGTGGCTACCCTTGGAATTTCTGCCACATATTGCACAGGGTATTTTTTCCCTTGAGACTGTATTTATAAGTTTAACCGTTCAAGCACTGAAGAAGTGAATCCAGTCATAATCTCTCCTAGAGACTCTTAAAACTTGTTTTCAAGCTGCAATGGGGAATACTACCACCTACGCTAAAGAAAAATCTGTGTGAACTACATCTCCTCTGCCTACAGGAGACTGCATACTGAAATCTGCTTGCACAGAATAACAACCTTAGTAAAATACTGTGATTTGTTCACGTTCACAAGTGTGTCTGCCTATTATTATTTGCACCAACAACATGAGAAGTCAATACCTGCACCTAGACACTACATACCCAGGAAAGCCCAGGCGGCGTAGACTAGCTGACCAGTGCAGACCCCCATTGACAAAGGTTGTTGTGTTCACAAAAATAGTGTCTAGGGTCCAACCGTTAACCTTCAGCTACTGTAACACTCATATCTCTATCATTTCTCTATATCTACCCGGAGGACTACAACTCCCAGCTGACCCTCCATAACTTCTGCTGCCACTATTCCAGGGTGCTCAGCAATATGAATTAATTGATTGAATTTCACTAAGAACAGTGCCACTGTTGGCAGCGGGCTGTGTCTGCTATTGCAGCTTACTTGAATGGACGACAATTCCAAACGCAGTTTATAACTGCAATTGTAGTGCTGCAATATGGCTGTGAGAAGGTGTTAAACTAAAGCAGAGTTTCACAACCAGTGTGCCTCCTGCTGTTTAAAAACTACTACTTCCAGTATGTCTGGATAGCCTGTAATTTTCATCATAGGTATACCTGAACCTTGAGAGACATAATGAAAAAAATAATCCATAAAATCACATGGTCTGATTTTTAAAGAATTTATTTGCAAATTATGGTGGAAAATAAGTTTTTGGTAAATAACAAAAGTTAATCTCAATATTTTGTTATATACCCTTTGAGGTCAAACGTTTTCTGTAAGTCTTCACAAGGTTTTCACACACTGTTGCTGGTATTTTGTCCCATTCCTCAATGCAGATCTCCTCTAGAGCAGTGATGTTTTGGGGCTGTCGCTGGGCAACGCAGACTTTCAACTCCCTCCAAAGGTTTTCTATGGGGTTTAGATCTGGAGACTGGCTAGGCCACCCCAAGACCTTGAAATGCTTCTTACGAAGCCACTACTACGTTGCACGGGCGGTGTGTTTGGGATCATTGTCATGCTGAAAGACCCAGCCATGTTTCATCTTCAATGCCCTTGCTGATGGAAGAAGGTTTTCACTCAAAATCTCATGATACATGGCCCCATTCATTCTTTCCTTTACATGGATCAGTCGTCCTGGTCCCTTAAGCATGATGTTTCCACCCCCATGCTTCACAGTAGGAATCATGTTCTTTGGATGCAACTCAGCATTCTTTCTCCTCCAAACACGACGAGTTGAGTTTTTACCAAAAAGTTCTACTTTGGTTTCATCTGACCATATGACTGTTACGCCGAGCGCTCCGGGTCCCCGCTCCTCCCCGGAGCGCTCGCAACATCCTCGCAATCGCAGCGCCCCGGTCAGACCTGCTGACCGGGTGCGCTGCGATACCTCTCCCAGCCGGGATGCGATTCGCGATGCGGGTGGCGCCCGCTCGCGATGCGCACCCCGGCTCCCGTACCTGACTCGCTCTCCGTCGGTCCTGTCCCGGCGCGCGCGGCCCCGCTCCTTAGGGCGCGCGCGCGCCGGGTCTCTACGATTTAAAGGGCCACTGCGCCGCTGATTGGCGCAGTTGGCTTAATCAGTTCATTCACCTGTGCACTTCCCTATTTAACCTCACTTCCCCTTCCCTTCCTTGCCGGATCTTGTTGCCATCGTGCCAGTGAAAGCGTTTCCCAGTGTGTTCCTAGCCTGTGTTCCAGACCTCCTGCCGTTGCCCCTGACTACGATCCTTGCTGCCTGCCCCGACCTTCTGCTACGTCCGACCTTGCTCTTGTCTACTCCCTTGTACCGCGCCTATCTTCAGCAGTCATAGAGGTTGAGCCGTTGCTAGTGGATACGACCTGGTTGCTACCGCCGCTGCAAGACCATCCCGCTTTGCGGCGGGCTCTGGTGAAAACCAGTAGCAGCTTAGAACCGGTCCACTAGCACGGTCCACGCCAATCCCTCTCTGGCACAGAGGATCCACCTCCTGCCAGCCGAATCGTGACAGTAGATCCGGCCATGGATCCCGCTGAAGTTCCTCTGCCAGTTGTCGCCGACCTCACCACGGTGGTCGCCCAGCAGTCGCAACAGATAGCGCAACAAGGCCACCAGCTGTCTCAACTGACCGTGATGCTACAGCAGCTACTACCACAGCTTCAGCAATCATCTCCTCCGCCAGCTCCTGCACCTCCTCCGCAGCGAGTGGCCGCTTCCGGCCTACGACTTTCCTTGCCGGATAAATTTGATGGGGACTCTAAGTTTTGCCGTGGCTTTCTTTCACAATGTTCCCTGCACTTGGAGATGATGTCGGACCAGTTTCCTACTGAAAGGTCTAAGGTGGCTTTCGTAGTCAGCCTTCTGTCTGGGAAAGCTCTGTCATGGGCCACACCGCTCTGGGACCGCAATGACCCCGTCACTGCCTCTGTACACTCCTTCTTCTCGGAAATTCGAAGTGTCTTTGAGGAACCTGCCCGAGCCTCTTCTGCTGAGACTGCCCTGCTGAACCTGGTCCAGGGTAATTCTTCCGTTGGCGAGTACGCCATCCAATTCCGTACTCTTGCTTCCGAACTATCCTGGAATAATGAGGCCCTCTGCGCGACCTTTAAAAAAGGCCTATCCAGCAACATTAAAGATGTTCTGGCCGCACGAGAAATTCCTGCTAACCTGCATGAACTCATTCATCTTGCCACTCGCATTGACATGCGTTTTTCCGAAAGGCGTCAGGAGCTCCGCCAGGATATGGACTTTGTTCGCACGAGGCGTTTTTTCTCCCCGGCTCCTCTCTCCTCTGGTCCTCTGCAATCCGTTCCTGTGCCTCCCGCCGTGGAGGCTATGCAAGTTGACCGGTCTCGCTTGACACCTCAAGAGAGGACACGACGCCGCATGGAGAATCTTTGCCTGTACTGTGCCGGTACCGAACACTTCCTGAAGGATTGTCCTATCCGTCCTCCCCGCCTGGAAAGACGTACGCTGACTCCGCACAAAGGTGAGACAGTTCTTGATGTCAACTCTGCTTCTCCACGCCTTACTGTGCCTGTGCGGATATCTGCCTCTACCTTCTCCTTCTCTACTAAGGCCTTCTTGGATTCCGGATCTGCAGGAAATTTTATTTTGGCCTCTCTCATCAACAGGTTCAACATCCCAGTGACCAGTCTCGCCAGACCCCTCTACATCAATTGTGTTAACAATGAAAGATTGGACTGTGCCGTGCGTTACCGCACGGAACCCCTCCTAATGTGCATCGGACCTCATCACGAAAAAATGGAGTTTTTGGTCCTCTCCAATTGCACTTCCGAAATTCTCCTTGGACTACCGTGGCTTCAACGCCATTCCCCAACCCTTGATTGGTCCACAGGAGAGATCAAGAGCTGGGGTACTTCTTGTTTCAAGGACTGTCTTAAACCGGTTCCCAGTACTCCCTGCCGTGACCCTGTGGTTCCCCCTGTAACCGGTCTCCCTAAGGCTTATATGGACTATGCTGACGTATTTTGCAAAAAGCAAGCTGAGACTTTACCCCCTCACAGGCCTTTTGACTGTCCTATTGACCTCCTCCCGGGCACTACTCCACCCCGGGGCAGAATTTATCCTCTGTCCGCCCCAGAGACTCTTGCTATGTCTGAATACATCCAGGAAAATTTAAAAAAGGGGTTTATCCGCAAATCCTCCTCTCCTGCCGGAGCTGGATTTTTCTTTGTGTCCAAAAGAGATGGCTCCCTACGTCCTTGCATTGATTACCGCGGACTTAATAAAATCACGGTAAAGAACCGCTACCCCCTACCTCTTATCTCTGAACTCTTTGATTGCCTTCAAGGTGCCCACATCTTTACCAAACTGGACTTAAGAGGTGCATATAATCTCATCCGCATCAGGGAGGGGGACGAATGGAAAACTGCATTTAACACCAGAGATGGACACTTTGAGTATCTGGTCATGCCCTTTGGCCTGTGCAACGCCCCTGCCGTCTTCCAAGACTTTGTTAATGAAATTTTTCGTGATCTCTTATATTCCTGTGTTGTTGTGTATCTGGACGATATTCTGATTTTTTCTGCCAACTTAGAAGAACATCGCCAGCATGTCCGCATGGTTCTTCAGAGACTTCGAGACAATCAACTTTATGCCAAAATGGAGAAATGTCTGTTTGAATGTCAATCTCTTCCTTTCCTAGGATACTTGGTCTCTGGCCAGGGACTACAAATGGACCCAGATAAACTCTCTGCCGTCTTGGATTGGCCACGCCCCTCCGGACTCCGTGCTATCCAACGTTTTTTGGGGTTCGCCAATTATTACAGACAATTCATTCCACATTTTTCCACTATTGTGGCTCCTATCGTGGCTTTAACCAAGAAGAATGCCAATCCTAAGTCCTGGTCTCCCCAAGCGGAAGACGCATTTAAACGGCTCAAGTCTGCCTTTTCTTCTGCTCCCGTGCTCTCCAGACCTGACCCATCTAAACCCTTCCTATTGGAGGTTGATGCCTCCTCAGTGGGAGCTGGAGCGGTTCTTCTACAAAAAAATTCTTCCGGGCATGCTGTTACTTGTGGGTTTTTTTCTAGGACCTTCTCTCTGGCGGAGAGGAACTACTCCATCGGGGATCGAGAACTACTGGCCATTAAATTGGCACTTGAGGAATGGAAGCATCTGCTGGAGGGATCAAAATTTCCAGTTATCATTTTCACCGATCACAAGAATCTCTCCTATCTCCAGTCTGCCCAACGGCTGAATCCTCGCCAGGCCAGGTGGTCGTTGTTCTTTGCCCGTTGTAACTTTGAAATTCATTTTCGCCCTGCCGACAAGAACATTAGGGCCGATGCTCTCTCTCGTTCCTCGGATGCCTCGGAAGTAGAGGTCTCTCCGCAACACATCATTCCTCCTGACTGTCTGATCTCCTCTTCTCCAGCCTCCATCAGGCAAACTCCTCCAGGGAAGACCTTCGTTTCTCCACGCCAGCGTCTCGGGATTCTCAAATGGGGTCACTCCTCCCACCTCGCAGGCCATGCGGGCATCAAAAAGTCCTTGCAACTCATCTCTCGTTTCTATTGGTGGCCGACTCTGGAAACAGATGTTGTTGATTTTGTGCGGGCCTGTACTGTCTGTGCCCGGGATAAGACTCCTCGCCAGAAGCCTGCTGGTCTCCTTCACCCTCTGCCTATCCCCGAACAGCCGTGGTCTCTGATTGGTATGGACTTTATTACAGACCTACCCCCATCCCGTGGCAACACTGTTGTTTGGGTGGTCGTTGATCGATTTTCCAAGATGGCACATTTTATTCCTCTTCCTGGTCTCCCTTCAGCGCCTCAGTTGGCAAAACAATTTTTTGTACACATTTTTCGTCTTCACGGTTTGCCCACGCAGATTGTCTCGGATAGAGGTGTCCAATTCGTGTCAAAATTCTGGAGGGCTCTCTGTAAACAACTCAAGATTAAATTAAACTTCTCTTCTGCTTATCATCCTCAATCCAATGGGCAAGTAGAAAGAATTAACCAGGTCCTGGGTGACTATTTACGGCATTTTGTTTCCTCCCGCCAGGATGACTGGGCAGATCTTCTACCTTGGGCCGAATTCTCGTACAACTTTAGAGTCTCTGAATCTTCTGCTAAATCCCCATTTTTCGTGGTGTACGGCCGTCACCCTCTTCCCCCCCTCCCTATTCCCTTGTCCTCTGGTTTGCCCGCTGTAGATGAAGTGACTCGTGATCTTTCCACCATATGGAAAGAGACCCAAAATTCTCTTTTACAGGCTTCATCTCGCATGAAAAAGTTTGCCGATAAGAAAAGTAGAGCTCCCCCCATCTTTGCTCCCGGAGACAAGGTATGGCTCTCCGCTAAATATGTCCGCTTTCGTGTCCCCAGTTACAAACTGGGACCACGCTATCTTGGTCCTTTCAAAGTCTTGTGCCAGATTAATCCTGTCTCTTACAAACTCCTTCTTCCTCCTTCTCTTCGTATTCCCAATGCCTTCCATGTCTCTCTCCTTAAACCACTCATCATCAACCGTTTCTCTCCCAAACTTGTTTCTCCCACTCCTGTTTCCGGTTCTTCTGACATCTTCTCCGTAAAGGAGATACTGGCCTCCAAGACGGTCAGAGGAAAAAGATTTTTTTTGGTTGATTGGGAGGGCTGTGGTCCTGAAGAGAGATCCTGGGAACCTGAGGACAACATCCTAGACAAAAGTCTGGTCCTCAGGTTCTCAGGCTCCAAGAAGGGGGGGAGACCCAAGGGGGGGGGTACTGTTACGCCGATCGTTCCGGGTCCCCGCTCCTCCCCGGAGCGCTCGCAACATCCTCGCAATCGCAGCGCCCCGGTCAGACCTGCTGACCGGGTGCGCTGCGATACCTCTCCCAGCCGGGATGCGATTCGCGATGCGGGTGGCGCCCGCTCGCGATGCGCACCCCGGCTCCCGTACCTGACTCGCTCTCCGTCGGTCCTGTCCCGGCGCGCGCGGCCCCGCTCCTTAGGGCGCGCGCGCGCCGGGTCTCTACGATTTAAAGGGCCACTGCGCCGCTGATTGGCGCAGTTGGCTTAATCAGTTCATTCACCTGTGCACTTCCCTATTTAACCTCACTTCCCCTTCCCTTCCTTGCCGGATCTTGTTGCCATCGTGCCAGTGAAAGCGTTTCCCAGTGTGTTCCTAGCCTGTGTTCCAGACCTCCTGCCGTTGCCCCTGACTACGATCCTTGCTGCCTGCCCCGACCTTCTGCTACGCCCGACCTTGCTCTTGTCTACTCCCTTGTACCGCGCCTATCTTCAGCAGTCAGAGAGGTTGAGCCGTTGCTAGTGGATACGACCTGGTTGCTACCGCCGCTGCAAGACCATCCCGCTTTGCGGCGGGCTCTGGTGAAAACCAGTAGCAGCTTAGAACCGGTCCACTAGCACGGTCCACGCCAATCCCTCTCTGGCACAGAGGATCCACCTCCTGCCAGCCGAATCGTGACAATGACATTCTCCCAATCCTCTTCTGGATCATCCAAATGCTCTCTAGCAAACTTCAGACGGGCCCGGACATGTACTGGCTTAACCCCTTAACGACCACAGACGTATATTTACGCCCTGTGGCCGCTTCCGATCTGTGAAGCGTGCTCAGAAGCTGAGCGTGCTTCGTATCTGCAAAGTCCCCTTTGCTATCAGCAACCAGGACCCCTTGGCTAATACCGGACATCGCCGATTGGGCTGATGTTTGGAATTAACCATTTAGATGCCGTGATCAAAGTTGATTGCAGTGTCTAAAACGGGAGAATACACTGCCGGTTAGCTCAGCGGAGCTGTTCGGGATCGGAGCGGTGAAATCGCGGCATCCCGAATAGGTGACAGGACAGCGGGAAGTGTCTTACCTTGCTCCCGGCTGTCCGATCGTCAGCGTTTGATTGCTCCAAGCCTGAAATCCAGGCATGAGCAATCAAGCACAGAAAACACAGATCAATGCATTCCTATGGCAATGCATTGAACAGTGTAAGAGATCAGTCAATGCAGTTTTATAGCCACTAGAGGGGGCTATAACACTGCATAAAAAAAGTAAAAAAAAAAAAACATAATAATTCAGATTTAACCCCTTCCCTAATAAAAATCAGAATCACCCCCCCCCCTTTTCCCATTTAAAAGAAAAGTGTGTAAATAAAAACAAAAACAAACATATGTGGTATCGCCGCGTGGGTAAATGTCCGAACTATAAAAATATATCGTTAATTAAACCGCCCGGTCAATGGCATACGCGCTGTGCTAATAGTTGTCCCCATATAGTTGTTGTAGGCCCCTCTCAGAGGGGCTACAATAACTATATGGGCGCAGCTATTAGCCCATAGGGGCTGAGAGGGGCTCACAACAACTACACCCTGTTCCAAATTATTATGCAAATTATATTTTTCTCATTTACCTAAATAATTGAGGTAAATAACAGTCAGCATAATTCTCATGTTATCAACTATTATGAGTACAATTCAAATTTTATTGTACAAACCTCCTAATGATAACAGGATTTTTTTTAAACATAAAAACTTACAATGCTCTGTTCTAAATTATTACGCACTATGGCCGGCATTTATCATTGTAGGTGTAAGTGAAGCATTTTTCTACCCCTTTGTTTTCTGTGCTGGTAATGTGCAGGAGCACCAAATTTATTAACCGGTCACAGAGCATTTGATACATTTTGTGCAGGTCACATTTTCTGAAATTTAGAGACTTTTCAGTGGCTTTGCACCTTTTTTGCTTCTTTTCACAAAAAGGCGCAGTTCATAAAACCCTTCCATATCATGTGTATTGCAACTCAAAATCAGCAGAAATGTGTAAAAACCATAAGCAAAAAAGCCGCAAATAAACCCTGCTTGCGCCTTTTTTGCGCCTTTTGTTGACACAAAAAAACAGTCTAAAAGGCATTGATCAATGTCAGCCAGTAAGTTTCAAAACACCTTATAGTTTGTAAAGAACTGAAAACTATCATTTGTTGTGTTTGCAGCATATTTACTGAAATCAAAAGTTATTTCAATCAAACTTTTAACAACATTTTAACTTTTTAAACATTTTAACAGGTCACGTTACATTTTAACATAGGACCCCTTATTTAACAGCAGCTTCACAAGTCTTGCATCCATTGAACTTGTGAGTTTTTGGACAGTTTCTGCTTGAATTTGTTTGCAAGATGTCAGAATGGCCTCCCAGAGCTGCTGTTTGGATGTAAACTGCCTCCCACCCTCATAGATCTTTTGCTTAAGGATGCTCCAAAGGGTATCAACAGGATTGAGGTCAGGGGAGGATGGAGACCACACCATGACTTTCTCTCCTTTTAACCCCATAGCAGCCTTTGATGCAGAGGTATTCTTTGCACCATGAGATGGTGCATTGTCATGCATGATGATTTTATTATGGAAAGCATAGTTCTTCCTTCTGTACCATGGAAGAAAGTGGTGAGTCAGAAACTCCACATACTTTGCAGAGGTCATCTTTACACTTTCGAGGACTCTAAAGGGTCGACCAGCTCTCTTCCCATGATTCCAGCCCAAAACATGACTCCCCCACCACCTTACTGACGTCGCAGCCTTGTTGGAACAGGGTGGCCATCCGACCATCCACTACTCCATCCATCTGGACCATCCAGGGTTGCACGGCACTCATCAGTGAACAGGACTGTTTGAAAATTAGTCTTCAAGTATTTTTCTGCCCAATGCAGTCGTTTCTGCTTGTTAGCATTGGTTAGTGGTGGCCGAATAGAAGGTTTATGCACAGCTGCAAGACTCTGGAGGACTCTACACCTTGATGTCCGTGGAACTCCAGAGGCACCAGCAGCTTCAAATATTTGTTTGCTGCTATGTAATGGTATTTTAGTAGCTGCTCTCTTGATCCGATGCATGGATCTGGCAGAAATCTTCTTCAATGTGCCTTTATCTGCACAAACCCGTCTGTGCTCTGAATCAGCCACAAATCTCTTAATAGTGCAATGATCACACTTAAGTTTTCGTGAAATATCTAATGTTTTCATACCTCGTCCAAGGCATTGAACTATTTCACTCTTTTTGGCAGCAGAGAGATCCTTTTTCTTCCCCATATTGCTTGAAAATGGTATCTGCTTAATAATGTGGAACACCCACCTTTAGTAGTTTTTCCTTAAATTGGTCTCACCTGGCAATCTAATCGCAGGTGTCCGAGATTGTTTTCAGTGATCAAAAGAGCCCTGAGACACAATGCCATCCATGAGTTAAACTTAAAAACAAAATATTTAATCTTTGTGACACTTAAATAGAATTTCCATAATAATTTGGAATATTGTGTATATTGGGCAACTATTAGCACAACAGGCCTACAACAACTTGCCCCCATATAGGAGTATAGTCCCTCTGTGCTAATATAATTGTAGGCCCAGGCTCCAGCTGTCATTTATACTTCTGTGCCCCACTGCTCCTCTGGTCCAAGGTCGGAGGGGACTTACTGCTATAGCCCATAGTAGTAAGTCCCCTTACCGACCAAAGGAACAGGGGAGCACAGTGAGCATAAGCTGTCAGATAAGATGTTGATTAGTTACCTTCCCTGGGCCTGGCCTACCACTGTATTCTGTCCTCTCTCCACTCCTCAGGGTGACTACAGGCTGTGGCAAGCTCTCTGGCGGCACTCTCTGTAATCCTGGGACCCACACAGCACGTCAGCTGAGGTCAGGGTTGTTGATGGATAGTTCAGATGACGTGCCTGTGTGCTGCATGTTCGTTACGCTATCAAGCAGCCACTGCTTTTTCAGTGTGACAGCGCCTGCCCGCCCTAGCGGAGAAGGTATGATATATGATGCATCAGACTTTACAGAGTAGAGTCAGTGGGGTATATTTATTAAGTAGAAATAAGGAGGTCCCGGCACTCGTTAGGTTTTCAATGTATGATTTTACTTGTCAATCTTGATATACAGCATATGTTGGACGCAGCACGCGTTCCGGCTCTGTAGCCTTTGTCAACTGCTAGTATTGGTTTACACCATGATGCCATTTATATGCGTCTGAGGCTCACAACTATGATGTCATTGTTGCCATAGTGACTTAACAAACAAAATTAATCCATTTGAACAACATCACGCAGGATTTCATCAACCAAAATCACAGCTGAAGTTCAGAACTATAAATAAAGGTATATATAGAAAATAAATTTTTTACTTGAATTATTTCATAGGTGATCACATTTTCTCAATTCTCATACTACACGTTGGTCTCTGCGGATGAAAAATCATATATCAAATCAGGTAAGCTAAGTCATATTCCCAATTCATTCCCCTAGGTTCCAATGTACCTAATTTATGAATCCAATAGGCCTCTTTTTTAATGAGTACCGTAACTTCTTAATGTCTCCCCCTCTCCTAGGTGGCAACACTTCATCAATAAATTGATATCTCAATTGAGCTATGTTATGCCCCTTATGCTTAAAATGATATGGTATTGGGAACATTAAATTCTCACAACGGATAGTGGATATGTGTCTGTTGATGTGGTCTCCCCCACGCTGCTTGGTCTCCCCAACGTATAGGAGACCGCATGGACACTTGATGACATAAATCACGTTTTTAGATTTACAGGTAAAGTAACCTTTTATAGGAAATCTCCTACCTGAATGAGGATGTTCAACCGTGTCCCCTCTGATTATATTGCTACATTGCGAGCAATTTAGGCACGGAAATGTGCCTTGTTTTTTGGTGGCTAAGAACGTCTGTTTAGACTTTCTCTGAGACCCCACATCTGCCCTGATTAAACTATACCTCAGATTAGGGGATCGTTTATTGCATATCAATGGGGGACACTGAAACTCACTGACTGTAGGATATGCTCTACTGAGGATGGACCAGTGTGTTGGTATAATTTTGTCTATCTTGTGACTGTGGGGATGATAGGTCCTGACAAAAGGAATGCATTTTTCTGTATTTTTTTCACTCCTTTCTCTCTCTTCTGGGATCGCATCAATTATTCTGTCAGGGTATCCCCCTGTTCCTAAATTTTTCTCATAATTCTTTCAAACTCTCATTTTGTCTCTAAGGATTTGTCACTATTCACCTGATCCTCTGCTTCTGTGAAAAAGGTATTGATTTCTTTATACTCGGGGGGTGAGCACTGGTGTAATGTAATATACTATTTCTGTCAGTACTTTTCCTATATAGATCAGTATAAAGTCCACCCTCATTGTTTTTTTAGAACAGTTGTGTCCAAAAAAATGATCTCTGTATAACTAGCTGTCATAGTGAATTTCAGTTCATCCCAAATGCTGTTTATATTGGAAAAAAAAAAGAGATTGAGGGTTGAATGTGGCCCCTCCCATATGCATACAATGTCATCGATAAATCGTCTCCAATTTTTACAATGCTTCAGAAATAGCGGGTGATTCTAAACATATTTGTCCTCAAAAAATTACATGTATGCATTTGCATATGGGGGGGCCACGTTCGCCCCCATCGCAGAACCTCTGCGCTGTACGTAAAAACTGTCCTCAAACAAGAAATCATTTTCTCTTAAGACTATGTTTAACAGGTCTCTAAAGAAGTCTTTTTGAATATCAGTATACTCACTTTGTTCAAGGAGCCAATTTACAGCCTCAATTCCTTTATCATGTGCAATGGATGTGTATAGACTCACTACGTCTATTGTAACCAATAGTGTACTATCTGTAATTGTGGAATAAGTGGAAATAGTCTGTAAAAAATCTGATGTATCAAGTAAAAATGCTGGGGTCTTCTTAACTATAGGTGTTAACGCTTTTTCTAACACTATTTAGAGTGGCGAGAGTACTGAATCTACAGATGCCACTATCGGGCGACCCGGTGGATTATTAATGTTTTTATGAATTTTCGGTACAATGTATATCACAGGTGTAATTGGGTCTGGATGTTGTAAATATTTACTAAGTTTATTATCAATAACACCCATTTTAGCACCACTTCGTATATTTTTTTTCTGAATGGAAGGTAAGGGGTCTCTCTCAACTTTTTCAAATGTATTAGTGTCCGCTAACTGCCGCATTATTTCCTTTGTGTATTCAGTATGCTAAGGGCAAATAAATATACAAATACAACCTGTGCAATTGTACACTAAGAAGGCATAATGAATCCCAAATTCCAACATGTTCCCCCCCCCCCCCCTCCAATCAGATAATGTGTAGCAATGCGGGGTTGATCAGGGGATATAGAGAGTAGGAAGAAATACTACTCAGCTGGTCAATAGTAGCTGCCAACTACAATTAGATATACGGTCCGATATGGACCACTAACTCAGACCCAATGGTACAGTCCTTTACATGGAGTGATTGTCAGGGTGGCCGGAGGATGACGGCTGGTTCCCTCCTGGCAGCACAGCAACTTTTCCTTTGCACAGGTTTTGATAAATCCCCAGGATGTATATATTAACCCCTTAACAACGCCGGACGTAAATGTACGTCCTGGTGAGCTGGTATTTAACGCACCAGGACGTACATTTACGTCCTATGCATAACCGCGAGCATCGGAGCGATGCTCGGGTCATGCACGGCAGGTCCCAGCTGCTGATATTAGGGACCCGCCCGTAATGGCGGACATCCACGATCGCGCGGATGTCCGCCATTAACCCCTCAGATTCAATACAGATCACGGCATCTGCAGCATCGCGGTCACTAAAGTGGATGTTCGAATTGCCCGCAGCGTGGCCGCGGCGATCCGATCATCCAGAACGGCAGACGGAGGTCCCCTCACCTGCCTCCGCTGCCTTCCGCGGGTCTTCTGCTCTGGTCTGCGATCTAGCAGATAACCGATAATACTGATCAGTGCTATGTCCTATGCATAGCACTGAACAGTATTAGCAATCAAATTATTTCTATAAATAGTCCCCTTTGGGGACTATTAAAGAGTAAAAATAAAAGTATAAAAAGTGAAAAAAAAGTTTTAAAAAATTAGAAAAACCCCCTCCCCCACAAAAAGTGTAAAAAAATATATATATATATTTTATATACATATTTGGTATCACCGCGTGTGTAAATATCCGATCTATTTAAACAAAATGTTAATGATACTGTACGGTGCACGGCATGAACGGAAAGAAAAAAGTCCAAAATAGCTGCTTTTTATAACATTTTATTCCAAAAATGCTTTTTATAAAAAATGTATTAAAAGTTTTAGATATGTAAATATGGTATCAATAAAAAGTAAAGGTCACGGCACAAATAATGAGCCCTCATACCGCTGCTTATACGGAAAAATGAAAAAGTTATAGGTCTTCAAAATAGGGGGATTTTAAATGTACTAATTTGGTTAAACAGTTTGCGATTTTTTTTTAAGCGCAACAGTAATAGAAAAGTATGTTATCATGGGTATCATTTTAATCGTATTGACCCAAAGGATAAAGAACACATGTAATTTTTACTGTAAATTGTATGGCGTGAAAACGAAACTTTCCAAAATTTGTTAAATTGCGTTTTTCTTTTAAATTTCCCCACACAAATAGTATTTTTTTGGTTGCGCCATACATTTTATGGTGAAGTGAGTGATGTCATTACAACGGACAACTGGTCGCGCAAAAATCAAGCCCTCATACTAGTCTGTGGATGAAAATATAAAAGAGTTATGATTTTTTGAAGGCGAGGAGGAAAAAACGAAAATGAGTCCTTAAAGGGGTACTCCGCCCCTAGACATCTTATCCCCTATCCAAAGGATAGGGGATAAGATGTCAGATTGCCACGGTCCCGCTGCTGGGGACCCCCGGGATTGCCGCTGCGGCACCGCGCTATCATTACTGCACAGAGCGAGTTCGCTCTGCACGTAATGACGGGCAGTACAGGGGCCGGAGCATCGTTACGTCACGGCTCCGCCCCTCGTGATGTCCCGGCCCACCCCCTCAATACGAGTCTATGGGAGGGGGCATGGCGGTCATCACGCTCCTGCCATAGACTTGTATTAAGGGGGCGGGCCGTGATGTCACGCTGCTCTGTCCCCTGTATCACCTGTCATTACGCACAGAGCGAACTCGCTCTGTGCAGTAATGACAGTGGGGTGCCGCAGCGGGGATCCCAGGGGTCCCCAGTAGCGGGACCACGGCGATCTGACATCCTATCCCCTATCCATTGGATAGGGGATAAGATGTCTAGGGGCGGAGTACCCCTTTAAGTCCCAAATGGGCTGAGTCCTTAAGGGGTTAAAGTTACTGTTGCCGGCCCCATCGGTCAGTGAAGCAGTAGTACCCTCTAATGTGTACAGGGGTCCAGGCTTCTTACTGTGGTACTGGTTATATCCCCCTGATGGTGGCCCTAGATGCAGCTGTACTGGAATAAAAGCAATTTCACTTTCAGACTAGTGATGTATGATATAAGAAACAAAACTAAACTGATGGCATGTTGTTATATACTTGTAATTTTCTGCTGACATAATGTTTGCAGATACACACAGAGGGCTCTATTAGATGGGGGCGTTATTAGCTAAACATCTATGGACGGCACCAGGACTTGGTGCGCCGTGCTCGTGGATAATATAAATCCAATAAAACAAGAAGAAATCCCGGCACCAGCGGCTTTGATACAAATAAAAGGATTTATTTATAATACAGCAAGTATTATACACGTTACAAGATGCATTTCGGCTAATGCAGCCTTTTTCAATCGTACGATTGAAAAAGGCTGCATTAGCCGAAACGAGTCTTGTAACGTGTATAATACTTGCTGTATTATAAATAAATCCTTTTATTTGTATCAAAGCCGCTGGTGCCGGGATTTCTTCTTGTCTTATTAGCTAAACAGACTGATATCGCCCTGTGTAATAGGCCCAGGGATCAGCCTTTGAATGAGCAAATGCTTATTCCTCGGTTTTAACAGGTTAAAAAATTATTTTTTGCTGGAGGATGTGAGGAAAGATAGAAGTAAAATGCTGCACAAACAGTCAAGCGACTGAGCCGTGTAGGTGAGTACCTATCAACAAGATCGTAGCTGGACTGCAAATACAAGCTTTCTGTTAAAAAGTAAGTGTATGAAGAAATATCAAAGAAAGGGTGATTCGGAAAATGACGCTCTGTGACCAGACTCACTGCAATCAGGGCCGGATTAACGTAGGGGCGGATGGAGCGGCAGCTCCAGGCCCCTACGTTAAAATAGGCCCGGCAGCCTGCGACAACAATATTAACAGTGAAAGAAGGCTGGCCCTGCGATGTCCCAGACCGGCCCACAGGCTTACCTACGGCCCTGGTGGTGACTTGGTTGCGTGACCTGCGTGCCCCACGTGACGTCAGGGTAGCGTAGGGGCCGCCATCAGGGCAGGACAGGCCCGGACCAGGTTTACTATATACAGGGGCTGTGGCTGCCGGCTGTCACTTTCCCCTTATGCTCCACTGATCGTGAGGCCTGTAACCTCCCTCTGCCCTCCCTGGTCTCTGCACAGGGGCTCAGCACTTCCCCACACGTACAGGCAGGAAGATCTGGGCCCCTCTCCTCTCTCCCGGACCCCTCCCCCATCCCTCAGTAAGATCCCCGGCCTCCTGCTGTATACAGGTCGGCAGTCGGGGAATAGGAGGAGGGGAGGGCTGCAGGCTGCACAGTGGAGCTAGGAGCAGAGGTGAAGTAAGGAGTCTGCAGATGTGGAACCCCCTGGAGCTGTCTAATCCTGCCTAAAAGTAAGTGTGTGTGTGTGTGTGTGTGTGTGTTTGTGTATGTGTGTATGTGTCATGTATCACCTAACTGTCTGTATATGTATGTCTATATGTCATGTATCACCTAACTGTGTGTGTATATATGTTTGTATATGTCATGTATCACCTAACTGTGTGTGTGTGTATGTGTATATATGTCATGTATCACCTGTGTGTATGTATGTGTATATATGTCATGTATCATGTATGTATGTGTATATATGTCATGTATCATGTGTGTATGTATGTATGTGTATATATGTCATGTATCACCTGTGTGTGTATGTATGTGTATATATGTCATGTATCACATGTATGTGTATATATGTCATGTATCACCTGTGTGTGTATGTATGTGTATATATGTCATGTATCACCTGTGTGTGTATGTATGTGTGTATATATGTCATGTATCACCTGTGTGTGTATGTATGTGTGTATCACCTGTGTGTGTACGTATGTGTATATATGTCATGTATCACCTGTGTGTGTATGTATGTGTATATATGTCATGTATCACCTGTGTGTGTATGTATGTGTATATATGTCATGTATCACCTGTGTGTGTATGTATGTGTGTATATATGTAATGTATCACATGTATGTGTATATATGTCATGTATCACCTGTGTGTGTACGTATGTGTATATATGTCATGTATCACCTGTGTGTGTATGTATGTGTATATATGTCATGTATCACCTGTGTGTGTATGTATGTGTATATATGTCATGTATCACCTGTGTGTGTATGTATGTGTGTATATATGTAATGTATCACATGTATGTGTATATATGTCATGTATCACCTGTGTGTGTACGTATGTGTATATATGTCATGTATCACCTGTGTGTGTATGTATGTGTATATATGTCATGTATCACCTGTGTGTGTATGTATGTGTATATATGTCATGTATCACCTGTGTGTGTATGTATGTGTATATATGTCATGTATCACCTGTGTGTGTGTGTATGTATGTATGTATGTGTATATATGTCATGTATCACCTGTGTGTGTACGTATGTGTATATATGTCATGTATCACCTGTGTGTGTATGTATGTGTATATATGTCATGTATCACCTGTGTGTGTACGTATGTGTATATATGTCATGTATCACCTGTGTGTGTACGTATGTGTATATATGTCATGTATCACCTGTGTGTGTATGTATGTGTATATATGTCATGTATCACATGTATGTGTATATATGTCATGTATCACCTGTGTGTGTATGTATGTGTATATATGTCATGTATCACCTGTGTGTGTATGTATGTATGTGTATATATGTCATGTATCACCTGTGTGTGTATGTATGTGTATATGTCATGTATCACATGTATGTGTGTATGTATGTATATATATGTCATGTATCACATGTATGTGTGTATGTATATATATGTCATGTATCACATGTATGTGTGTATGTATGTATGTGTATATATGTCATGTATCACCTGTGTGTGTGTGTGTGTATGTATGTATGTGTATATATGTCATGTATCACCTGTGTGTGTATGTATGTGTATATATGTCATGTATCACCTGTGTGTGTGTGTATGTATGTATGTGTATATATGTCATGTATCACCTGTGTGTGTGTATGTATGTATGTGTATATATGTCATGTATCACCTGTGTGTGTGTATGTATGTGTATATATGTCATGTATCACATGTATGTGTGTATGTATGTGTATATATGTCATGTATCACATGTATGTGTGTATGTATGTATATATATGTCATGTATCACGTGTATGTATGTATGTGTATATATGTCATGTATCACCTGTGTGTGTGTGTATGTATGTGTATATATGTCATGTATCACCTGTGTGTGTATGTATGTGTATATATGTCATGTATCACATGTATGTGTATATAGGTCATGTATCACCTGTGTGTGTGTGTATGTATGTATGTGTATATATGTCATGTATCACCTGTGTGTGTATGTATGTGTATATATGTCATGTATCACATGTATGTGTATATAGGTCATGTATCACCTGTGTGTATGTCAGTGTTGAAATTGTACACATGTAAAGTGCATGTGTCTGTATCTGTGTAATGTGTATGTATCAGTGTATTCTCTGTGTGGGGCACCATATGGGCGTATGGGGGCTCTCTTCAGGAGACTGGAGAAGCTAGGTGACACAGTGCAGGGCTCACAGTACTTCCCCAGCTTTATGTGTACTGCCTGTCACCCAGCTTTCCCAGACTTCTGAAGAGAATATCTGTCTGGTAAAGTAGCCACATTGGAAAGAAAACATGTTTTTATGTAGTGAAGTACCAGATGTCACACTAGTACTCTTAGCATTTCCCTAGCTTTATATGACTTCTGAATGGCAGAATACTAGTGTGACATCTGTTACTTCATCTCTCCAATATGGCTGCTTCACCATACAGACATTCCGTTCAGGAGACTGGGAAAGCTGAGTGACAGGCAGTCCATAAAGCTGGGGAAGTACTGTGAGCCCTGCACTGTGTACTGCCAGTCACCCAGCTTTCCCAAATTGCGTACATAATGGGGGTGATTAATAAAAACCTGTGCAGTGGTAAAGTTGCAGATCAGATCGCTTCTTTCATTTTTCACAGGTCTCTTTAAAAATGAAAGAAGTAATCTGATTGGTTGCTATGGGCAACTCAGCAACTTTTCCTCGGAACAGGTTTTGATAAATCTTCCCCAATGTACGTACAGGCTGTAGCATTTTCCGCCTCCTGTACGTACATCACGTAGCCGGCCAGAGAAGTCCCGCACCGCTCCGGAGGCTGCTGACAGCCTGGCCTCAGCACAGCGGATTTTTATGATGTATTTTTTTTTATTTTTTTTTAAATCTACTTGGGGGCAATTTTTACTAACTAGTGCATTTTTAGCCTACTGGAGCATTACCTATGTGAGGGGCTTTATTACATAACTGGGGGCATTACTTATGTGAGGGAAATTATTACCTAACTGGGGGTATTATTAACTAGCTAGGGGCATTACCTACCTGGGGGACACTACCTACCTGCATGACCTATATGGGAGAACTATCTACTGGGGTCACTCACTGTATACTGGGGGCATTACCTACCTGAGGGCACAACCAACCAGGGACCACTTCCTACTAGGGCCACTATCTACTGGGGGCACCACTCAGCTGGGGGGGGGGGGGCACTACCTACTGGAGGCATTACCTGATACCTACCTACTAGGGGCACTATCTACTGGGGGCATTACCTATCTATCTATGTATCTATCTACAGGGGGCACTACCTACTGGGGGCATTACCTGCCACCTACCAGGGGCATAACCTACTACCTACCTAATGGGGACATTAACACTAATAGGGGAAGGGAAATTACCTACCCACCACCACCCATCCGCCTACCCTTTCCCTAACACACTAACCTACTCACTAGGGCACTAAGGAGGAGCATTATTAGGGGCACTGAGAGTAGGGCATCGGGAGGGGGGGGGGGGGGGCGGTGATGAGGGTCCCAGGCCTGAAGCTGTGTAAGGGGCTCCGAAATTTCTGATGGCAACCCTGGAGACTCCTCTTCCCCCCCCCCCCCCCCATTCGGCCAGCGCCGCCGAGTTTAAAAAACTACTGTGCGTGCTGTAGCTGCCACCTGCCTGAGGTCCCGCTGTCGTCGCACATTCCTCTCTGCCTCTGGAGTTTCCCCCAAAGGTTTCCCCCAAAGTTTCCCCCAAAGGTTCCCCAAAGTCCACCAGGCATGAACTGACTTGCCATTCAGGTGCACAGAAAAGCTAGTTGACAATGTCTCACCTAGCTTTTCCATGCTCCTGAATGACATGTTTGCTTATAGTAGCTGAGCTATTATAAGCAGATATGCCATTCAGGAGCTTGAAAAATCTAGGTGAGACATTGTCACCTAGCTTTTCTGGGCTCCTGAATGGCATATCTGCTTATAATAGCTCATCTATTATAGACAGATTTGCCTATAATATATAGTCAAAGCTGTCTATGCTATGATAAGCAGATATGCCATTCAGGAGCCCAGAAAAGCTAGATGACAATTTCTCACCTAGCTTTATCATGCTCCTGAATGGCATATCTGCTTAACATAGCTCAGCTATTATAGACAGATTAGACTATAAGTTATAGGTAAATCTATCTGTAATAGCTGAGCTATGATAAGCAGATATGCCATTCAGGAGCATGAAAAAGCTAGGTGAGAAATTGTCACCTTGCCATTTACTATAATGAGGTCAGTCGGGCGCCGTTATTTTGTAGCAGGACTAGCAGGAGAAAAAGTCGGCGCAAGCAGTAATTTTTCTCCCCCGGGGGCCATCATACTGCAGTGTGAAAGAAGCCTTATGCATATGAAATTGCTAGCATAGCCATAAAAGATGTTGGTGTATGATACTTTACATATCTTCATAGATGTTGTTTGATCCTTTATTTCACTAAACAAAAATAACATTTTTTAGGGATGCATTGAGTGTGAAAGAGGTGTGGCTACAGGGCTGCAACACTTCTCTGCACCTTCTTTGACACATGCATCCCCTATGCGCTGTGATTGGGGATTGTGATGGATGAGCAGTCTGACAGGTATGAACTCAGACTTATCACTTGTGAACCACAATCCCTATTCATGGCGCATGCACAGGATGTCAATATGTCGCTGGCAAGCAACCCCTGCGTGCTAACCAAAGAAGCAGCGGATGTGACATCACATCGGATAGGTGTTACAGTCTGGGGGGGGAATAGCGGACCCTCTACCACACCTCTTTGACACTCTGGGTCCCCATAAAAGTGAGTCGTTTCTTTTTTTTTTCCTTTTTCTTTTTTTTTAAAGCTAAAGAACAGATTCTATAAAGATATGCAAAGTTTCCATACACTATCATATATTCAGCTATCCTGGTAATTTAGTGTGCATAAAACATGACAAAATAGCTTTGCGTTGCGTTTTCATTTTATATACTTCAATAAAAAGGCCCATCCCAATCTTCAGCACCAGGCCCATGATGCTCTTAATCCGGCCCTCACTGCAATCCCATTCAAATCAATGGGAGTCTGATTCAAGATGGAATCTACGTCACACTCCTCGTGGGTTCCATCTGAATTTTCTAAGTATGAACTAGCCCTTAGACATAAGATTCTAAATAAGGGGAGAACAACTGAAGCTAAGGCAGGGTTCACAGCACATTTTTAAATGAATTCCTTGTTGGGGGGGGATGCAACCATATGCCTACTATATGCACTAATGGGGGATCTATGATTGGATGTATACTGGTTTTGTTGTGTTGCGCATATTTTGTCGCAGTTCAGTGGTTGCATCTTTTCAATGCGCCTTTGGGGGGTAGACTTATTTCAAAACTTTTTTCTTTTGCATTTTTTTTGTAGTGGTCATGAATTTATCATTTGTGCCTTTTTTTCAGATCAGTGCAGTTAGGTGCAAATCTACACCATCATAGGACTGACTTAACCCCTTAGGGACTCAGCCTATTTTCACCTTAAGGACTCAGCGTTTTTCCGTTTTTGCATTTTCATTTTTTCCTCATCATCTTCTAAAAATCATAACACTTTCAATTTTGCACATAAAATTCCATATGATGGCTTATTTTTGGCGCCACCAATTCTACTTTGCACTGACATCAGTCATTTTACCCAGAAATCCACAGCAAAATAGAAACAAAATTCATTGTGCGACAAAATTGAAGAAAATATGTAATTTTGTAACTTTTGGGGGTTGCTACGCAGTGCATTTTTTGGTAAAAATGACACCTTATCTTTATTCTGTAAGTCCATACGATTAAAATGATACCCTACTTATATAGGTTGGATATTGTCGTACTTCGGAAAAAAATCATAACTATATGCAGGAAAATTTATACGTTAAAAATTCTCATCTTCTGACCCCTATAGCTTTTTTATTTTTCCGCGTACGGGCCGGTATGAGGGCTCATTTTTTGCGCCGTGTTCTGAAGTTTTTATCGGTTCCATTTTTGTATCAGTTGATCTGACTTTTTGATCACTTTTTATTCATTTTTTCATTATATAAAAAGTGACCAAAAATACGCTATTTTGGACTTTGGAATTTTTTTGCGGACATTTCCGCAAGCGGCGATACCACATATGTTTATTTTATTTATGGGAAAAGGGGGGTGATTCAAACTTTTATTAGGGAAGGGGTTAAATGAGCTTTGTTAACTTTTTTTTTGCAGTGTTATAGCTCCCATAGCGAGCTATAGCACTGCACACATTAATCTCCTATGCTGATCCCTGCAGAGCCATAGCTTTGCACAGATCAGAGAGATAGGGGCTCGTTTGCTCAAGCCTGTAGCTCAGGCTTGGAGCAATCAAACCCCGATCGGACGCCACGGAGACAGGTAAGGAGACCTCCGCCTGCGTCCCAGCTGATCGGAAGATCGTGATTTTATCGCAATGTCCTGATCAGCCCGACTGAGCTGCCGGGAAGCGTTTACTTTCACTTTCAGACGCGGCGGTCAACTTTGATCTCCGCGTCTGAAGGGTTAATAGCGCACGGCACAACGATCGGTGCCCTGCGCTTTTAGCCCAGGGTCCCGGCTATGAATAGCAGCCGGGACCGACCTGGTGTGATGCGGGGTCACGGCGTGACCCCGTTTTAAACACCGGGACCAGGTTCAGGGCATACAAGTACGCCCTGAGTCCTTAGGGATCGGGGATGCAGGGCGTATGCATACGGTTAAAGGGGTACTCTGGTGAAAAACTTTTTTTTTTTTTTATCAACTAGTGCCAGAAAGTTAAACAGATTTGGAAATTATTTCTATTAAATTAATCTTAATCCTTCCTGTACTTATTAGCTGCTGAATACTACAGCGGAAATTCTTTTCTTTTTAAAACCCAGAGCTGTCTGCTGACATCATGAGCACAGTGCTCTCTGCTGACATCTCTGTCCATTTTAGGAACTGTCCAGAGCAGCATATGTTTGCTATGGGGATTTTCTCCTACTCTGGACAGTCCCTAAAATGGACAGAGATGTCAGCAGAGAGCACTGTGCTCATGATGTCAGCAGAGAGCTCTGTGTTTATGATGTCAGCAGACAGCTCTGTGTTTCAAACGGAAAATCATTTCCTCTGTAATATTCAGCAACTAATAAGTACTGAAAGGATTAAGATTTTTTAATAGAAGTAATTTACAAATCTGTTTAACTTTCTGGCACCAGTTGATTTAAAAAAAAAGAAAGATTTTTCACCAGAGTACCCCTTTAAAAAAAAAAGTGCTTTCAGCAATTATATTTGCATGTGTTCACCTTTTTGATAAAAATAGACGCAAGTAAGCAAAAATTTTTACTACAAAGTCCCTTCCGCCACACCAAAATGTTTTTTTTTCTCTTTTGTTATTTACTGGAAGGGAATGAATTTGTAAAATTTTTCTTTTGACAGAGGGAACCTAGACTGTAGAGCAGTGGTCTCCAACCTGCGGACCTCCAGATGTTGCAAAACTACAACTCCCAGCATGCCCGGACAGCCGTTGGCTGTCCGGGCATGCTGGGAGTTGTAGTTTTGCAACATCTGGAGGTCCTCAGGTTGGAGACCACTTCTGTAGAATATGCTAAAGTAACATATTTCATTGTTTCCGATCATTACAATAAAAGCCAACATCTAAATATGCTATTTTTACAGGTTAACAATGTAATGTATAGTGTCCAGTGAATTAACAATAAACATATAAGGAATATACTGGGTGCCCTGAGCTGGCTGAATATACTGCATTAGAAGTGGCCATAAGACTTAGAAGCTGTAGATGGAAGCCGGTGATTTCATGGGTAAAGTACAGTATGTAAAAGCTAAGCGACAGGTGTAGGTAGAGCGGTGAAGTCATGTGTATGTATAGGGTAATGCATGCTGGAAACAGTGAAGAAAACCCATAACCTTGGTAAAACAATCAGCCTCTTGCCTTTATATAGACCCTCAAAAAAAATTAAAGGGACCCTGTCAGTAGAATTCAGCATATGAAATCTCTGGGAACACATTATAGGTGTTATTACAAGCTTTTATACCGTGTCTTATAGCGTAGTTTTAATAAATGGCAAAAAAATAAAAATAAGAACTGTCTCTTTCCGTACTCTCTCCCGCGCCGCTGATAGTATAACAGAGCTCGCTCACTTCAGTCCTGGGGTTTGGTCATATGACCTCATATGCCCACTCATCCAATCTGCAGCCGCAGTCATGTAGCATCTTCCTTCTTGCAGAAAACTTTAGAGCGCGCACACAGCAAGGAAGAGAGCATTGATAGCTAGCTGTGTTTTCTACAATTTCGCCAAAAACTTTGGAGGCACAGAGTGGGAAAGAGGAGAAAGGAGGCACCAACAGCCAGTTTCAGCTGCACTTTGCTAAGTTTTCGACAACATTGTAGAAAATGCCATTGGCTGTCAGTGCCCTCTTCCCCACTATGTGTGCCCTCCTTACCTCTGTCTGTCAGCGCCCTCTTCCCCACTATGTGTGCCCTCTTTCCTCTGTCTGCCAGCACCCTCTTCCCCACTCTGTGTGCCCTCCTTGCCTCTGTCTGCCAGCGCCCTCTTCCCCACTGTGTGCCCTCCTTTCCTCTGTCTGCCAGCGCCCTCTTCCCCACTATGTGTGCCCTCCTTTCCTCTGTCTGCCAGCGCCCTCTTCCCCACTATGTGTGCCCTCCTTTCCTCTGTCTGCCAGCGACCTCTTCCCCACTATGTGTGCCCTCCTTGCCTCTGTCTGCCAGTGCCCTCTTCCCCACTATGTGTGCCCTCCTTTCCTCTGTCTGCCAGCGACCTCTTCCCCACTATGTGTGCCCTCCCTTCCTCTGTCTGCCAGCGACCTCTTCCCCACTATGTGTGCCCTCTTCGCCACTGGCCGTCAGTGCTCTCCTCCCCACTATAGACGCTCTAAAGTTTTCTGTGAAATGGAATATCAGCTTGGCCGCGGTACAGCAAATAGGAAAAGAAGATGTGCTGCAAAGAGATTACAGAGAGACGATCTGTTGTCATGGCAGCCTAAGGCCTTGGTGTGTGCTGTGACAGATCTGCTCCTATAGTGTGCCATTGAAAGGCCTTACTAGCAGATCCCAGATACATCAATTCAATACATTGAATTGAATAAACAATCAAATGATTGCTTATAGAAGTCCCCTAAGGAGGCTATAAGTGGCACTCAGTGGAAAACATTTTATTTTTTCAGATCAACTGGTTCCAGAAAGTTAAACAGATTTGTAAATGAATTCTATTAAAAAATCTTAATCCTTCCAGTACTTATCAGCTGCTGTATGCTCCAGAGGAAGTGGAGTTGTTCTTTTCAGTCTGACCACAGTGCTCTCTGCTGACACCTCTGTCCATGTCAGGAACTGTCCAGAGCATGAGCAAATCCCCATAGCAAACCTCTCCTGCTCAGGACAGTTCCTGACATGGACAGAGGTGTCAGCAGAGAGCACTGTGGTCAGACTGAAAAGAACTACACAACTTCTTATGGAGCATACAGCAGCTGACCGATACTGGAAGGATTAAGATTTTTAAATAGATTAATCTTTTTTTCTATTATATATATATATATATATATATATATATATATATATATATATATAAAGCAAAATCATCGATAGTTGCAGTATCTTGTAATACCTTTTTTATTGGACTAACAAGATTATGTAGAGACAAGCTTTCGGGATTCCTCCCTTTATCAAGTCATAAGCATGCTTATGACTTGATAAAGGGAGGAATCCCGAAAGCTTGTCTCTACATAATCTTGTTAGTCCAATAAAAAAGGTATTACAAGATACTGCAACTACCGATGATTTTGCTTTTTGCTTCACTGGACTAATACGGCTACTCCTAACTAATCTATATGTATGTATGTATATATATATATAATTTTTTTAAATTTTTTTGGGAGGTGAATATATATATATATATATATATATATATATATATATATATATATAAACAAAAAACGTGGTCTCAAATGGCTGGTGGTGCTAAACCCCAATTGTGGTTGTGCATTTATACTGGGGAAGCAGATCCTGCCCTTGTAGTCCGTTGCTAAGGGCGATCCCCAGCATAAAAATGCATACAATGGAGGATACCTGCAGCGGACTACAAGTGCCACAATAGAATCCTACACTAGATAAACAGTGTGGATGTGTAACAATTAGAATACAATACAGGAATATGGGTGCACTACTGTGGTAGATGTATACAATGACATTGGCTATCCCTCAACACTGATGTTAAAATTGAGACATTCGCCAGTGTATCCTTATATGAAGGACACACCAGAGCCCGCACACCAACGCCAAGGTTTCTCAAAATGGTGCGAGACCTAACGCTAATCCTACCTGTGCTTGATAAGCAAAACAGGGGCCAGTGGGCAATTACGGCAGCATTCGGTTGACTCACAACTTCCTCCCAGATACCCTCCAGCGTGACTGAGCACACATGCAATGGGAGGAGGGAGGCAAGCTGCAAGCCCCACCTGAGTTGGCTAATATGGGTGCCTGGCCTCACAGGTGCTACCTTAATGCTGCCTTGTAGATATTCAAGGCGCATTAATGTTGGAGTTTACACACCTCCAAATATAAAATTTAAACAAACAACAAAAAACGTGGTCTCAAATGGCTGGAGGTGCTCAACCCCAAATGCGGTTGTGCATTTATACTGGGGGAGCAGATCCTGCCCTTGTAGTCCGTTGCTAAGGGCGATCCCCAGCATAAAAATGCATACAATGGAGGATGCCTGCAGCGGACTACAAGTGCCACAATAGAATCCTACACCAGATAAACGGTGTGGATGTGTAACAATTAGAATACAATACAGGAATATGGGTGCACTACTGTGGTAGATGTATACAATGACATTGGCTATCCCTCAACACTGGTGTTAAAATTTAGACATTCGCCAGTGTATCCTTATATGAAGGACCAATTTGAGAAACCTTGGCGTTGGTGTGCGGGCTCTGGTGTGTCCTTCATATAAGGATACACTGGCGAATGTCTCAATTTTAACATCAGTGTTGAGGGATAGCCAATGTATTGTTTACATCTACCACAGTAGTGCACCCATATTCCTGTATTGTATATATTATTATTATATATTTTTTTTAAGTTTGCAATTTTTTTTAAATATTAAAACAGTAATGAAAACTAGATGAATTGGGTATTGTTTTGTACTGACCTCTCATATAAAGTCAATTTTACCACACATTAAGACTTTTTTTTTTTTTACCAGTAATTTCAATGGTAAAATGCAGAGTGTACAATTGGTCCTCATTTAATTGCAAAAATGAAAATTTCCTGAGTGGTTAAAAGGGTACTCCGCCCCTAGACATCTTATCCCCTATCCAAAGGATAGGGGATAAGATGTCAGATCGCTGCGGTCCCGCTGCTGGGGACCCCGGGTATCGCTGCTGCAGCACCCCGCTATCATTACTGCGCAGAGCGAGATCTCTCTGCACGTAATGACGGGCAATACAGGGGCCGGAGCATCGTTACGTCACAGCCCGCCCCCGTCAATTCAAGTCTATGGGAGGGGGTGTGGCGGGCGTCACGGCCCCTGCCATAGACTTGCATTAAGGGGACGGGCCTTGATATCATGAGGGGCGGAGCCATGACGTCACGCTGCTCCGGCCCCTGTATCGCCCGTCATTACGCACAGAGCGAACTTGCTCTGTGCAGTAATGATGGCGGGGTGCTGCAGCGGCGATCCCCGGGGTCCCCAGCAGCGGGACCGCAGCGATATGACATCCAGGGGCGGAGTACCCCTTTAAAGTAAATCTTTAATTCTGTATATTACATATCACAGGGTTATATTTTATTAATTTCACATATCTATATTTACAGCCATTTGTCTATGACTTGTATAACAGGGTCACTTCTATTTGTTGGAATTCTGTTACTTAGTTGGGCCAAAGAATTACATTTTTTTTTAACAAGCTGGCAATATGTTGCAGTCATGTTTATAAATATGTGCAAGAGATGGCTGCTATTGGCTTGCTAATGTGCCAGTGTATGCCATGTGCAGCCAAAGCAGGCACTGCCAGTAGAAGATGGCAGTCATTTATGGCAGAACAGCATTGCTCTTTTCATACTGAAGCTCAGGGCGGGTGACGTTTTATCAGTAGTATCTTATAGTAGCAGTAAAGGTAGCAGAGAGTCAGCACTCGTCCTTGTATTGTGGTGCCAGCGGATCAATAATCAGCATAGGTGGGTAAAGAAATCCCGACACTCACGGATAGATGCTGAATCACTTCAAGTGTTTTATTCACACAAAAAGCAGAGTATTGTGACTCGCAGGACGCTTTTCGACCAACAAGTGGCCTTTGTCAACTGATCAGTTGACAAAGGCCACTTGTTGGTCGAAACGCGTCCTGCGAGTCGCAATACTCTGCTTTATGTGTGAATAAAACACTTAAAGTGATTCAGCATCTATCCGTGAGTGCCGGGATTTCTTATAGTAGCAACCGGGTAACAGCGTCACACTTTTCATTGTTTCTTGATGGTCAGAATGGCATAGTCAGACTTTTTATGGCCATTGTCACGGATGGTGTAGTGGATCCGCTGTACCACTGTGGACGATTATGAAAGCCGCACCAGAGCCCGCCGGAAAGCGGGATGGACCTGCCCAGCGCCCACAACTACATCCCGGGCGTCGGGCTATAGGATTTCCACATCCCTGAATATAGGGTTGTCTGGTCAGGACTGTGCTACGGTTCTGATGGCGACCTGTGACCTACATCAGTACCTGGCAATGAGTTTTCAATTATCCTGCAGCGCCATCACAGGGGAACTAAAAATGACAGACTGCTTGGAGAAATCAATAGGATGTCTATGCAAAGCATGAATACTCTATGCATTTACTCTGGCCAATAGAAGTAGGTCCAAAATTTGATTCCTCAGAATGCTCTGATGTGTTCAGTAGACTTGAAGGACTTATACTATCATATAAATATCCTCCCATGGTACCAGTATTACCTTCGGATCGCTGAGTCTTTGAATGGGAAAATAAGTCATTTTCAGTTCCAGTTCCTCTGTTCAAAATCTCCTCTGCTCCCCAAATTTTTACAAAACACGTAAAAGAGATGGTGGACCACTTGTAACAGCAATAAATATTTTTTTATTATCTAGAAAACCTTCTGATTGTGGCCAAATCCCAGGGAGAGATCCAGTCCCACCTAACCAAGTCTCTGGATCTCTTTCACTATCTCGGGTGGAAAGTAAATTTAGAAAAAGTCAAGCTAGGATCCCTCCACCCAAAAGGTTTTTCTGGTAACAATGTTAGAGTCCCAGATGTCATTTCTTCCAGATTCCAAGAAGGAGAATCTAGCTTAGAAAGTGTCAGGTTTTCAAAAGATGTCTCAAGCTTCTATTTGGGATTGCATGTGGATCCTGGGCCTCATGACTTCCTGTATTCAAGCAGTTTCCTGAAGTCAGGCCCATTCCAGGCCTCTTCAGCCAAATATTCTGGCTCACTGGAACAAAAGACAGTTGTCCGTAAACAAAAAGATCTCATTTTCCTCAGTCACCATGATGTCCCTGGATTGGTGGAAAGACGAGAGAAATCTCTTGGTAAGGGTATACTGGTCCTGCTCCCCTGTAGTGACCATAACTACGGATGCAAGTGGAACAGGTGGAACGAAGTTTCCCAAAGCAGCACGGTCCAGTAAGTCCAGAGGTCAGATAGTAGGTCAAACGTTCTCGAACTACAGGGAGCTCATAGGAGCTTGGGAAGCACTAAAGGCCCTTCACCATCAGTTAGTCTGGAAACATCTGAGAATTTACTCATTCATAAGATACCGGGCCCCTGTAGCATAATCAAATAAAAAAAAATCCTGGAATACCCCTTTAACTCCTGTCCTTTAATTTTTGTGTTGTCTTTATTGTATCTCACATCCTAGTAGTAAGGTAAGGGACCCTTTACACCTCTCAGTTTCCTGTCCCTGCAGCATCAGGGAAGCATTCTCCATGTTGTCGTCATGAACGATTGGTAAAACAACTAAATATAGCAGAAAAAATAAAATAAAATATATATATATATTTATTTATTTTACCTAAAATTAGACAAAACCCTCACCGCAGTGAGGTAAATAGTTTAGACAATTCCACACTTGGCGATATGAAATATGTTTTGCAATTTTTTTTTACACTTTTTCAGTCCTTCTAGGGAACCATTTGATTGCTCATACAGATCAATGTAATGCTATAGCATTACATTGACCCATTAGATTGCCAGAGTCTGCCAATATAGGCCTCGGGCTGCCATGACAACAGATTCAACCACTGCACCACAAATGTTGCATGCTGGTGTTTAAATGCCGCTGTCATCCATGAGCTGCCCAGTATTGAGAGGGCCCGACTCCCAAACCCTCTCCATACATTCTTAAAGACACCCATGATGTAAATTTAACCTGCAGAGTGGCTCCCTGACAGCCTCCTGGTAGCCAATCATGGTGAGAGACCTCCCCATCTCACTAGGCAGGGACATGGTGGACTAAGTTCACTGACAGAATGTGCAATGTGAATGTCATAACTTGTACATTAGTGAATAAAATCAGTGTTGTGTCTCATCATATGGTTACTTTTTTTTTCCCTACATAACAAATGCTGGAAAGTGCAACATCATTAACAGAGTATTCATCTATCCTATCTTCTCTTTCTACATGGATATAACTGTGTATAAGGTTAAGGAGTCCTCTGGTACTGAACAACATATTCCCTCTCCACAGGATAGGGCATAAGTGTCTTATCGCAAGGGGTCCAACCACTGGTGCCCCCGCAATCTCCTGCGTGGCACCCTGGGTCTCCCCATGCACAGAGTAGGCACTGCTCCGTGCACTAAACAGTGGCTGACGTGCCCCTTCCATGCATCTCTATGGGACAGTTGGAGATACAGCACTCGTGTATCATAGGCTCTCCTATAGAGATGCATGGAGGGGGCATGTCGACCGCCGCTTCATGCATAGGTCAACACAACTCCATGCACAGGAAAAGCAGGGGTACTGGGCAGGAGATCACGGGGGAGTCCCAGTGGTTGGACCCCCGCGATCAGACACTTATCCCCTATCCTGTGGATTGGGGAAAAGTTGTTCAATAACGGAGTTCTCCTTTAAAGGGGTACTCCGGTGAAAACCTTTTTTCTTTTAAATCAACTGGCTCCGGAAAGTTAAACAGATTTGTAAATTACTTCTATTAAAAAATCTTAATCCTTCCTGTACTTATTAGCTGCTGAATACTACAGAGGACATTCTTTTCTTTTTGGAATGCTCTCTGATGACATCACGAGCACTGTGCTCTCTGCTGACGTTATTATAATAATAAGTCTTTATTTATTGTTGTCCTTAGTGGGATTTGAACCCAAGGCCCCAGCACTGCAAGGCAGCAGTGCTAACCACTACAACACGATACATACATATCTGTGTGTAAACATTAAACTTAACAAAGCGGTCAGATTTGTGCCCATAACCACAAACGGAGGCCACACCTTTAGAGGGCAAAAAGTGACCTGGTATGATAAAGAACAGAATTCATGACCATAAACCAATACCACAACAACTAACACAAAACCCATATTTAGACTAACTTGAGAGGCAGAAGTAAAGTCTGCAAACTGGCGATCATAGTAAGCGATGCCTAGTACCGAGGAGCTATGGTAGTCATGCCCACTATGGAAGAAACAAGCCAGCACTGGAACAGGACCAGACTGACATACTACACTGCTCAAAAAATAAAGGGAACACTAAAATAACACATCCTAGATCTGAATGAACTAATCATATAAAATACTTTCTTCTTTATATAGTTGAATGTGCTGACAACAAAATCATCTAAAAATGATCAATAGAAATCTAATTTCTCAGCCTATGGAGGGCTGGATATGGAGTCACAATCAAAATAAAAGTGGAAAACCACACTACAGGCTGTAATGTCCTTAAAACAAGTAAAAAATGAGGCTCAGTAGTGTGTGTGGCCTCCATGTGCCCGTATGACCTCCCTACAACGTCTGAGCATGCTCCTGATGAGGTGGCGGATGGTCTCCTGAGGGATGTCCTCCCAGACCTGGACTAAAGCATCCGCCAACTCCTGTGGTGCAACGTGGCGTTGGTGGATGGAGCAAGACAATATGTCCCAGATGTACTCAATTGGATTCAGGTCTGGGGAACGGGCGGGCCAGTCCATAGCATCAATGCCTTCCTCTTGCAGGAACTGCTGACACACTACAGCCACATGAGGTCTAGCATTGTCTTGCATTAGGAGGAACCCAGGGCCAACCGCACCAGCATATGGTCTCACAAGGGGTTGGAGGATCTCATCTCAGTACCTAATGGCAGTCAGGCTTCCTCTGGCAAACAAATGGAGGGCTGTGCAGCCCCCCAAAGAAATGTCACCCCACACCATTACTGACCCATCGCCAAACCACTCATGCTGGAGGATGTTGCAGGCAGAACGTTCTCCACGGCATCTCCAGACTCTGTCACGTGCTCAGGGTGAACCTGCTTTCCTCTGTAAAGAGCACAGCGCACCAGTGGCGAATTTGCCAATCTTGGTGTTCTCTGGCAAATGCCAAACGTCCTGCACGGTGTTAGGCTGTAAGCACAACCCCCAACTGTGGACGTCGGGCCCTCATACTACCCTCATGGTACTCCTCCTTGTACAAAGGCAGAGGTAGCTGTCCTGCTGCTGGGTTGTTTCCCTCCTACGGCCTCCTCCACATCTCCTGATGTACTGGCCTGTCTCCTGGTAGCGCCTCCATGTTCTGGACACTACGCTGATAGACACAGCAAACCTTCTTGCCACAGCTCGCATTGATGTGCCATCCTGGATGAGCTGCACTACCTGAGCCACTTGTGTGGGTTGTAGACTCCGTCTCATGCTACCACTAAAGTGAAAGCACCGCCAGCATTCAAAAGTGACCAAAACATCAGCCAGGAAGCATAGGAACTGAGAAGTGGTCTGTGGTCACCACCTGCAGAACCACTCCTTTATTGGGGTTGTCTTGCTAATTGCCTATAATTTCCACCTGTTGTCTGTTCCATTTGCACAACAGCATGTGAAGATGATTGTCAATCAGTGTTTTTTCCTGAGTGGACAGTGGGATTTCACAGAAGTGTCATTGACTTGGAGTTACATTGTGTTGTTTGTGTTCCCTTTATTTTTTTGAGCAGTATATATAGCTATACTACATACTATATAGCTGATATATGCATCTTTAACATACTTAGCTAATCGGTTGTAAGGTAGATGCTGAGTATAACATGCCAAGCTGATTCAAATGCTGACAATGAGTGAGACTGACTTGGTGACTTATGTAAAACGAATACAGTGGTCCCTCAACATACGATGGTAATTTGTTCCAAACGACCCATCGTTTGTCGAATCCATGCAATGTTAAGTATAGGAAGCTGTACTCACCTGTCCCTGCCGCTCCGGACCAGGTCCTCACCACTCCCGATGCTGTCCCGCTGCTCCGGTGTCTTCTTCGCGATCCTCCGGCTTCTTCCGCATCTTCTGCAGGGTCCGGGCCTCGCTTTCTGGTGACGTTATTACGCTGCTGCGCCGGCGCGGCATGCATAGTGATGTAATAACGACGCCAGAAAGCGAGAACCGGACCCTGCACAAGATGCAGAAGACGCCGGAGGATCGCGAAGTGGACCCGGAGCAGCGGGAATAGGTAATCGAACCTGCCCGGGATGCTTAAACTGCTATCCGGCAGCAGCTTAAGCATTTTGCGCTGTCTGATAGCAGTTAATGCGAGCCCGGCCCCCACATATAAAAGCATCGTATGTCGATGCTGACATCGACATGCGATGGCCTCTGAGAGGCCATTGTATGTCGATTTTATCATATGTCGGGGCCATCGCATGTCGGGGGGGTTACTGTACTATTATTGCTAAGTATAACATATCGGCTGTAGTAATAAGTACCAGATCTTCTGCTGAAACTAACAGACATAACACGAATGGAAAATATGCGTGATTTAAAAAATGTCTAACACATGTGAGGGGTGCCGGCTATAGTAGTTTAAGTGTGCTTTCTAACGTATAGATGTTATGGACCTAAAAAGAGTATGCATATAATTCTAGCATCAACGTCTGTATGTAAACCTATCTATAATGTATTAGAAAGAGTATAAATGGATAGTAACTTGCATCTTTGAGTGTCATAAGGAACATAAGCATGGCATAATAACAAATGCATGATAAACGTGTTATAGTGAGTGTGTGCGTGGTAAAGTCCCATGTGCGTGGTGTGTAGCATAGTGAATGTTTTTGTGAATGTGTACATGGTATAGTGACATATGTATAACGTCTTATAATGTTCGTATTTAGGCGTGGCATGCACAGGTTGGAGTGTTGCCATGTAAGATCTCAGCAGGCTGCAAACAACTCCAGAAACATCCGTGAACCATTGTACCAACATGGCTGCAGTCAGAGCAACCAGTCCAAGAGTAAATACCCTTACCACAGCTGAAGAGCTCGTCACAGTGCATCAGGACGATTGATAATACACTCATTCCCTTGGTGATATACACTGTGAACTGGACGTGACTCCTTCCCCCTCCCTCTCCCCAGAACCTTAAAGGGGTACTCCGCTGCTCAGTGTTTGGAACAAACTGTTCTGAACGTGGGAGCTGGCGCTAGGAGCTCTTGACATCATAGCCCCGCCCCCTCAATGCAAGTCTATGGGAGGGGGCGTGACAGCCATCACGCCCCCTCCCATATACTTGCATTCAGGGGGCAGGGCGTGATGTCATGAGGGGGCAGGGCTATGACGTCACATGCTCCCGGCGTTGGCGCCAGCGCTTGGAACAGTTTGTTCCAAACGCTGAGCCGCGGAGTACCCCTTTAACCCATACCTAGTCGGGAACTAGCAGAAAACTTCCTGTCAAATGGAATCCCGTGAGAGGAAGGGGATAATGAGGAAGATTTCTTAACAACCAACCACAAAAACAGTGTTCCGGCAGCCTGAAAACTCCGCTGTACTGCTAAGGCTTGCGCCAGGTGATTCAAACCAGAACAAAGCGTTTCCGGCTGAGGCACACGTGACCCAGCGCAGTAACCAGAAGAGGTCAGAGGTCACCAGCAGCACGCAAGATGAAGTGCAAAGTGCCAAACAGTGAGTGACCCTTTAGATTCAATAAGCCAGCCGACTTCGTACTAGTTCTAAGTGCCGAGCCCACTGTGGATAATACTACTGCAGCTCCAACCTACAGCATTACCAGACTGTGACCTGCATGCACTGGATCCCGCCACCAACCTTGTACATTACACTACATAACTCTCCTAAATTGAGGGTCCCGACGCTTACCTAGAGAGTGAAACCAGCCACCATGGGGGCCCACTCCTGCCAAAACCGCCAGTAGGTGCAGGGGTGTTATATACCCCCACCCCTACACATGACCACTTATCGCCTTGCATAGAAGTGCAGGGGAGCGGAAGATATCCATGCCCCTTGCACAAATACAGCCTGATAGACTTAAAGGGGTACTCCGGTGGAAAACTTTTTTTTTTTTTTTTTAAATCAATTGGTGCCAGAAAGTTAAACAGATTTGTAAATTACTTTTATTAACACATATTAATCCTTTCAGTACTTATTATCAGCTGTTTGCTACAGAGGAAAATCTTTATTTTTTTAATTTCTTTTTTGTCTTGTCCACAGTGCTCTCTGCTGACACCTGATGCCCGTATCAGGAACTGTCCAGAGCAGGAGAAAATCCCCATAGCAAACCTATGCCTCTGGACAATTCCTGACACGGACAGAGGTGTCAGCAGAGAACACTGTGGACAAGACAAAAAAGATAAATAATTTTCTCTGTAGCATACAGCTGCTAAAAGTACTAAAAGGGAAAATATTTTTTTAATAGAAGTAATTTACAAATCTGTCTAACTTTCTGGCACCAGTTCATTTAAATAGAAGTTTTCCACCGGAGTACCCCTTTAATACATATGAATAACTCATTGAATCCTCAGTAATATCACTCCCACTGAAGGAGCCAGCGCCTGTGACTTCATACCCTCTTCCCACACAACACAGGGATTACTACTATCCTCTGGAATGAAGGTTACCCACGACATGCACAGTTCAGGAAATATTCAATATTAACCCCTCAAACATACACATGTATAGTCACATTAGGATCATTTAAATAATGCCCAAGTATAAACCCACGCACAGAGAGGTGAAACCAGCCTAAAATTCTAGAGAAATGTGCTTGTGTGAAGAACTTAGGTTTATCAAAACCTGTCCAGGGGAAAAGTTGCCCATAGCAACCAATCAGATCACTTCTTTCATTTTTAACAAGGCCTCTGCAAAATGAAAGAAGCGATCTGATTGGTTGCTATGGGCAACTTTTCCTTTGCACAGGTTTTGATAAATCTCCCCCCTCAGTCTTTTCCATATGCATGGCACTATTGTACATTAAAATAAAATTATTCAAGGGTATAATACATAATATGTAATATAATAATAATTTGAAGGCATCTGATGGAGTAGACTGCAATATTCTTTCCAGATCTGTCCAGTATCCAGACATAATAGCAAACAATATCTGTGGTATACTGAGGTACTATAAACGGGCCTTCAGCACTACAATGAAATTCCTATTAGAGCTCACAAAACACAGCTGCAATAAAGCCAGTGCATAAGGGTGCGTTCACACATATGTATTTTTGCTGCCCATTGACTTTAATGGGTAGCGAAATCTGCAGCAGAAAATACACGCGTGAATGCACCCTAAGGGTAGGGCCACATGTGCCGTATCTTGCTGCTTCGTATTTTTCTACCCATTGAA
This sequence comes from Hyla sarda, assembly GCF_029499605.1. Classification (NCBI taxonomy): domain Eukaryota; kingdom Metazoa; phylum Chordata; class Amphibia; order Anura; family Hylidae; genus Hyla; species Hyla sarda. The sequence goes on from NC_079192.1 coordinate 67,689,697, forward strand.
GTCAATGGGTAGCAGAATATGCAGCTAATTTTGCTACCCACTGACTTTAATGAGTAGGAAAATATGCAGCAGCAGCAACATATGGCAAGTGTGATCCTACCCTAAAAGGTCTCAATTCCAGTTCTAAATTCTAGTATGCTAAAGAACTAATGCAATGTGCAATTCACACTGGTCAGACTTATTGACGATTTTTAACATGTCCATTCTTTCGGTCCAGAATTTGAATTTCCACGGTGAAGAATATTCAGTAGTGTGCACGATACAGCAGAATGCCATTGGAAACAATAGGAGGCTGCAGCACCGGAATTTCCGTGTTGAATTCCTTCGTGTTAACCCAACCTTAGGGTCTGACATGTATTAGCTCAGGTAATCACACCAGCAGCCAGGCTGGGATTGCAGCTGTAGTACGAATGCAAAAATGTGGTTGTAATACCCCCGTGTTAGCGGACCTGAATTGTAACTTTTCACCATTTTTAGTATAGCAAGGGTCAGAGGTGAATCTGCAGCAAAATCTACACAGACATAAGCCTTACCCTACAAGGGTTACATTTTTCTTTTACCCCACTGTCTATTATTAAAGGGGTACTCCACTGTTACATTCTTATACTGGTCAAATTAAATTTGACACAGTCACCATTGGAGAGGAATAAATTACTCAAGTTACATCAAATTAAGTAAACAATCATACATTTATTTTACGCTCATAGACAAATATGGCAGACAGAACAAACTAGTAAATCTTATGTAAATAACAGTTCTTGCTTAAGTATTACAATAATAACAGTAGGAAGTGCAGGCATGTTCTTAGAACAATCTCACCAACTGAGGGTTGTGTGGGCTGGATCCATCATGGAAAGTTCATCTAAGATGGCTTCCTCCTTCATCAGACTGGTCTGGCTCCACCTCCTTCCTCTTAGCTTGGCTAACTTCAATGGTCTTGCTTCATCCTTGGTGCTTCCTTAATGATGCTTCCATAATGACGCAGTCTTCTTAAATACCATACTTATGGGTGTGTTCTTTACATATGTGGGCGTGGTTATACTAAGTCTTATATCCATGAATATACTTATCTCTATATATCTACTCCTAGTGGGTTGGTTTGAGTATATCTTTGACTAATGGGTGTATACATTATGTCATGCTTAACTTGCATACTGATTGGACATTACCCTTCCTAGAATAGTATAGTTATGCATACCTCAGCAATTCTATCTATAGTATCCAGCTATAGCTTAACTGTTCCTAAAGGTCATGGCATCCATTTTAGGTTTTGCTCTTGTCAGCCATCTTGTATACCCTTGCATAAGGTATATTGTATATTAATCATTTTAACATCCACTGGCTAGTGTTCGGAACAGTTAGTTCCGAACCTGTGTGTGCGCTTCGGGGGTTGGTCACGACACGCCACCTCCCATAGACTTGCATTGAAGGGTCGTGACCTGATGTCACAAGGGAACGTAGCTGACCCCCTAAAGCGCGCACACAGCGTTCGGAACCACAGTGGGGATCAAAAGTTTGGGCACCCCAGGTAAAAATTTGTATTAATGTGCATAAAGAAGCCAAGGAAAGATGGAAAAATCTCCAAAAGGCATCAAATTACAGATTAGACATTCTTATAATATGTCAACAAAAGTTAGATTTCATTTCCATTATTTACACTTTCAAAATAACAGAAAACAAAAAAATGGTGTCTGCAAAAGCTTGGGCACCCTGCAGAATTTATAGCATGCACTGCCCCCTTTGCAAAGCTGAGACCTTCCAGTGTCATGGATTGTTCTCAATCATCATCTGGGAAGACCAGGTGATGTCAATCTCAAAGGTTTTAAATGCCCAGACTCATCTGTCCTTGCCCCAACAATCAGCACCATGGGTTCTTCTAAGCAGTTGTCTAGAAATCTGAAACTGAAAATAGTTGACGCTCACAAAGCTGGAGAAGGCTATAAGAAGAAAGCAAAAAAAAAAGTTTTCAGATGTCAATATCCTCTGTTCGGAATGTAATTAAGAAATGGCAGTCATCAGGAGCAGTGGAAGTTAAAACAAGATCTGGAAGACCAAGAAAAATATCTGACAGAACAGCTCGCAGGATTGTGAGAAAAACAATTCAAAACCCACGTTTGACTGCACAATCCCTCCAGAAAGATCTGACAGACACTGGAGTTGTGGTACACTATTCCACTATAAAGAGATACTTGTACAAATATGGTCTTCATGGAAGAGTCATCAGAAGAAAACCTCTTCTACGTCCTCACCACAAAAATCAGCGTTTGAACTTTGCAAATGAACATATAGACAAGCCTGATAAATTTTGGAAACAAGTTCTGTGGACCGATGAGGTTAAAATTGAACTTTTTGGCCGGAATGAGCAAAGGTATGTTTTGAGAAGAAGGGGAACAGAATTTAATGAAAAGAACCTCTGTCCAACTGTTAAGCATGGGGGTGTCAATCATGCTTTGGGGTTGTATTGCAGCCAGTGGCACAGGGAACATCTCACGAGTAGAAGGAAAAATGGATTCAATAAAATTTCTGCAAATTTTGGATGCTAACTTGATGCCATCTGTGAAAAAGCTGAAGTTAAAGAGAAGATGGCTTCTACAAATGGATAATGATCCTAAACACACCTCGAAATCCACGGGGGATTACATCAAGAGGCGTAAACTGAAGGTTTTGCCATGGCCTTCACAATCTCCTGACCTCAACATAATTTAAAATCTATGGATTGGAAGACTTCTGTAAGGAAGAATGGGCAAAGATACCTCAAACAAGAATTGAAAGACTCTTGGCTGGCTACAAAAAGCGTTTACAAGCTTGATACTTGCCAAAGGGGGGCAAGTACAAGATATTAACTCTGCAGGGTGCCCAAACGTTTACAGATGCCTTTTTTGTTTGTTATTTTGAAAGTGTAAATGATGGAAATAAAATCTAACTTTTGTTGACATAAGAATGTCTAATCTGTAATTTGATGCCTTTTGGAGATTTTTCCATCTTTCCTTGGCTTTTTTATGCACATTAATACAAAATTTTTACCTGGGGTGCCCAAACTTTTGATCCCCACTGTAAATGTTCCAAACGCTGGCCAGTGGAGAACCCCTTTAAAAGGTTACTCCAGGGGATAATTTTTATTTTTAACCCCTTAAGGACCCAGCCATTTTTTGAATATCTGACCACTGTCACTCTAAACATTAATAACTCTGTTATGCTTTTACTTATTTTGATTCCGAGATTGTTTTTTCAGTGACATATTCTACTTTAACATATTCTACTTTAACATTAAAATTTTGCATTTTTCTAACTTTGAAGCTCTCTGCTTGTAAGGAAAATGAATATTCCAAATAAATTTTTTTTTATTCACATATACAATATGTCTACTTTATGTTTGCATCATAAAATTGACATGTTTTTACTTTTGGAAGACACCAGAGGGCGTCAAAGTTCAGCAGCAATTTTCCAATTTTTCACAAAATTTTCAAACTCACTATTTTTCAGGGACCAGTTCAGGTTTGAAGTGGATTTGAAGGGTCTTCATATTAGAAATACCCCACAAATGACCCCATTATAAAAACTGCACCCCCCAAAGTATTCAAAATGACATTCAGTCAGCATTTTAACCCTTTAGGTGTTTCACAGGAATAGCAGCAAAGTGAATGAGAAAATTCACAATCTTCATTTTTTACACTCGTATGTTCTTGTAGACTCAATTTTTACAAAGGGTAAAAAAATTTATACTTGTATTTGTAGCCCAATTTCTCTCGAGTAAGCACATACCTCATATGTCTATGTAAATTGTTCGGCGGGCGCAGTAGAGGGCTCAGAAGCGAAGGAGCAACAAGGGGATTTTGGAGAGTACATTTTTCTGAAATGGTTTTTGGGGGGCATGTTGCATTTAGGAAGCCCCTATGGTGCCAGAACAGCAAACCTCCCCCCCCCCCCCCCCACATGACATACCATTTTGGAAACTAGACCCCTTGAGGAACGTAACAAGGAATTAAGTGAGCCTTAATACCCCACAGGTGTTTCATGACTTTTGCATATGTAAAAAAAAAAAAAAAAATTTCCACTAAAATGTGTGATCCCCCCCAAATTTCACATATTAGCAAGGGTTAATAGGCGAAAATACCCCCCAAAATTTGTAACCCCATCCCTTCTGAGTATGGAGGTACCCCATAAGTTGACCTGAAGTGCACTACGGGCGAACTACAATGCTCAGAAGAGAAGGAGTCATATTTGACTTTGAGAGCAAATTTTGTCACATTTAGGAAGCCCCTATGGTGCCAGGACAGCAAAAAAAAAAAAAAATAACACATGGCATACCATTTTGGAAACTAGACCCTTTCGGGAACGTAGCAAGGAATAAAGTAAGCCTTAATACCCCACAGGGGTTTCACGACTTTTGCATAAGTAAAAAAAAATTATTTTTTTTCACTAAAATGTTGGTTTTCCCCAAAATTTTACATTTTTACTAGGGTTAACAGTAGAAAAGACCTCCCACAATTTGTAAATACATTTCTTTGGAAGAAAGGAGTAAGGACATACCTTTTTTTTTTTTATGACAGCAGCTCGGCGGGTGCACACCAGGTCTTGTTATAGCGCGAGTTCAGTCAGGGGCCTTGAGCTTCATATGGAGCCAGGATGTGGGGGGGGGGGGGGGGGGGACCCCCCCCCCCCAAGGACTGTTAATGGGGGAGCACTGAGCCCTAAAATAGGGGAACACTTGGGGGACAACAGGCCGTAACTGGGGTAGACAGGTGGGGTACAGAGGCCCGTAATATGGGGTACAGTGGGCCAGAAAATTATAAATAATAAAACAGGATATGTTCCCAGAATGATGACCCAGAGCACAGCCAAAACTAAAAAAAAATATGCCTCCCCAAACCCTATGCTCTGAATCATCTTTCTGGGAATGTGAGGTGTGTGGCCGTCCCTAACCTGTTGCCTCAAATGCGCACCTACTCAGGTGGAGAGAAAGCACTGCGCATTTGAGGCAACATAAAAAGTCCCCGATGATAGTGACTCAGTGACCTATGACCCATTTCTGAAAAAACACCCCCAGAGGTCTTATCAGGATTTTTGGGGCAATTTAGTGGTTAATGGGGGTTAAAATTTTGAATGTACTCTGGACTTGGTAAATTGGTCAATTTGTGGAAAATTCTAATGAAAAGGGGAAATTTAGCGCTCCATGGAAGTGTGATACTCCCTGAAGCAGCCTATGCAGAGGCCCGGATTATCTGGGCAAGTGTCACACTGAGTGGTGGTGTCCTTCCATATCCCCTTCCTGTGACACACTGCATCTTTTCTGGGATCGTCCCGTCCTTCCAGTGCGGGGGACCGCACCTGGAAAGTGCTGGCCAGGGACGATCCTGGCGCCTATAACTCCAGACCCTTGGGAAGTTCGGCCTGATCTTTCCCGGTCAGCAAAGATCAGGAACCTTAGGACTTCTTCTGGAAGGAATGTCCCTGTGTTGCCAGCGTACTGGGATAGTACAAAAGCGTTGTACATGGCAACCTGTACCAAGTAGGCCGCAACTTTTTCGTACCATGCCCGTGTTTTCCGCATGGCATTATATGGCTAAAGGACTTGATCTGAGAGATCAACTCCCCCCATATACCGATTGTAGTCCAGAATACAATCGGGCTTGAGGACCGGTCCCACGGTACTTCGCACGGGGACAGGGGTGCTGCCGTTCCCATGAATAGTGGTGAGTATAAGGACATCCCTCTTATCCTTATACTTCACCAACAACAGGTTATCATGGGTCAGGGCACGGGACTCACCCTTGGGGATAGGTGTCTGGACCAAATTTAGAGGGAGGCCTCTCCGGTTCTTTTGCACGGTCCCACAAGCGGACGTGGATCTGGCGGAAAGGGATTTGAACAGAGGGATGCTGGTATAAAAGTTATCCACGTACACGTGGAAACCCTTATCCAGCAATGGGTGCACAAGGCCCCCAACGAGTTTCCCACTAACACCCAGAGTGGGGGGACATTCTGGGGGTTCACCACGAGAATCTCTTCCCTCATATACTCTAAACTTGCAAGTGTACCCGGAGGTACTCTCGCAGTTTGTAAAGTTTCACGCCATACCGCGCCCGCTTGGAGGGAATATACTGGCGGAAGATGAGTCTCCCCTTAAAACTGATGAGACTCATCTACCGAGAGGTCCCCGAGCGGTACGTAGGCCTCCAAAGATTTGGCCCCAAAGTGATCGATGACCGGCCTCACTTTGTAAAGCCGGTCATAGGTGTGATCACCTCGGGGCGGACATGCCGCATTATCTGCATATTGCAGGCATTTCCGAATGGCCTCGAACCGCCTCCGTGTCATCGCCATACTGTAAAGCGGGGTCTGATATAGGACGTCCCCGCTCCAGTAATGACGAGCACTTGGTTTTTGACCAGGCTCATATGCGAGAGGCCCCAAAATGTCCTCATTTCCGCTGCATCAATGGCGTGCCATTCATTGGACCTGGCCAAAAACAAATCGGGGTGGTGGGCAATGAACTGCTGGGCATACAAGTTTGTTTGCTCCACCTTGTGATTGACCAGGCTGTCACTGAAAAAAAACTTTAAAAAAGTCTAGATCAGTGAAGCCAGCCGTGTCAATCCCGATTCCTGAGTCGCCAACAAACTCAGGAATCCGTGGCTGATAACCCTCTGGGGGGCTCCAGACAGGGTCATCGGAAGGAGGCTCCGGTGCACTTGTCTGGGGGGCCGGACTCCTATTACGAGCGGCATTGCCACTTGTACTAGTGTCGGCCACTGGGTCACTTTCATGGGGGGTGCTTGGCCTCGCCTGGCGCCGTCTCCGCCGCCGTACAGGGGACTCATCACCACCACTAGATGAGGAGGAGGACGAGGAAGAACACAAAAAAGTAGGATCTTCCTCTTCCTCACTGGCAGATTCGGAGGCTAAAATAGCGTAAGCCTCCGCTGCCGAAAACCCTCAGCGAGCAATCGCCTTTTTTCTATGGTGACGGGGAAGTATGTAGTGTGGTGCACTACTTTATATAACGGTGTGTGATTATCCCTCACACACCATTATAATGGGGGGTGGGGGAAATGCTGCGGCCAAAAAAAAGGGGTGGCGCACGCGGCGCCCTGAACCCCTAACAGGTCCCCGGGGTTCAGGTGGGGGGGGGGGGGGGGTCGGAGGGATTTTTTTTTTTATACTTTCACTTTTATTTTACACCTACCTCTCCCTGAAAGAACACTGTCCCTGCACTAGGGGGGGGGCAATCCCGTGGATGAGGGGGCTCCGGAGCGCAGAGGGGGGGGGGGTCCCGGACCTCTTCTGGCACCTCTGCCCGTTGACTGAACTCAGCGGGTGGGCAGAGCTGCGTGAGGGGACCGTTAACCCCTCTGTCGCGCTGTTATTGGCCGGACGATCGCCGGCCAATAGCAGCGTTGCTGGGGCAGTAACAGTATTGTCACCGCTCCCACCAGCAACCGAAGGTGATTGGCGGTGTATCGTACACCGCTGATCACCTTTGTTTTCTGGGTCATTGGGTCGCAAGTGACCCGAATGACCGGAATCGCAGCAGATTCACGCTCGCGTGAATGTCTGCGATCGCAGACATGTGGGGGGACCCCCTTCGGCGTTTGCATGGCATGCCTGCTGAACGATTTCAGCAGTCATGCCATTCCGATCTCTGCCGGGCGCCGCGGCAGGGACCGGAATATACCATGACGTACATGTACGTCATTGGTTCTTAAGTATCGGGGTCCCATGAAGTACCTGTACGTCATGGGTCCTGAAGAGGTTAAATCAACTGGTGCCAGAAAGTTAAACAGATTTGTAAATGACTTTAAAAATCTTAACCGTTCCAGTACTTAGCTGCTGTATGCTCCACAGGAAGTTCTTTTCCTTGAGTTTCTTTTCTGTCCGACCACAGTGTTCTCTGCTGACACCTCTGTCCATGTCAGGAACTGTCCAGAGCAGGAGAGATTTGCTATGGGGATTTGTTCTTGCTCTGGACCCTTCCCGACATAGACAGAGGTGTCAGCAGAGAGCACTGTGGTCAAACAAAAAAACTACAAAACTTTCCCTTGAACATACAGCAGCTGATAAGTATTGGAAGGATTAAGATTTTTAAATAGGAGTAATTTACAAATTGTTTAAACTTTATGGCACCAGTTGATTTAAAAAAAATATATATATAATAATAATTCCCACCAAAATACCCTTTTAATAATGAAAGGTATAGGCTTGTGCTTGAAGCCATCTAAATCTGCACTAACTATTCTAACATTGCTACATGCATCATAGCCAGACTTAATTCATACACAAAGGACATGGAGAATTGTGTTTTAAAGCAGAAGATACATGGCTCTCAATTAGTTTTTGAATACAGAAATCTATAGGTTCATACTGTATATCCAGTATCACACTCATTAAATGATTATGGCACAGCCTTGGTTGTCAGAATGAATATTATGTCACAATCTACATTCTCTTTTTGGTAGAAATACTGGCTGGGTGATTTGCTTACACAGCACCTATAAATCCTCATTGTGGTGACAAGGGTGCCCTTTTCTACAGACTAAGCTTGTATAGACTATGGGGGACATTTATCAAGGATTTTTTGCTTACTCTGGGCATACAAAGTCGCACATGCACCTAAGCACTTTCTTGTACGACTTGTGGGTAAGCAAAAAGTTCCAAACAGCCTTACATAAGCAAATTTCGGTTTTCACTTTGTACTGGTCACAAATTTATAATGTGCAAAATTTGCACGTAGGGGAAAAAAAAAAAAAAAAAAAAACTTGCAAAACCCCTTACAAAAAGTTTCAAATCTGCTCAAGCTCTGACTTGGAATACAAAACTCCTGTATGGGAGCAAATGTAAAAAGTTTTGTTTTGCTTATGTGCTCCAAATTTATCAATCCCCTGTGATAGTATGATCAATATGTAGCACATAAGCAAAACTAAAGCAAAAAAAATAAAAAAAGCCTTTAAAACTTGCTTACCAAAGCAAACAATGATAAATGTCCTATATCGTTTAATATTATTTTACTTTACACATTTACTTCTTCACAATATACTGGATACATATAAAGTCTAGTTTGATGTGTGTACTGAGGGCTGAAGAGGGATATATTTCTATTTATTGGTTTCTTCTTATTACACAAGACTGGATACAGTTCCATGTAAGGTCTACAGAACAGAAAACCGTGTTCTTGTGTCACTATATATCGCACCAAATTCTGCTGTACGATTACCTCAGTATGATATTCCTGACTCCGTGACATTGGACGGGGCAAGGATACATGGAAATTAGGCATTTACAGTGTAAAACTAAAACACCTGAACCCAGGGCGCTGTCCATTGGTTGCACAAGGACTGATCCACAACATACCACACACTCACAAGCCCCTCCCCCAGTCAGCATGAATAAAGAGGAGACAATGTATAAAGGCTGGGTGCATGTATTATTGTATTACTGGTCCCCAGCCAAAGAGGAATAAAATATAACACAATGTAAACTTAAATTTAGTTAAAAGCACAGACTAGCAACAAGCAAGAGGAGAGGCTGTCATGTGTCCATTAGTGGTGGTGCCCGGCTGGTACCAGCTTGTAATGAGCACCGCAAGACGGGCAGCGATGGGGCTCTCCCTTGTGCACCCAGAACCAGACGACAGCGGTGTTCTCCTCCTCACCTGTGTGCAGAAATGACAGCCATATCAGGACAATAGAAGACAACACTACACACCTATTTATCACAATGGCCAAATTGTGACCAAGGACTCCATGGATGGGGCCACAGTGCAAGACCTAAAGTTTTCTTGCAGCTGTGAAAAACAGTGGTCAGTGTTAAAGGGGTACTCCACCCCTAGACATCTTGTCCTGCCGCTGGGGACCCCCGGGATCCCACCTGTTGCGGCTTCCGGAAACGCTGGAGGCTTTGGCTCCTGACCACGGTGATGTGAGATCGTGAAGTCACGACTCCGCCCCGTGTGACATCACGTCCTGCCCCTCAATGCAAGTCTATGGGAGGGGGCGTGACAGCCATCACACCCCCTCCCATAGACTTGTATTGAGGGGGCAGGGCGTGACGTCACACGGGGGCGGAGTCGTGACGTCACAATCTCACGTCACCGTGGTCGTGAGGCGTTTGGATAAGAGCCTCCAGCGCTGCCGGAAGCCGCAACAGGTGGGTCCTGCTGCCGAGATCCCGGGGTCCCCAGCGATCTGACATCTTATCCCCTATCCTTTGGATAGGGGATAAGATGTCTAAGGTTGGAGTACCCCTTTAAAGCTTTTTTCGGACTTAGAAGAAAAACCCTTCCCCTGTGTCCTGATAAGGCATACTATGCTCATAAAAGGTCGTCCCCTTTTTAGAAGCCCCCTGTACTAAATAAAGCATCTGCTGATAGCAATTGATACTAGGGGCCCCAGTCAGCTCTATATTAGAGGGCAACACACAATCTTAGAAACTATATACAATGCTTGTATATACAAGGCTGAAAATGACGTATAGCAGTATTAGATATGGAAGGTTATCACTGTGGGAACAACCAAGTCTTTTACCACATCCCTCTATAGAAATCCTCTCCAACCTGTGGCTATCCAGTGATTGTGAAACTACAACTCCATAACAGCTGGATAGCCAAAAGGATGGAGACAACTGTTGTGCAGTATATACATAACTTTTTAAGTAGCATACCCTCTTCCATGTGTCCTTTTTTTATGTTTTGATCATAAACCACAAAGCAAGAACATGATTCTGCAACTTGGACTTACAGATGCAACCCACAATCCTCTGGTTATTAATGGAGGGGACGATATGAGGGTCTTCCTTGGTCCCTTTGTAATGCTTAGGCTTCAGCATATTGTATGGATCCTGAAAGACGAAAAGATCATTTTAGTAAACAGCCATTATGGCAAAAGTGAATGTGAAAAAAAAAAAAAAAAAAAAAAATATATATAATATATATATCCTTTGAAATAATACTTTTATTTTATTAACCAAAATGGAAAATCTGGAATTACTTTGCTTATCTCTTTGATATTGTACAGGTTATGCTATAGTAACAAGCATTCACATTATTAATATGAGCATTGCTGGGAGCAATGGTTTACATATTCTATATGAAAGTGATCTGGATCATTTTTATATAATTTACATAAGAAATTAAATGAGCCCCCTGAATGCACATCTTCGCAAAACATTAACCGTTCTAATAATCTTCATAAGAAAACTATTTTTTTTTAAATAGAAATCATGGCTTATAAAATCATGGCTCTGCCCAAGCTGAAGCACAGGCATGGACAAAGTCCAGTAAAGTGTTTTAAGTCCCCATAAGGGACTTATATGCAATCATAAGAAAGCATACACTGTATAATGCTATGCCTATTGCATAGCATTATAACGTGTGATCGTCGCTTCACTTACTAAGTAACATAGCCAGGCTGCATCATTTGATTGGCAATCCTGCAGCCAGAGGCAGGTAAGAGGAGCCTCCACTGCCATTTTATCTCATCAATCCCCTACCACCATGTCTCGGGGGTCCAGTAAGCCCCCTGAATAAAATGCATGATGGTTTTTATACTTTATACACTGATCAGCCTTGATGACGCCATGTAAAAAGTTACTGACGGGCAGCAGTGGAATCACCACTCCCTGTCATTAGAGGTGAGTGTCCGGCTACGGATAGTAGCAGTCCTTCACTGCTATGAAGCAAGCACATCTCCTGCACTAACTCCATCGTCACTTAATGCTCCCGGGCATACATTTACATCTTCGTGTGTTAAAGGACAAGTATGATGATTAAAAACTTATCCCCAAGATAAGTTTTAGATCATGGAGGGGGTCCAAGTGCTGGGGCCCCCTGCGATCTCCTGTTTGGAGCCCTGGGTATCCAGCACAGGAGCGTGTCACAACCCTCGGCTGGAGCCACCACCACGCCCCCTCCAGACAGCTCTATGGGAGAGCGGTTCGGCAATCTTTGGCTCTCCCGTAGAGCTTTATGCTGGGTGGTGTGGTGGCTCCAGCTTCGGGTGGGGGTAGTGATGTGCTCCTGTGCTGATACCTGGGGCTCCAAACAGGAGATCATGGGGGCCCCAGCGCTCGAGCCACCCTGTGATCTAAAACTTATCCCAGACATTTACATCCTCTAGGGGTTAATGCATATTGGTCTCTGTCTCGGCGAATTATTAGAAGTAATTTTACCTAGTTACTAGAGATGAGCGAACTTACAGTAAATTCGATTCGTCACGAACTTCTCGGCTCGGCAGTTGATACTTATCCTGTGTAAAATTAGTTCAGCCTTCAGGTGCTCCGGTGGGCTGGAAAAGGTGGATACCATTCCTAGGAAAGAGTCTCCTAGGACTGTATCCACCTTTTCCAGCCCACGGGAGCACCTGAAAGCTGAACTAATTTATGCAGGAAAAGTCATCAACTGCCGAGCCGAGAAGTTCGTGACAAATCGAATTTACTGTAAGTTCGCTCATCTCGACTAGTTACCTTGCCCAGTTTTGTATTTATTTATTTTTTCTCTATTTGGTTAATTTGTTGGAAGGATGTTGTAGAATGTGCAAAAAGCATCCTTCACATGCATTTCATAAAATGTTCATTTCTTATTCTGGTCATAAATACCTTTATTGCAGTACTTTCTTGGGCAAGGGCGCAAAGTCCTGCATACTACAGTGCATAGTGTGCTATTGAAGCAGAGGTGGATGTCTATGCCCAGACTGCTAGCACAGGAAGCCGAACTGAAACGTACTGGATTCCAGCTCGGCTAGCACTGACATCAGTAGCCCAGGGGAATGTCAATCAATAAATGGGTATTAATGAAGTAGAGACTCAGCTCCATCCCAATAACTCCAGGAACGTGACAACATAGAGCAAGCACTGTCATTTAGATACTTTTTTGGAAAGAAAAAGAAATGGATGTTTTTATGATGGGCATGTGATGAACGCTCTTTACTTATTGTACAGCATACACCACAGGTTTATATACTGGTAACAGCTAGCCTTGAAGACAGTGTTTTCCAACCAGTGTGCCCCAAGTTGTTGCAAAACTAGTAGTTTTGCAACAACTTGGGGCACACTGGTTGGGAAACACTGTCTTCAAGGCTAGCTGTCACCAGTGTATAAACTCTCCACTCTGGGAGTTGTAGCCTTGCAACAGCTGGAGGTACACAAAGGGGTTCTCCCCTGGAAAAAAAAAACATTTTAATCAACTGTTGCCAGAAAGTTAAAGAGATTTGTAAATTACTTCTATTTAAAAATCTTAATCCTTCCAGTACTTATCAGCTTCTGAATGCTACAGAGGAAGCTCTTTTCTTTTTGAATTTCCTTTCTGTCTGACCACAGTGCTCTCTGCTGACACCTCTGTCCATTTTAGGAACTGTCCAGAGTAGGAGCAAATCCCCATAGCAAACCTCTCCTGCTCCGGACAGTTCCTAAAATGGACAGAGGCGTCAGCAGAGAGCACTGTGGTCCGACAGAAAGGATATTCAAAAGGAAGAGAACTTCCTCTGTATTATACAGGAGTTGATAAATACTGGAAGGATTAAGATTATTTAATAGAAGTAATTTACAAATCTGTTTAACTTTCTGGCACCAGGTGATAAAAAAAAAAAAAAAAAAAATGTTTTCCAGGGGAGTACCCCTTTAAGTGAATGGGACTGAGCTTCAGTATCAGACACATAAGCTACAAGATCCCCAGAGCTTTTCTGGGTCCTAGAGCCTCATTCAATCAACCATTATTTATATTATAATCCTAAGTAACCCCTTTTGTATAAATATAGCCATAAATCAGGCAACATGGGAGGTTAGCGTTACAATATATGACTTACATCACCGTGCTTCAATGCAGTAAGAATTTCTTTCTCCATACCGGTAGCCTGCTCCTCATCGGTGGGAATACCTGCAAAAAAGAGAATGGTTAGAGTTGCCCATCATCAGATTATATCCCATAGGTGTCAGCCATGTGGCTCATTGTCATTGGCTGTCAAAGCATGCTGGCAGTTGTAGTGTTGCAACAGCTGTAGGGCTGCAGGTTGAGCGCCTATTAGAGTACGTTCACATGAGTGGATTTTTTTGCGGGTTTTCCGCTGCGTATTTTTCAAAAGGGGGCGGGCTCTTCATGGATGTCCGCAGCAGATTTTCCGCGGCGGAATTTACTCTGCGGAAAATCCGCCAAAAGCCCCATTGAAGTCAGTAGGGACTGCAGCGGATTTTCCGCAGCGTAAATTCCACCGCAGACAGCCGAGAAGAACCCGCCCCCTTTCAAATACGCAGCGGAAAACCCGCAAAAAAAATCCGCTCGTGTGAACGTACCCTTAGACACAGAAAATCTCTATACACCATGCACAGCTAATCTACTTCTGGCTGTTTTTATGCATGTATATTATAATACAGCTGTCAGTTTAGGCCATTGGGACCGCAGTGGTAATATAGGCACAAAAATGCATCAGTGTTAATCTAGCGTGCAATCGGCAATGTATGGGTAGACATGAATACATTCAAGGTCACATCACAAGAGACTCAGTGTTCAAGCCGTGTTCTCTATTTGTTCCGCAAAAGTGCAACATTTTGGCAAAGATGGCCACCATCAAGCAACCTATTGGGGAGATATGTAATATGGCAAATTTACCATTCAGGAGTATGGAAAGCCAAATGACGACCTCTAATCCTTTGAATATTAGACTGGTGTAACAGTGAACAATGCCTAGGAGGGCGAATTGATGACAACCGAGAGGTTATCAATAGAAAAATAGAGCTAATTTATTTCAATAAAAGCACCACATCTGTCCTCAGGTCACGTGGGGTATTACAACTTGGCCCCATTCACTTCCATGGAACTGAGCTGCAATACCACACACAACCTTAGGACAGGAGTGGTGCTGTTATTTGATAAACTAAAAATTGTCCCCCATACAGCCGGCAGTAAAAAAAAAATAAAGATGTACATACCTTCCTCCGCTCCCCCAGGGCCTCCGGTAATCGTCTCGTCTCCGCTGCGATCCTCTTCCTGGTGGTCAACGAGTCAAACTGCACTCAGCCAATCACCGGCTGCAGTGAAGTCCGACTCGGCCGGTGATAGGCTGAGCGGCAGTGTGAGAACGCTTCAGGACACAAAATTCTTCACTACACCGGCAACTGCTGCCGGGGCCGAAAACGTCACACTGCCACTCAACCTATCGCCGGCCGAGTCGGGACATCACTGCGGCCGGTGATTGGCTGAGTGCAGTATGACTCGCCGACCGCCAGCAACCAGAAAGAGGATCGCGGCGGAGACGGGAGCGGGTTACCGGGGGAGCGGTGGAAGGTATGTACATCTTTATATTTTTACTGCCGGCAGTATGGGGGGACAATTTTTATATTCTGGAGTTCTCCTTTAACTGTTTTTCTAATCCTGTGTAACCCATTGGTCACCCAGCTTTACTAACCAACTGAATGGTATAGGCCACTATTGTAAAGCTTAGCAACAATGGCTCCCATGCGGTTACAAAACTACAACTCCCAGCATGCTGGGAGTTGTAATTTCCCAACAACTGGGGAGGAGCAGCACAGGATGGAAACCTCTGCACTAATTATTATGGGAGGTGACAGTGACCTACATTTACCCCCCAAATCTGACCTTGCACATACCCTAACCAGCACTTGTTTCCCTGATGGACGAGTTCATTTTAGCAGGATGGGGGGAGGTTGTAGAACATAAAACAAATTGAAGATGACCCCCATGACCTTTGGGCCGATGAATGTGGCTGACAAATTAGCATTATGGCACAGGCATCAGAACTGTCAGGATGGCACAGGGCACACATGTGGGCAGGGGTTACAATGAATGAAGTAACGTACCGCATTTGGACGGACTCACCTCCAGCAGACATATACCTGGCGGGGGCGGCCGCCCGCACGGCGCTGGTTCTGGTAAAGGCGCGGACAGCGCTGCGGAACAGTAACCTTGAAGCCATGATGATGTCGTCTCCTACCGGCGGCTGCACACAGAGGGCAATACCAGGAAGACGCGCGTCACTTCCGCTCCTGAGCTGAGTCACGTGACGAGGCGATTTCCGCACTGGCCGCTAGAGGGCGAGGGTCACGTGATGAGGTTTGTATAAATGCGTTCGCATACTCTGAGACGTTTGTATGTAGATGACGGCTGTAAAGTTATGGCGGGAGGAAGTAAAGAACGTAATGGCTTCTTCAAAGGGGTCATTCAGTACGTGAATCTGATCTATCCCTCACCTCTTAGCGCAGTGTTTTCCCACCAGACGAATAAAAAAATGCCAAGTGGGTTTGGCGTTTCACAATTCCCTATTGACTTACACCTAACATCTGACTGCAAAAAAACATGGGGGAGATTCATCAAAACTTGTGCAAAGGAAAAGTCGACCAGTTGCCCATAGCAACCAATCAGATTGCTTTTATTTTTTAAAAGGCCTCTAAAATGTAAAAGAAGCGATCTGATTGGTTGCTATGGGCAACTGGTCAACTTTTCCTCAGCACAGGTCTTGGTAAATCTTCCCCCATGTGGTTAATTTGGGTTTTTTTGTTTAAAAAAAAAACTAAACAAAAACAACAAGTGGAGAGTTCTTCTCACGCTGGGGTCATGGCTATTACCCATTTTGCACTCCCAAGAAATAAATCTAAAATACAACTTGCTTTGAAGTCTATGGGAGGAAAAGCACCAAAGTTTCCAGAATAAACACCAAAACTTCCACTGAGCCTAAGGGTCTATTCACACGGCAGAATTTCCGCTGCTTTGGTATTTGTCTATTGACTTTTGACATATGAATAGGTGTGGATATCATAAGTCAGTGTCTCCCAACTAGGGTGTCTCCAGCTGTTGCAAAACTACAACTCCCAGCATGTCCAGACAGGCAAAGGCACCCTGCTTGGAAAACAATGTCATAAGCACTTTTGTGCCAGTATATTGAATTCTTATGGGTGTGATTGATTTACAGTGTCAGGGTTCTGTTCAGGTTCCACTGGGTAGAATAGCGTATTTGGCGCAGTGCCATTAAACAGAAGTGCATCTCTCCCTATCTACTGCCGTAATGACATGCACAGTCTCCCAGAACTTTATATATAAAACTCTCTTCTTTCAAGAAGAAAAGAAGATATCCAGTGCTTGACTCGGGAACAGGTCTTTATTATATAGCCAGGGTAGACATACAGGTACACGGAGATATGTGACGCGTTTCGTCATGACTAAGGCTTGGTAATACATATCTCCGTGTACCTGTATGTCTACCCTGGCTATATAATAAAGACCCCTTCCCAAGTCAATCGCTGGATATCTTTTTTTCTTCTATTATACAAGCGTAGTCCACGCCAAGTCCGTGCGCCTGCTACAAAGGGTGAGCTGGTACCAACTTTGCTCTCTTCTTTCAAGTACCATCATTTAAGGGTGAGATTCAGAGAAGGTTCACAACTTAACGTGAATGTGTCATCAGAAAATGGCAATCACCTTAATCAAGTTTTTATGATAAACTTATTTTTTTAAAGAATTTTTCTCTTTTACTTATTTTAATCCTGAAAAATGAAGTTTCCATTCAGTCCACTAGGCCTGTTATCAAGTTGTGACTTCCTGTTTTGTCTGAGATGTAAGGAGGACGATAGAGATTTATAGAAAGTTATGTGGGTCACACAAATGGCAGAATATACATCCAACTGGCACTTTATTAGGACCTTTTGAGAGGTATGAGCCTAGGTCAGTGGTCGGCAAGCTGCGGCTCTCGAGCCACATGCAGCTCTTCACGCACTTTAATGCGGCTCTTGTGCGGTCGGGCCGCGGCGGCCGCCCATGCACACTGGTGACATACAAGGGCCTGATACTAGTATCAGGCCCTTGTATGCAGAGCAGCAGCAGCCGCATAGTGCCGACCACTGCTGTATACTAAAAACCAGGGTGCCTCCAGCTGTTGTGAAACTACAGCTCCCAGCATGCCTGGACCGGCAATTGCTGTCCGGGCATGCTGGTAGTTGTAGTTTCACAACAGCTGGAGGCCCCCTGGTTTTTATTATACAGTATTAGTTTTTACCTGCTCTGGCCGCCCCCCACCTGCAGGCGCACACGGGAGCTGGCCCGGACAGATAATCATAGGTTTTCCTATGCCGGACATCCCTGTGTCCCAAAAAATCTTTTCGGGACATAAGGATGTCCACGGGTCACTAACCATTCCCCGCCCGCCGCGTGTCCTCCTCCGGTCCTCCTGCGGTCTTCCTGCGATCCTCCGCCTCTCTATGGTTGTACGCACGGGACCTCAGTGTCGTCCCGTGCGTACAACCATAGAGGCGCAGGAGGACCGGAGGAAGACGCGCGCCGGCCGGAGTCTGGTAAGTGACCGGCGGCACGTCATCTTCAGTGTTCCGGTCACCGCTCCTCCGGACCCGGCACCTACTGCTATGGTCCATAGGCCATAGCAGCAGATGGTGACCCCGGGCCGGAGGAGCAGTGACCGGAACACTGTGGGGGGGCAGTATACAGACATACAGCCTCCAACCGTACACTGTATATGGCTGGAAGCTGTATGTCTGTGGGGGGGGGGGGGGGAGCTGCCTACCATTGTGGGGGGAACTATACTGCCAACTATTGTGGGGGGACTATACTGCCAACTATTGTGGGGGGAACTATACTGCCAACTATTGTGGGGGAACTATACTGCCAACTATTGTGGGGGAACTATACTGCCAACTATTGTGGGGGAACTATACTGCCAACTATTGTGGGGGAACTATACTGCCAACTATTGTGGGGGAACTATACTGCCAACTATTGTGGGGGAACTATACTGCCAACTATTGTGGGGGGACTATACTGCCTACCATTGTGGGGGGAACTATACTGCCAAATATTGTGGGGGGACTATACTGCCAACTATTGTGGGGGGAACTATACTGCCAACTATTGTGGGGGAACTATACTGCCAACTATTGTGGGGGAACTATACTGCCAACTATTGTGGGAGAACTATACTGCCAACTATTGTGGGGGGGAGCTGCCTACCATTGTGGGGGAACTATACTGCCAACTATTGTGGGGGGGAGCTGCCTACCATTGTGGGGGAACCATACTGCCAACTATTGTGGGGGGGGAGCTGCCTACTATTGTGGGGGAACTTCCTAATATTGTGGGGGGGGGGGGGAGAAGCTGCCAACTATTGTGGGGGAGCTGCTGACCTAATGTGGGGGAGCTGTCTACTATTGTGGGGGAGCTGCCTACTATTGTGGGGGAGCTGCTGACCTAATGTATGTGGGGGGACTGCTGACCTAATGTGGGGGAGCTGCCTACTATTGTGGGGGAACATGCTGCCTACCTAATGCGGGGGGGAACTATATTGCCTACCTAATAGGGGGGGGGACTACAAGGTACCGTACATCACAGTAGGAGGGGTAGTCTTATACTGCGAGTATATCCTAAACTCTATATTTTAACTGTGAAAGTTGGAGGCCGTCTTATACGCCCAGTCGTCTTATACGCCGGCATATACGGTGTATGTGAGGGGCACATGTCAGGGGGCATTATATGTGGGGGCACATGTCAGGGGGGCATTATATTGTGAGGGGCACAGGACATGGGGTATTATATATAAGGGGCACATGTCAGGGGGGCATTATATATGAGGGGCACATGGCAGGGGGGCATTATATGTGGGGGCAAATGACAGGACCCCCCTTCCCTGTCATGTGCCCCCACATCTTATAAAAACTTATTGAAACTAAAAACAGTGTACCATCCTATGTATTTTCGGTTTTAAAAATGTGGCTCTCAAAATAAATTTCAATCGTGGTTTTGGCGAGATTTGGCTCAGTTGAAAAAAAAGGTTGCCCACCACTGGCCTAGGTAATGGTTGAGATGCCAGTCAAAGAAGACTGGAAAGCAGCATAGTACCAAAGTGATGATGGGGGGGGGGGGGGGGCAATAGTTCTAAACCATACAGTAAATTCCTGGGGTGCAAAAACACCCTTAAAGTGTTCCAGTCATATCACAGAAAATATAATGCTTCTATATGTTACTCACTAGGTCATTATTACACCTTTTTATGTGTTTAGCTTCTGTATTTGGCTCACAAATCCCTCTGTTCTGCTGCACACTCATTCTGACACCCACTTCTCAGAAAGGGGTGTTTCCAAGGCAAGTACTGAGTCCGCCCTCACTAACCATGCATTCACTGAGTCTGCTGTGCTGTGCTAGGTCTCTTCCTCCAATCACTGCAGGCTGTTATGTAACCCCCTCCTCTCTGTTTTCAGACAGTAGTCTGTAGGGGTGTAAGAAAAAATCAATTCACTCGATTATCGCGATTTTTCATTTGGCGATACTGTATCGATTCAAAATATTTTTGAATCGATCTTTTTAGGGATGTGGAATTCGTATCTCCCGACGCCAGGGACATGCAGTTCTGGGCGCTGGGCAGGTGAATTTTTCCAGCTCGTGCAAGCAGGGCCGGACCTGACAAGCACGGCAGCGCTCTGGGTGTATGGAGCGGGCTCCCGACTCCTGCCCGCTTCGTACTCTGCGACCCCTGGCTGATTTCAGTAGCCGGGGGCCGCCCCTAATGGGCAGCATGCGGCGATTTCCGCAGCTGGCTTTTAACCCTTTAGATCGCCGCTGTCAAAGCTGACACCGGCATCTAAAGGGACCTGTGAATGCTCCCTGGTGGGCTAGTGGGGTGGATCTCCACCCCATAGCGCAATCGTGGACGGGCAATCCACTGTGGAGGTAGCCGGAGGGCTTACTTCTGCTTCCTGCTGTCCCGTGGCTCTGTCATTGATAGAGCCTGGCTGGACCAGGCTCTATCAATGGATCACAGATCAATGGAGTTCAATAGAACTCTATTGATCTGTCTGATAAATCTAATGATTCCTCCTAAAAGTCTCATAAAGTGTATAAAAAAAATTAATGTTTTAATAAAAGTTTAAAAGACACACATTAACCCCTTCCATATTAAAAGTTCAAATCACCCCCTATTCCTATATAAAAACATGTAAACATAATAAAAATAAATATATTTGGTATCACTGCGTGAGTAAACATCGCAATATACCAGTTTTGAGACAGAATCGGGATATATCGCAATATATCGTATCGTGAACAGAATCGGGATATATCGTGATATATATCGGGATATAAAAAAGTTATAGGGGTCAGAAAATGACAATTTTAAACATACATATTTTGGTGCATAGTTATAATTTTCTTTTAAGTATGGTAGTAAAATAAAATAAAACCTACCCGAATTAGGTATCCTTGTAACCCTATGGACCTACAGAATAAAGATAATGTGTCATTTTTACTGAAAAGTGCATTGCGTAGAAAAATGTACAAAATGGCATTTCACCCAACAAATAAGTTCTTTTGTTTGTTTCGCCACAGATTATGTTATAAAATAAGTGATGTCATTACAATGTACAATTGGTGATGCAAAAAACAATCCCCATATGGGTCTGTAGGTGCAAAATTGAATGCGTTATGATCTTTAGAAGTGCAGGAGGAAAAAACAAAAGTGAAAAAAACAATATTGGTCTGGTCCTTAAATTGGCACTGTCAGATAAAAAAAACTTTTGATATGTTGTAAAGCAAGCATGTCAAACTCAAAGGCTAACATGTGGCAAAAAAACAAGGTTTAAGTTTATGTGGGCCGCATCCAAAAAAAGGATGTAGTAACGCCGGCCCTTGAATTCTGAGAGCGTGACGTTAGCAAACGTCAATACAAGGCCCACACATTAGGTGCAGTATAGTTCCCCCACATTAGGTTGGCAGTACAGTTCCCCCACATTAGGTTAGCAGTACAGTTCCCCCACATTAGGTGGGCAGTACAGTTCCCCCACATTAGGTGGGCAGTACAGTTCCCCCACATTTGGTTGGCAGTACACTTCCCCCACAGTAGGTTGGCAGTACAGTTCCCCCACATTAGGTTAGCAGTACAGTTCCCCCACATTAGGTGGGCAGTACAGTTCCCCCACATTAGGTTGGCAGCACAGTTCCCCCACATTAGGTTGGCAGTACAGTTCCCCCACATTAGGTTAGCAGTACAGTTCCCCCACATTAGGTTGGCAGTACAGTTCCCCCACATTAGGTGGGCAGTACAGTTCCCCCACATTAGGTGGGCAGTACAGTTCCCCCACATTAGGTGGACAGTACAATTCCCCCACATTAGGTGGGCAGTACAATTCCCCCACATTAGGTGCAGTACAGTTCACCCACATTAGGTGCAGTACAGGTCCCCCACATTGGGTGCAGTACAGTTCCCCCCACATTAGGTGCAGTACAGTTCCCCACATTAGGTGCAGTACAGTTCCCCACATTAGGTGCAGTATAGTTCCCCCACATTAAGTGCAGTATAGTTCCCCCACATTAGGTGCAGTACAGTTCCCCCACATTAGGTTCAGTATAGTTCCTCCACATTAGGTGCAGTACAGTTCTCCACATTAGGTGCAGTATAGTTCCCCACATTATGTGCAGTATAGTTCCCCACATTATGTGCAGTACAGTTCCCCACATTAGGTGCAGTACAGTTCCCCACATTAGGTGCAGTATAGTTCCCCCACATTAGGTGCAGTATAGTTCCCCACATTAGGTGCAGTACAGTTCCCCCACATTAGGTTCGGTATAGTTTCCCCACATTAGGTTCGGTATAGTTCCCCCACATTAGGTGCAGTACAGTTCCCCACATTAGGTGCAGTACAGTTCCCCACATTAGGTGCAGTACAGTTCCCCACATTAGGTGCAGTACAGTTCCCCACATTAAGTGCAGTACAGTTCCCCCCATTACAGTTCCCCCCAATATGTGCATTATAGTTCCCCACATTAGGTGCAGTATAGTTCCCCACATTAGGTGCAGTGTGTTCCCCCACAGACATATAGCCTGTATATTGCTGGAGGCTGTATGCCTGTGTACTGCCTCACTTCAGTGCTCTGACCACCACTCCTCCGGTCCAGCCATAGCAGTAGGTCCCAGGACCGGAGGAGTGGTGGTCTGAGCACCGAAGCTGACATGCCGCTGTCCACTTACCGTGGTGGCCTGCGCCCGTCTTCAACCTCCATGTTCCGCTCCTCCTTTGCTATGTGCGCACGCACAGGACGTCAGTGACGTCCCGGCGTGTGTTATCTCACGGTGGCCCCTGCATTTTTAAACTTAACGCAGGGCTGCTGATAGTTGGCGGGGTATCTCTGTGTCCCGAAAACAACTTTCAGGACACAGGGATGTCCTTAATAGTGATGGGGGATCCTCCACTGCAGGGCAAGCACCGGCTCTGCTCGGGCCGCAAAAATATTCATTGTGGACCGCATGCGTAAAGCATGCAAAACCAGTAGGTTTTACAATTGCTTTCACAAGAAAATTTTCAGTATTTCATACTGAAAAAGCCAGTCAAACAACTGCCCCCCCCCCTGCCTTCACAGGGCTGTGGAGTCGGTAGATAAATGTTCCGACTCTGCAGTTTTTTGTACTTCCGACTCCCCGACTCTGACTACTCTGTATTAATATGCAAATGTATTTATAAACACTTACAGTTGAATCCAAGAAGCTGTTCCACCAAGTTCTTCTAAGCTCTTCTAGCAGAGCGAGGTAGTTGGGCAGAAGCTGCTGCCTTCTCCTTTTTGTGTGCTGATCTGCTGCTGAAGATAGGGCAGTGGGAGGATCCAGGAAGGAGCATATATTATAAAACATGATTTCCCTAGTAGAATCCCATAGTCATGTTTAAAGTTTAAGCTAACAATCGGAGTTTACAAGTTTTTATAGCCTTAGCTGAATGGCAGCAGTTTTCCAATGGTTTACAGCTTCAGTCTTGAACTATTGACCCTCCATTCCCTTCACTTTTACAAGTGTCTCTAGTCCTGCAAAAAACATATTTACTTAATCCCTTATCATTGAGAGGCTAGGTTACCCATGGGTTCCCTGTAAGAGTAGAACACAACATTATGGAAAGTATAAGTATTGCTGCTCCTAATTGTGCGTTGCGTGCCATATAGTGAAGCACATGAAAAGCATGCTTCTTCAAGGTCACTTAACGTGTTCGTTTTGCGGTTACGTGAGGCACTGCATGCATTGGTCTTTATTCTTACAGTAGAGAAGTCATTAATTATAACTTTTTGTGAATTGGGACATTTATACTTGCTTCTTTTTAAATTCCAATCTAAATTTAGCAGGAGTCGGAGTCAGTGCATTGTTTGCCGACTCCGACTCCAGGTACCCAAAATTACGTCCGACTCCGACTCCACAGCACTGTGCCTGCATGGACACATACTAGTCCTGCTGTGTCCATGCGTCATCACCTATGTCATGGACACACTTCCTTGATTGACAGCTGTGAGCGCAGGGCTCAGAGCTGGAGGAAAAATCCTCCCACTTTCATCTTGTGTCCCGCTACTGTCAGTGAGGACAAGCTGGGAGTTGTAGTTTTGCTAATGCTAGGGGAGATGTGAGCAGACAGTATACTGAGGAGGGGGCGGAGACCTGCACAGTGAGGCCACGCCCCCTCCCTTTTAGAGGAATTCAGACTAGTGAGCTAAATTTGAAGTGTAATAAAAAATAAAAATAAAGGTGCTAGACACATACAAATTAGATGTACATGGTCGGGATTAGGTACTGAGTGATATATTAAAAAATATGTTTTTTTCTTGGATCTTACGGGTATGATTTAAGGTGAAAATGGGCTTGGTTAGAAAGTGCATCAAAACTGCATATAATGTAAACTTACCTCAACCCACTTATGAGTCTAGTCAGTTCCCCCACATGACCTCCAGCAGCCTGATTAGATAACCAGGTGCAGTTATACAACTTTACACCATCTCTCACCAAAGCCAGAGGATTCATGGGAAATGTAGGCAGCATTATCAATTAATTTCACTAATGGATGTGCATCCATTATGGAGCTTAACCCATACCTGCCACAGTAAGTAAAGGCATACACAAGAACCTTTTCATCTGTTTTTTTTTTTTTTTTTAAATAGCCTATGCAACACTATATAGAGAAAAGAAAAATTACTGGAGTTCTTCTTTAAGATGGGAATGGCACTGTAAAGAAACTTACTGGTGATTTTTACTTTATTTTAGGGAGACCTACTCATCTGCATATCACATAGAAAAAAGTTATAGAAATTAATATACTTAAATGAAGTTGTGGCTGCTGTTACCTTTTCATAAGAACTCAGGTGAGTAGGATTTTTATGAAGAAATGCTCTTTTCCGTTTCAATCTCAGATAATATACAACTGCATTGTTATTTTTGCATTCACCACTAGGTGTCACTATAATCCCGCCACCCTAATCACTGTGCTGCAGAATTTAAATAGATTTGTAAACTTCCAGCTGTTTGATGATAGAGAGGTGCATCAGTAGAGGGCTGTCTGAGATAGCTAGAAAGACACAAGTCAAGGAATGTTTTTCTATTAAAAGCAACACTGCAATATACTTTCTGAAGCATTTCTATTCCTCCATCTATTTCAATGGGACTTTGAAAATTTGCAATATATGCACAATAAAATGTATTGTTGTGACTCATCCTGTGGACCTGCTGCGAAATTTACAGATCCATAAAATCATGTGAACTAAAAAAAGGATAATAACCTTAATAATTCCTGTGCTGACAATTTTCTTGTACCTCCACGAATCTCTGTTGGCCAGGCTCCAGCAATGATGTGGCGGGTTCACAATTAACTACTGCAGCCGATCACAGACTTCAGAAGTTATGTGTCTCAGAATATCATCACTGGACCTGGCTGATCAGGAACCAGGAAAGTAAGGCTAGGTTCACACTGCGGAATCTCAGGGCAGAAAATTTCCACCTGGAGATTCCGAGTGCGGCCATCGTCGACTGAATCAGTCAGCGCTAGGACCTCGCGGACACTGCAGTCTCCAATAGACTGCAATGTGTTCTGCATGTATTTCGGCCTGAAGAATGAGCAACGCCATTCTTTAGGCGGAAATTTTCAAGCGGATTTTCTGTTCACAAATTCCAAAGTGTGAATTTGTGAACGAAAACCCATTCACTACACTATACATTTTAGTAAGCAGAATTTCTGGCTGCACATTCAAAGTGGAATTGCAGGTGTAAATTTCGTAGTGTCAACCTAGCCTTAGGGTCTATTCACACGGCAGAATTTCCGCTTGCGGAATTCCGCCTCAAATTAAAGCCCATAGACTTCTACTTCCGCACTCCCATTCACACTTCTGAATTTCCGCTTGCTAGAAGTCAATGGGAATTCCACAAGTGGAAATGCTGCCGTGTGTATAGACCCAAACACTATGGGAGCTCATGGTATAGGTAAACTGTGTTTACTGAAATTTTTATTTTACATGATTTGCTGTTTGAATCTCTGAAAGCAAAATCTTCAACAATATCCTTCGAGGCCAGACAGACAGGTCAGGTGCCTCAAGCATCTTCACATTGCGCGCACCTCCATACATCCACCCCATGAGGAGGAGATTTGTTACAGTGTGTCACCCCAGTAGTAATATGGGGAGTATCAAAGGGCGGAGCCAATGGGCGGGGTCAAGGGGTGGAAAATAAGCTTTTGCCTAGGGTGGCAGAAATCCTCGCACCAGCTCTGGCTATAGTTATTGTTGTGTGATGGGAAGGCAGCAGTTGTCACTGGGATATATGATGCCTTTGACAGGGGTAGTTTTTGGATGGTAAAAAGGTACCTGTATCCCAGTATCACATGGCTGGAAGTCCAGAAAAGATCCAAAATTGTATATTTTAGGGATGTCCCGATACTGGTATTGGAATCAGTATCAGGGCCGATACTGGACATTTGCACAAGTACTTGTACATGTGCAAATGTCCCCGATACCTAATCCTAGGTATCACAGAGGTGCACACTACCGAAATATGCAGCGTGCTCAGCAGCTGAGCTCCCGTCATAGCCAGGACCTGTGGCTAATGCCGAACAACACAGTTTGCGGCATTATCCCTTTAGACATCACGATTAGAGTTGATTGCGGCGTCTAAAGTCCTGAAATTAACTGCCGGTTAGCTCAGGGATGCTGATGACAGCTAGCAGAATTCTGCAAGAGGAAATTCCGGAAGAGGAAATTCGGAAGTGTGAATGGGAGTGGGGAATCCCATAGAAGTCTATGGGCTTTAATTTGAGGCGGAATTCCGCAAGGGGAAATTCTGCCATGTGAATAGACCCAAACACTATGGGAGCTCATGGGATCGGTAAACTGTGTATACTGACATTTTTATTTTACATGATTTGCTGTTTGAATCTATGAAAGTGAAATATTTATGCTTTATGTTATTCTTGGTCAGAATTACCCACAGCAAATCTGACCCATGTTAATATACCCTTAGTCAATGCATCATTGTCATAAGTCTAATAGGCGGTGTCACCCAGCTGGTCCTGAACGGCGAGTCTTCCCAGTTACCAAGTAATACAAGAACAAGGGGTGGATTACACTTACAAACTTCCATTTGACAGCTCTCATTTTATTTCTAGACAGTTGTTATTGTTTTCTTTATACTATTATTACGTGGGATGTATACAATAGAGCTATATTGGAAGCATTTTTTATTTAAGGTAACAACTCTACCAGCATGACCTCCTCCATCTGATACATGGTTCCCTGCCCCTCACACTTTTAAAGGGAACCTATCACACTGAAAATGCAGTCCAGTCTGCAGACATCATGGTATGGAGCAGGAGGAGCTGAGCAGAATAATATATAGGATTGTGGGGAAAGTTCTAGGAAAACCTGTCATTTAATTATGTAAATCTCTGCCCTTTTTTGGCTAAGTAGTCAAGTGGGCAGTCCTACCGACTGATTAACAGCTATATGTGTATAAGTGTGCATATAGGGAGCTGTCAATCTCTGAATAGGACCACCCACATGGCTACTTAGCCCATATTGGGTAGAGATTTACTTGAATAAATGACAAGTTGTCCTGAATCTATTCATCAAATCTGTATATGAATCTGCTCCACTCCTCCTGCTCTATAACATGATGCCTGCAGATTGGACTGTATTTTCAACTTGACAGGTTCCCTATAGGCAAAATAGGCAGCCGCCTAGAGCGCCCTCTTGATGGGGGGGCGGCGCTCTGCCTGCAGCAAGAAAGTTAGTAGCCAGCATCCAAAGCACCTACCGCTCATCCGTAGCACCCGCCCAGCCAGCACCACCTTTGAGGCCAGACAGGCAGGTCAGGTGCGTCCAGCATCCTGACATTGCGCACACCTCCATACATCCGCCCCATGAGAAGGAGGTTTGTTACAGTGTGTCACCCCAGTAGTAATGTGGGGAGTGTGAAAGGGCGGAGCCAATGGGTGGTGTCAAGGGGCAGCAAAATAAGCTTTCGCCTAGGGTGGCAAAAATCCTTGCACCAGCTCTGGCTATAGTCATTGCTGTGTTCTGTGTGATGGGAAGGCAGCAGTTTTCAAGGGGATATATGATGCCTTTGTCAGGGGTAGTTTTTGGATGGGTAAAAAGGCACCTGTATCCCAGTATCACATAGCTGGAATCCAGAAAAGATTCAAAATTGTATATTTTAGGGATGTCCCGATACTGGTATTGGAATCAGTATCAGGGCCGATACTGGACATTTGCACAAGTACTTGTACATGTGCAAATGTCCCCAATACCTAATCCTAGGTATCACAGAGGTGCCGTGTGCACGCTACCGAACTATGAAGCGTGCTCAGCAGAGTGCCCATCATAGCCGGGACCTGTGGCTAATACCGACCAACACAGTTTGCAGTGATGTGCGGCATTATCCCTTTAGACATCACGATCAGAGTTGATTGCGGCATCTAAAAGTCCTGAAATTAACTGCCGGTCAGCTCAGGGATGCGGATCGTGATCACAGCGGGGAAATCGCGGTGTCCTGATCAGCTCAGTGGTCGGCCACAGGTCCCTTACCGTACTATAATGCAGCCAACCATGGCAGGCAGTAGTAAAGGAGCTCTGATAACACTGATCAATGCGATGCTATAGAATAGCATTGATTAGTGTATGCAAACTACAGATTGCATGTAATAGTCCCCTATAGGGACAAAAAATGGTGAAAAAAAATAATAAATAAAAAATGTGAATTAACCCCTTTCCTTATATCCGAACAAAAGTTTGAATCATCCCTTTTCAAAAAGTTAAAATAATATACAAAAAATGTATTTTTTTTCCAGCGTCCACTCTCCATAACCTGCCCTGGGTTTCGAAGGAACTCTTATTCGTACTTAAACGATACCTGCATGCCTCTGGTCTCCTGACACCTGACAGCCCCCTCACCCCTTTATTGGGAAATCCCCGCTTTCCTCCAGGCCTGACAAACTCCTCTTTCTTAGGGTTGACAGAACCCCTGACCCTCCCCCTGAGAGGCTTCCTGTCAGGGACACAACTGCGCTCATACACGGACTTGGTGCCGGACCATTTATGGACCTCCGCTAGACACATGCAGTACATGCAGCTCAGACACTTTGTCAGTGTCGAGGGTGGGTCCCTTAGTCTGGCCAGACCCCTCTTGCCCTTTGAGGTGTTGTGCACTTCCACTTCCCCGGCCCGGTCCCCAGAGCGGTCTCACAGATATACGGCCTACTGCTTGACGGAATGGCCCAGGAGCTACCCTGGTACACTGGGGCTTGGGGAGTTGAACTGGGCAACACCTTTGTGGCCTCAGACTGGAAGGCAGCATTCTCCCTATATCATAAAATGTCGATTTCCTGCAGGGCTCAAGAGACTAATTTTAAAATACTCTCCAGATGGTACAGAGTTCCGTCTGTCCTGAACAAGATGTACCTGGCTGTCTCGGCACTCTGCTGGCGGTGTGGGAGAGATGTGGGTACGATGTCCCATGTATGGGGGTCATGTCCTTCCTTGGGTCCCTTCTGGGCGGCGGTGGTCTCCCGAATATTCCATGTTACAGGGATTACTTATCCCAATGAGCCGAAGGTTCTGCTGCTGTCGATTCTACCGTCGTCCCGTCGGACCCCGGACAAAAAACTGGCGCATTTCCTGTTGGTAGCGGCCAGGTCGGTGATCCCCCGACGCTGGAAGGATAGTGTTCCACCGACGGTGTCTGACTGGTATAGGGAAATATTATTTATTTGTCGGATGGAGGAACTGATGTCGGACTCAAGGGGGGCTACCGATAGTTATACTAAGATCTGGGGCCCCTGGCTGACCTTCCTGGAATCCCCTCTGTACAGGGAGGGTTGAGATGTAGTGTCAATGAGCTTCTCTTCCCCGGCTACAACTGTTGATCCACACACCCCATTTTAGGACCCTATCTTTGAGGGACGAGTGGCTTGGTCGAGAGCAGGTCGGTAACTGTGTTTTTTTTTTTGTTTATTTTATTGAGATTTGTCCTTGATGTTTTCAATCCCTGATTCCCCCCCCCCCCCCTTACTATTATCTTTTTCCTCCCACTCCCTTTATCTGTCCCTCATGCTTTTGGCTCCTATGTCGACCTACCTCCGGGTTCCCGTAGATGAATGGAGCTTTTTCCATACTCTTTGCTTCCATTGCCTTATGTTAACACTTGCTATGCATTAATGAGAGCTTACCCTCTGACCCTTTGAGGCCATGCCTTATACCTTGTAGATATCTTAGCTGCAATCCAATACCAGGAGACGCAGTTGAAGTGTAACTACTGTCATTTGCATTTCTGTGACCATTTTGTATTGCAAAAGGACTGTGCTCTCAAGAGCGATTGCGTTGGTGGCTATGTGCTTCACAGTTTTGTTTTGCTTTCACACTTTTCAATAAAACTTTGTTTTGAATACAAAAAAAAAATGTATTTTTTTAATATGAAAAAAGGCCCTTCCTCTAATAAAAACTTTTTTCCATAAAAAAAAATAAGCTGTCACGACAAAAGGTATCGGTAATTGGTATTGTGGAGTACTTTTAAAGAAAGTATCGGTTCTTGTACTTGGTCTTAAAAAAAATTGTATCGGGACATGCCTACTATATTTCAGTCAACAATGTTCTCACAGGGCGAAGTCACATCTAACTATTTTGCTTGCAACAAGGGAAATGTATCATTATATAGCAGCCATTCTGTTTACAATGTGGGGAACAAGAGTTTACTATGGCTCTCCATTCTGACTCCTAAGGCCCATTCACACATTTTCTGAGCGGAATTTTGCTCCAGAGTTTCGCTGCAGAAAGTACAGTGCAGCATCCTCCTATTGTTTAAAAAAAACACGCCAATATTTACAAAAAGCTTTTTGAAATAAAGCAATAGAAAACCACGCTGCTTACAAGTGGCAAAAAATGTCAAGGATATCAAAGCTCCCATTGAAATCATTAAGCCTTCGTTTTTTGTGTGTAAATAGTAAAATCAAGAGTAGCCAGTATATACCATTATTTTCACCAAAAGTGCACCAATAAAGCGGTGTACAGAGCTTGATACATGTAGGCATTTCAATACATAGCAAACCTTACAAAATTATGGTACAAAAGAAAAAATTACATTTTAGTGAATGTCCCCAGTGAAATATATTATAAAGTAACAGATTAAACCCCAAAATTGGAGACAGTTTCTCTATGAGGAGCAAGTAGGCTCAGTATTTGACTATTTACCAGGTAGTAAGTAGAGGTCATTATCAGAGAGCGCCCAAATGTCCATGTCAGTGTGTACTGCAATATAATACCCTGTGGATGCAGCCTCTGACCGGCTGCCAGGGCTCTGAAATGCTTGACTCTTAGGTAAATTCCTTTTGATCAGGCATGAAATTATTGTTTAGTTTTTTTTAAATTAAAATATTTATTAAACTTTAGAAAAATCTAAAATGCGATAGAGCATAGTTAAAATAATGACATCCTGGTAAGGGTGCATTCACACTACGTTTTGAGCCTGGCGGGAGAATTCTAATATTGGCTGCCACTGTGCCTCTGCTATACTGGACAGAGTGACTCCGGTCAGATCATTTTTCCAATCTAATCCGTTAGGACCGCTTTTTTTTAGTCCAGCCAAAAGCTGAAAACAATCTGAAAATGACCTGACCTCACTAGCTGCCTCCCTCGGGCTCATTGAATTGAATGGCGTACAGCACAGGTCCGACAGAGATATGGCGGTAGCTAGTTTTGAAATTCTAGGCCCTAACTTGTACACAGGGCAGTCGTCAGGGGCGTACAGCCAATACCCTAGTAAAGGGCCCAGGCTTACAGGGGGCCCTGATCCCCGCTGCACTCTCCTGCAACAGCCCCAGCACAGAAGCAGAAGGCCGCTCTTGAAACAGCAGTCTCCTGCTTCTGTACGTCCGCCGGCCACATCATTCATGTCCTCCCCCCTCCCTCTGATCTCCCTGTGCCACTTAATTCCCCCTGTACCAAATAATTTCCCCCTTTATTACCCCCTGTGCCACATCATTTCCCTTTGATCCCCACTTTGCCATTTCATTCCCCCTTTATTACCCTCTTTGCAAATTCACCACCCTCTCTTTATCACCCCCCTGAGCTCCATCATTCTCCCCTGTGCCATTTCTTTCTCCCCTTTATTCCCCCTATGCCACATCATTTTCTCCCCCTCTGGTTGCCACGTACCACTTTATTCTTCCTGTGTCATATCACCCCCCCCCCTTTATTACCCCCTGTGCCACTTCATTTTCCCCTTCCCTTCTTCCTCTGACCCCTGGTGTTCTTTTTACCTGGCCAGCAGGCTCAGGTGCAGGGGCTCAGCGTCTCAGTGGGCTAAACGTCCTCTTGATTTTGGACTATTTTGTGAGGTGCCCCATTATCAGTATTTTCCAACCATCAGCTGCCGGATTAATTGTCCTTTATTTATTTATTTATTTATAAATAATTTTCCTTCTTTGGAGGCTCTAATATGAATAAGTGTTCCATGAATGTAATGTATCACTTTAAAATATTTTATATTATAATGGTGGCTCCGGTGAATTAAGATTTCTGTCTGTGACTAATCTTCTTGGTTTATGGGGCAATATCAAGCAATATTAAAGAAACATTCAATTTCCTTAGGAAGTGCACAAAAAAATGCCCTATTGAAACAAATTATAATAGCCCTGCATCGTTCATGGTCTAGATCTATTGACTGACCTGCAAAAACCTGGACTGTTAGCAGTTGTGGTAATTTAAAGGGGTTGTACAGGATTAGAAGATGGCTGCTCTCTTCCAAAAATTGCACCACACCTGGTCACAGGTTGCATTTGGTATTGCAGCTCAGCCTCATTCACTTCACATGAGCTGCAGAACAAGACAACAGGTGTGGAGAACAATTAGTAGCGCAAAGGGAACCTTTTAAATTATTTTATTGTATAAACATAACACTCGTGGTGATGATTAAAATCCGTATTAGCCACCATACACTACTTATATTGCAGCATCCATTTTATATCTGTAGGGATGTATCACAAGTTGTAGTCCATATATTTCTCTAGGCCACAATGTTCATCAGTGCGTTTTTAAAGTGCATATGTGAATGTGCGTTTTCTACTTGTTCATCAAGGTATGCTTGTATACTTATGACATCTATCTTCTATATGTGCCTCCCACACACCTTGATTGTCCATGTGTGGTGATCGTTACTTGTTATGTGCATATGTTAACAGAAGTATTTGATGTGCTTTTATTTTTCATAGAGGTGATTCGATTGTATGCCTCTTTAGCAACTTAATGTCCATCTGTTAGTGGCCAAATATATCACAGTCTTTTAGATATTTGCACATTGTACATATTGCACATTTGGAATGTGTCTATTTGAATTGTTGCACACACTTATCGCACATATTCCTTATTGCACATTGCACTTATTGCACTTATCTCTTATTCCGGCTTCTCAAGTAGTTGGTGCTAATTGTTTCTTTCGGATGGGAGCCTCTTTATAGGTAATTGCCGGTCCCACGCGTTTCCTCTTGTGATTCTTCCGGGACTTATTTTCGGCTTCTTTCACTCCTCCTGTATCCTTCTTTAGATGCGGCACTGATGACGGCCGTACTTCAAATGACTTCCCGCCGTGTTTTTGTATCTGTAACTCCTCCTACTCCATTATCACATGTTTTCCTCAGGTCCAATCATAATCTCTTACGTCAGGGTTTTTCCTTCAGTATCTTTTACAACCTGATTGGATCACCTGGGTGTTTTCGGGTGGGGAGTGTACACTGTGCGCTCAGGTATGCTTTCCAGCCCTCGTTCTGAGCTCCGGTCTCCATCGAACAGGTAAGTGGATTTCTTCTTGTGTTATTATTGTTTTTTATTATTTATTTTTGTTTTATGTTGGCCTGTCTTGGGGTAGTTTGTTTTTAGTTATAGTAGTTAGTGTTCATCTTTTTGCAGTGAATTACAGGCTGTTGTTATATTTATTTTTGTTTTATTTTATTTTCTTATACGATAAAGCAGGCATATTTTGTTTTCTTTTCTCATTCAATAAAGCAGGCATATGATATAAAATCATTTAATCCTCCCGGTTTTACAGTCTCCAGTGTATATGTCCAGAATGCCTCTCTCTGCAATAAACTCCTGTCCCAGTCTCCTCCTCTTGGTGGGGGAGGTATCACTTCTATCACCTGCACTTTTAAACTTTTAATATCACTTTCGTGTTTAAGTGCAAAATGATTAGCAACTGGAGTATCCCTCATATGGATTATATCTCCCACATGCTCCTGTAGCCGTTTCTTAAGGGCTCTAAACGTTTTTCCTACGTAGTTTGCTGGACACGAGCACGTTAGGAGATATACAACGCCTTTTGTTTCACAATTCGCCAATTGTTGCATTTTATATTGTTTGCCTGTTACACTGCTTTTGAACTCACTGCTTTTTTGTACATATTGGCACATTGTGCATTTACTGCACGGGAAGGTCCCTTTTGGTTTTTCTGTAAGCCATCCTTTTTTCTGTTCAGGTTCAAAGTTGCTCCTTATCAATTTGTCCTTTAAATTTTGTCCACGTTTGTATGTTATTTGGGGGGTTCGAGGAATTATACTTTCCAGGGTCTTATCCATCCTTAATATTCCCCAGTATTTGTTTAGGATCTCCCGTACTTCATTCGCTTTTTCATCAAAAACTCCAATTATTCTTGTTACATCGTTGGAGTCCTGCTTCACTTTTGGGGTCAGTAGATGGGATCTATTAGATGTTAATGCTCTATGGTACGCTTTTTTCAGAACTTTATTCGGGTACCCCATACTCCTTAGTCTTACCCGTAGCTCCCTTGCTTTAGTCTCAAAGTCTTCCAGTGAAGAACAATTCCTTTGTATCCGAAGGTATTGTCCCGTTGGTATTCCCTGCTTCAGTGGGCGTGGATGGCAACTGTCCCACTGAAGCAGGGAATTAGTAGCTGTCTCTTTTCTATACACTGTAGTTTGTATGTGGTTGTCGGGTGTGATCCATATTTTTAGGTCTAGGAATGCAATATGATCCTTACTTATGCAACTGGTAAATTTTAGCCCCAAGTTATTTCTATTTAGTATTTCCACGAACCTTAAAAACTTCTCCTTAGTGGACGACCAAATTATGAGAATATCGTCTATGAACCTTAGCCATAAACTTACATGGCTGGTCCATGACGCCATCTCCTCACTGAATACCTGTTGGTCCTCCCACCAGCCGAGGTACAGGTTTGCAAAGCTGGGGGCGCAGGGGCTCCCCATCGCTGTACCTCGGCTTTGATGGAAGGACTCCCCCTCAAACTGAAAATAATTCCTAGTGAGGACAAATCTCAATAGTTTTATTACCAGTGTATTATGCGGTGCATATTGAGTGCCTCTGGTGCTTAGGAAGTATTGTACTGCCTCCAACCCCTTCTCATGGGGGATGGAGGAGTACAACGCCTCCACATCAAGGGATGCTAGTATCGATCCCTCCTCCAATCTTAGGTCTTCCAATTTTTGTAGTACATCTGTCGTGTCACGAACAAATGATGGTAGGGCATATACGAAGGGGCGCAGTATGCAGTCCACATACTGACTCACCCCTTCTGTTAGATTGCCGATACCCGACACAATGGGCCTCCCTCTTAGAGGGGGGTGGTCCTTGTGTATCTTTGGTACTGAATAAAAGCATGCCATTCTGGGGGTTTTTGGCTTCATATATTCGTATTCTGTTTTACTTAGTAGGTTACAACTTCTACCTTCATCCAGGATGTTCACTAACTCTTCTGCAAATTCCCTTGTAGGGTCCTTTCTCAATTTACTATAACACTCCCTGTCTGACAAGATGTCCAAACACATCCTTTTGTATTCCTCCCTGGTCATCAATACTATATTTCCTCTTTTATCCGAGGGTTTGATGACCAGGGAGGAATCTTTAGCTAATGCAGTCATAGCCTGTCTCTCTTCTCTTGTGAGGTTCTGTCCCCTCATTCTTTCTTGGTCTAACCTTTTTAGGTCATTAGTTACCATTTCAACGAATATATCTATATTAGAGTAGTCACCAATTGGGGGTGGTTTTTTACTTTTTTTACTTAGTTGACTAAAAGGGCCTTCTCCCTCTGTTCTTTCACTGTTTTCTCGGGAGAGTGTTTCTAAGTCCCTAAATAGTATCATGTATTCTTGATCTACTCCTAAAATTTGCCCATCTTTTGTATTTTTTATGTGAAAATATTTTCGCCATTTTATCTTTCTGGCAAAGAGGTTGACATCTCTTGTCCATGCAAAGGAGCTGAACTTGACAGTCGGGACATATGTCAAACCCTTCGCCAGGAGATTAATTTCTACTTGATTTAGGGATTTTTGTGACAGATTTATTATTTGTAATTGTTTATCTTTTTGTTATATGTTGTCTTCTGGTACTTTTGGTATTGTCACTTGTGTATGTTCTAATTGGTACTCCTGAGTACATAATCGTTCATAGTCGGTGTTCTCTCTAAAAAATGCCCCCGACCTCAATGTCCTCTAGAGCCTCTCGGTCTCCCTCTTCCTGATCCCCTTCCACCTCCTCTTTTTCCCCTATAATTTTGATATCCCCCTCCTCTTTCAGTTTCCTCACATTCTGATGATGATATTGATATATCTGTTTCTTGCACCGTGCTTGTTTTTATAATTTCATATTCTTGTTTATTTTTAAAGTCTTGCAAGTCCCTTTTGAACTGTAAATGCTTCCTTTCATTTAAGTATGCTACAAATTTTGAGATGCTTTCCTCCAGAAATTGTTCCTTCTTGATGAAAGTTGGATCGCTTTTGAAAGTATTTATTTGTTCTATTGCTTTATTTAAATTTGCAGTTATTGTTTCTAATTGAAGTTTTTCTTCCTCCAATAGAATTTGCATTAGTTTAAGGGAGCTCTGTGTTGCTTCTCTCTCCCACCGTTCTTTTATGTGTGGGGTCTGGATACGGGGTGATGGTGTGAGGGGGATCCGGAGTCCTCTTGGTACTATTTTATTTTTAAGATAATTCTCCAGGCTATATATCTCCCAATTTGATCTCACTTGATCCTTATATAATTTAGTTACATTTTTAAAGGCTGATTTAATGGAAATCGTTTGACTGCAGAAGCTTATTTCCTTTTCTGAAAAAACGTCTTGTATATCCTCAAGCCATCTACTGTTGTCGACTTTGCCGGATAATAGTTTAGCCATGCCCTATGCAGGGGGGTATTTACGTAATCCACTGAGGTACTTGTCCATACCGTATTTTGTTAGGTCTCCCAATAATGTACAGAACAATTAGTAGCGCAAAGGGAACCTTTTAAATTATTTTATTGTATAAACATAACACTCGTGGTGATGATTAAAATCCGTATTAGCCACCATACACTACTTATATTGCTGCATCCATTTTATATCTGTAGGGATGTATCACAAGTTGTAGTCCATATATTTCTCTAGGCCACAATGTTCATCAGTGCGTTTTTAAAGTGCATATGTGAATGTGCGTTTTCTACTTGTTCATCAAGGTATGCTTGTATACTTATGACATCTATCTTCTATATGTGCCTCCCACACACCTTGATTGTCCATGTGTGGTGACCGTTACTTGTTATGTGCATATGTTAACAGAAGTATTTGATGTGCTTTTATTTTTCATAGAGGTGATTCGATTGTATGCCTCTTTAGCAACTTAATGTCCATCTGTTAATCATCACCACGAGTGTTATGTTTATACAATAAAATAATTTAAAAGGTTCCCTTTGCGCTACTAATTGTTCTGTACATTATTGGGAGACCTAACAAAATACGGTACGGACAAGTACCTCAGTGGATTACAACAGGTGTGGAGCTGTTTCTGGAAGAAGGCTGCCATGTATTTCTAATTTTAAACAGTCCCTTTAATTTTTTACTGCTAAAATAAAGAAATACGCTGCTAAATCCGGAGCATGTTTTCTATTATAAATAAAACTGAATAAAATATCTTAAAGGAGAATTCCAAATAATGTGAAATTCTGACAATCATACAGACATGTCAGGAAATCATACTGGTTAGTATATATTAGCCTGATATCAATGATGCAGTATTTTGTAAGTGTCAAAATTCAATGACTGTCTCAATCTTACAATGATCACAATAGAGGGGTATATCAACTTTATAATGTAATGGGATATACTTTTATTGTTGCTGGGGGTTGGACTTCTGGGACTTCCACCAATTCTGAGCAAGAAGGGACCACAATTCTGCTTTAGCTGGGAAAACAGCACTCACACCAGGGCTGCAACCCCTGATCTCTAATAGCAGTCATTGATGGTGACTGTCAGCTCCTGAGTCCACCCTATAATTTTTCCACCTGACACGCAATGCACATGTATGTCATGGATCGGTAAGGGGTTATCCCCTCTCCACAGGATAGGGAATAACTAGCTGATTGGTGTGGGTCAGACTACTGGAAACCCCGATTGATCTCTTGAGATTGAAAAGAGCGGCAGTGCATATGCGTGGCCATCACTCCATTCATTCTCTGTGGGGCTGTTCAGAATCCCCATAGAGAATAAATGAAGCCCTGGCTGTTCATTCGTTTAGGGCACAGTTGACTTCTGTTCTTACTGGAAGTTCTAGCAGTGGAACACCCAATGATCAGCTAGTTAACCCCTTGACGACATATGATGTATCAGTATGTCTTGGGTCGGATGAGGGGAACATGACACGGCCCGTCATTGAAATGGTTAAATGCCGAGATCAATAGCGATCACGGCATTTAAACATATGCCGGTAGTCCCTGGGGTCTAGAGGACCCATCTGCAGTTCCATAATGTAATCATGGGCTGTAGATGGGTTGCCACAGAAGAATGGGGACTTACCTGTCCTTCACGATGCTCCGTGGATCGGCGATTGCTTAAAGGAAATCTGCAGTGAAATAAACGTATACCCCTATCCACATCTAATGACGGCTTATGATAGGTCCCTAGGGGGGGCCAAAAAAAGTGTAAACATTATTATAATTTTTTTTTTTAATCCTAAAAGTTTTGTAAAAAAATTCCTCCCCCTAATAAAAGTTCAAATCACCCCCATTTTTCCATTGGTCAAATAAAACACTGTAAAAAATAAATAAACAAACATATTTGGTATCGCCGTGTGCGTAATTGTTCGAACTATTAAATTATTACTTTCCTGATGCTGTACGGTGAAAGGCGTGAACGCAAAAAAAATTCAAATGCCAAAATTGCAGATTTTTTGTCACATCAGGTCAATAATAAACAGTGATCAAAAGTCATATATATGCAACAGAGGTACTGTTAAAAACTACAGCTCATGGCGCAAAAAATAAACCCTTATGTGGAAAATAAAAAAATGATTGGGGTCAGAACATGGCATTAAACAC
The DNA here is from genome assembly GCF_029499605.1 of Hyla sarda. Classification (NCBI taxonomy): domain Eukaryota; kingdom Metazoa; phylum Chordata; class Amphibia; order Anura; family Hylidae; genus Hyla; species Hyla sarda. The sequence goes on from NC_079192.1 coordinate 67,729,286, forward strand.
ATTTTTTTTTCAAGTTTTCAATTACAAAACAAAAATGACCCAAGTTTGGAAATTGAAATCGTACTGACGAATATAATAAAGATAGCATATCATATTTACCGTATTGTGAACCCTGAAAAACATTATTGCCCCACAAAATTGTGCAATTCCATATTTTTTTTCAATTTTGCCTTACATATTTTTTCTGGCTCAGTAATACATTGTATGCTAAAATAAAGTGTGCCAATGAAAATGACAACTTCTCCCTCAAATAAGAATAAGAAGCCCTAATCCAACGTTGTCAGTGGTAAAATAAAAAAGTTTTGGGTCTTAAAATGGAGCAAAAAAAAAAAAACACGAGCCAAAAAATAATATTGCTGGGTCATAAAGGGGTTAAAGGGTACCTCTTATCAAATAAACTTTTTATATATTTTAGATTAATGAATGTTGAATAACTTTCCAATAGCATGTTAATGAAAAATATGCTTCTTTCTATTGTATTTTTCCCGATCAGTCCTGTCAGCAAGCATTTCTGACTCATGCTGGAGTCCTAAACACTCAAAGCTGCCAGCCTGCTTTGTTCACAGCCAAACAGGCTGTGAACAAAGCAGGCTGGCAGCTCTGAGTGTTCTCCTTTGTGAACAAAGCAGACTGGCAGCTCGTAGTGTTTAGGACTCCAGAATGAGTCTGAAATGCTTGCTGCCAGGACTGGTAGGGAGACCCCTAGTGGTCATTTCTTCAAAGTGGAAAATTAAATTGAAAGAAGCATATTTTTTAATAACATGCAATTGTAAAGTTATTCTGCATACATTAATCTATAATATATCAAAAGTTTTTTTGATGAGAGGTACCCTTTAAGCCCCTATCCTGCTGATATCTTTGCATCTTGGGATAACCAACCCCTGTAGGTGAAGAGCCTATAAATCTTTTCTACATATTTGTGCATTCAAATAGTCATTTTTAAATAATCATATTTCTGTATAATGTGATATCCATCTCTCCCCTAAAACAATTTTCGCTGCGTATCTTGTACAGAATTACGTGAGTCAGTGTCAGAGGTCATGGGACATACAAACGGGGCTTTGGTAGACAATTAGCATTTTGCATTCTCGTCCTGCGACACAACGTAAGGTGCATAACATTTTAGTCCCACACAAAGAATTTTACTTGAAGAAGGAATTAAAGGATCAATTTTCTGCAAAAGATCCTGCTTTGAAAGGAAACAAAGGTTCTTTGACTGGTGCCAATAAGCATACGCCTTTGCTTCCCCCGCCACAGAGTTAAGACATGTCCATTGCTGATGTGGTTAAAATTTGCTTCCTCCACAGTAAATTCCTTGACTGAAAAGAAAGCGTTGCACTATGTATCTGCTCCTTACTCTACAAAAGATAACAAACTCGAGCCCTAAGGCAGCGCTCAATACTTCTAAAGCTGTGTCTGTAAAACTCCACTCGACCTAAAAATTCAGGTGTAACTGTAGTTAGAGATGAGCGAACTTACAGTAAATTTGATTCGTCACAAACTTCTCGGCTCGGCAGTTGATCACTTATCCTGCATAAATTAGTTCAGCTTTCCGGTGCTCCCGTGGGCTGGAAAAGGTGGATACAGTCCTAGGAGACTCTTTCCCAGGAATGTATCCACCTTTTCCAGCCCACCGGAGCACCTGAAAGCTGAACAAATTTATGCAGGAAAAGTCAGCAACTGCCGAGCCGAGAAGTTTGTGACCAATCGAATTTACTGTAAGTTCGCTCATCTCTAACTGTAGTTGACGACAATATATTTCTCCTTTTTACCATATCACACTCATATGGATCCAGGTAGCTGAGATATGAATAGTTGTATGTTGGGGTCTCCAAACTGTAGAACTGCTTTAGCTATCCTTGTACTTGCCTGGCAAAGTTGGGTACTCTGAAAGCTAAAAAATATTGGGGGGTATTTATCAAAGGATTTATGTGTTTTCTTTTCACGTAACTTTGGCACAGTGTCTTTTTGCGCCAAAGTTTGGCGCATCTTCCTCTCTGTCATTTTTACAACTTTCTCAAAATCACACGGTCCTGTGTGTGATTTTAACTTTAGTCAGTAATTCATCATTTGCGCCAGTCGATCGACTGGCGCAAATCCCGTTTTTTCTGGGCGCAAATCCCCGCCAAGAAATTTTGCACATGGAAAACACACTTAGCAATGTCAGAAAATGTAAAGGCGTTAAAATACATTAAAAAAATTTTTTTTGTGAAAGCTGCGACGCCTCCAGGACTGCTCAATACTATCCTATATGGTTGTCTCTGAGGAACCTTCACCCTCTGTTGAGCCAGAATTGGACATGGCCACACAGGGTTCAGGAAAGGTAAGCACTAAAGCAGTGGTCTCCAACCTGCGGACCTCCAGATGTTGCAAAACTACAACTCCCAGCATGCCCGGACAGCCAACGGCTGTCCGGGCATGCTGGGAATTGTAGTTTTTGCAACATCTGGAGGTCCGCAGGTTGAAGACCACTGCACTAAAGTAACAAAAAAAATACCCAAGTTGAAAATAAAATCCATTTCACATGGTGACTATAAACCCCACAAAAGAAAATAACTCATGTCGCTTGCTGATATACTGCAGGAGGGACTCCGAAATGGCTGCACAAGGGGTAAAATACGCGTCCTCTGTGGCGGTAAGTTCTGTGTAAAAGGCGCTGTGAACAGCTGATTTCAACATTTGAGCCAAAATTACTAACAACTTGCGCCAAATTATAAATCTGATAAAAAAAAAATCTGATCATGCAATGAACTAGAGTTTATTTGTTTGCTGTTTGCTGGTCCTTTTGCATGGGCCAATGAACATTACTATGAACATTCCACCGGTATTCGGCCTGTGTAAAGTACAGTACTAGAATTGACCTATTAATAAAAGCCCCTCCCCCACAGTGAAATTTTTATGTTTTGATGTTCGTTCTCAACAGTACTAAGACATCATACTGTATATACAGAGCTCTAGGCTCTCTCCGTGCTCCATATGGCGCCATTTGTATCAACATGTGATGGAATATGCCAATTTTTTTTACTCTTAAATTTCATATACATTTGTGAGAAAAAACTTGTTCCTTCTCATGAAACTAAAGGTACAAAATATACAGTATGGCCGCATATATTTCTTTGTGTTGCGTATTTTGGAACTCTACAACATGGATTCATACTATGATTGTATTCATGATGCCCCTGTTGGACCATTTATGAATGCACAATTGCTCTTCACAATTCTTTTTTTTTTTTCCGTACGAGCTGAAAATGAAATTGATGAGGACCTTAATAAATGTAATGAGGTTACATCACAACCATGAGTGGTGGAAGACTTCCAAGTGTATTTCCTGGCCACTACCACAAGCTGCTCATCTCTATTGTTATTGATTTTCCTTTGTCTTTAATCTTCTTCATTGTTATTTCTTTTCCTATCAGACGTCTTAATTTATTGCTTAGAGTATTCCTTACTGACATGCAGCTGTAACTATTACCAGAACAGCTGGGACTTCATTCTTCACTCGTCACATGGAAAGAAAGCTAAGTAGGAATTCTGTCCAAAGATATTTCCGAGTTACTCGCTGATCATTTGTTTCTTTGTAAGAAATGCTCACAGTGTGAGAATCATTGACAAAAAGCCTTGTGTCTGAAAGTGACATTTCAGATACAAAATAAATACATGCGTGTTAGTCAGTACTGGTATTGATTACATCAGTTGTGTGCAAGTTGTTGGTTTGCATAACCTTGTTTGTTAGAAGGGCTGGGACCCCCAGTCATCAATTCTTATTGCTTATGGTGGCAGCCTACAGGAGAAATCAATCATTATATGACATCCATTGAAATAAATGGGTCATCAATGTAATGCATAGAAATGCTAGTTCCTCCAGAGTGATGGATGGTAAAACCAAATGGCTTGCTTCTCCATTAGTTCAGAATGCATTTACATGGAAAGTGGTTGTTTGAACTAGAAGAGACTAATTATAAGAAGTGGCTCAGTGTCCCGAAGCCATAGAATGAATGGAACCCTGGTCACTTATTTGCTGTGCACTACATTCGTGGGACACATTTCCCTTGCTCTCTGGATCAGTGGGGGTCCAAATAATTGCACCCCACCAATCAACTTGTTGTCTCCCATACTGTGGATAAGGAATCATTTTTGGAGTCAGGAATGGGGTGCAATTTTTAAGAGTTAAAAAAATAAGCTTTGGATAAGTAAATGTTTAAAGTCAGAGGTATGTGAAATAAAGCAGTGATCATGGTGTAAAAATCTTAGCAAAACCACAGCAGCTTCCAAATGCAAGCATCAGGATAACACAAACAGGAACTAAGATGAACCTTAGGGACAAGGCCAAAAAACTAGAAAGATACAAGAAACTTGTGGTACAGATGCAGAGAACATATCTTATAATACACTGCACAGCGGAGTGCTATCAGACAGGAGAGAGCACAGAGGAGTCCTATCAGACAGGAGAGAGGACAGAGGAGTGCTATCAGACAGGAGAGAGCACAGAGGAGTCCTATCAGACAGGAGAGAGCACAGCGGAGTGCTATCAGACAGGAAAGAGCACAGAGGAGTCTTATCAGACAGGAGAGAGGACAGAGGAGTCCTATCAGACAGGAGAGAGGACAGGGGAGTCCTATCAGACAGGAGAAAGCAAAGAGGAGTCCTATGAGACAGGAGAGAGCATAGAGGAGTGCTATCGGACAGGAGAGATCACAGAGGAGTCCTATAAGACAGGAGAGAGCACAGAGGAGTCCTATCAGACAGGAGAAAGCGCAGAGGAGTCATATCAAACAGGAGAGAACACAGAGTAGTGCTATCAGACAGGAGAGAGCACAGAAGAATCCTATCAGACAGGAGAGAGCACATAGGAGTCCTATCAGACAGGAGAGAGCACAGAGGAGTGCTATCAGACAGGAGAGAGCACAGAGGAGTCCTATCAGACAGGAGAAAGCACAGAGGAGTCATATCAAACAGGAGAGAACACAGAGGAGTGCTATCAGACAGGAGAGAGCACAGAGGAGTCCTATCAGACAGGAGAGAGCACAGAGGAGTCCTATCAGACAGGAGAGAGCACAGAGGAGTCCTATCAGACAGGAGAGAACACAGAGGAGTCCTATCAGACAGGAGAGAGCACAGAGGAGTCCTATCAGACAGGAGAGAACACAGAGGAGTTCTATCAGACAGGAGAGAGCACAGAGGAGTGCTATCAGACAGGAGAGAGCACATAGGAGTGCTATCAGACAAGAGAGAGCACAGAGGAGTATTATCAGACAGGAGAGCCCAGAGGAGTGCCATCAGACAGGAGAGAGCACAGAGGAGTGCTATCAGACAGGAGAGAGCACAGTGGAGTCCTATCAGACAAGAGAGAGCACAGAGGAATCCTATCAGACAGGAGAGAGCACAGAGGAGTCCTATCAGACAGGAGAGAACACAGAGGAGTCCTATCAGACAGGAGAGAGCACAGAGGAGTGCTATCAGACAGGAGAGAGCACAGAGGAGTGCTATCAGACAAGAGAGAGCACAGAGGAGTGTTATCAGACAGGAGAGCCCAGAGGAGTGCCATCAGACAGGAGAGAGCACAGAGGAGTGCTATCAGACAGGAGAGAGCACAGTGGAGTCCTATCAGACAAGAGAGAGCACAGAGGAGTGCTATCAGACAAGAGAGAGCACAGAGGAGTATTATCAGACAGGAGAGCCCAGAGGAGTGCTATCAGACAGGAGAGAGCACAGTGGAGTCCTATCAGACAAGAGAGAGCACAGAGGAGTGCTAGCCCACCCACACTTACTGGACTCTGTCCATGCCTGTGCTTCAGCTTGGACAAAGCCATCATTTTATAAGCCATGATTTCTATAAAAAGGAAATAAAATGTACTTATGAAGTATATTAGAAAGGTTAATATGTTGCCAAGATGTACATTAAAATGTTTTTTTAATCTGACAGTGCCCATTTAACAGTATTATAAGTACCAAGGACTAGTTATCTAGGGGGTGCAACTCGTCCACAGTCATATCTATTGAAGCATGATTGATTTCTTATAAAGGCTCTAAAATTAGTTTACAGACCAGATTTACCATGTACCTTACCTTTGGACACATGCAAAATTGCATTTTTTTTCCAACCTTTGTCCCACAAATATTTTCCTTTTGTCTTTGCTGTAGATATTGTTGTAAAGTAAGTGATACCATTACAATTGGCCCCGCATAAAACAAGCCCTCATATGGCCCTGTAGGTGGAAAATTGAAAGACTTATCACTATTAAAAGGGGAGGAGGAAAAAACGAAAACGCCAAAATGAAAAACCTTTGAATCCTTAAGGGTATGTTCACACTGCGGAATTCCCGTAGAATTCCGTTAGCGTAATTCCGCAAGTGGAATTCTGCGCAGTGAACATTCCCATCAGTGTGAATGGGTCTTCCTCGAGACCCGTTCACACTGTAGAATTTTAGCGGCGGACAATTCCGCCACTGAAATTGTACTGCGCAAAGAAAGAACATGTTCATTCTTTGCGCGAAAGTCCACGAGCACTGCATAGCCGTCACTGGTGATGGCGCAGTGCCATGCGGTCCTACCGCCGAAGTATTTCAGCAAGCGGAGATTCTGCAGTGTGAACATACCCTAAGGGGTTAAATAGCTGATAATGTGGCAAATCTAGATAAATGTTAGCTTGTGCTTCTAATATGGGGTAAAGTTACAGGCTTGTGATCATTACCGCTCCTCAGGATTTGTCCCCATGACAACACTTCCTGCTCCCGCACTTTTGCAGAGCTGTACAGTGATCCCTCAACATACAATAGTTTCAACATATAACGGTCTTTTCTGGGCCATCGTAAGTTGAAACCAGACTCAACATACACTGCTGCAGACAGTCCAGATCTGTGATACCTGTGAAAGGCCGGAAGAACCGACCAATCAGAATGGGCATTCACTGGTAAAACACCTGTATTACTGAAGCGTATGCACTGAGAGTGTCTAGTAGCGACCCCTACAGTACAGGGAGGTACTACATGTTCTGTACTCTTTACCTGTACCAGGGTTAGCTGCTCCTTTGGACACCAGGTGGGGGTGACTCCATTACTTTTTAGGACACTGTGTACTGTACAGGACCCTGAAGAAGCTCCTGTCCTCTACATAGACTAGTGTTTCCCAAGAAGGGTGGCCCCAGCTGTTGCAAAACTACAACTCCCAGCATGCCCGGACAGCCAACGGCTGTCCGGGCATGCTGGGAGTTGTAGTTTTGCAACAGCTGGAGGCTCCCTGCTTGGGAAACACTGACATAGACAGTGATTACAGCTCCCAGCAGATCTTTCTTACTTTTATATGTAAGGATTTGCTTTATCTATATTAGTTATCTACTTATTTTTGTTTAATTCTCACTTTTTCCAATTTTTGGATGACATTTTGGTGCCTTTAGAACCAATTACCAGGTTTCCATAGAGTTATGGTCTCAACATACAATGGTTTCAACATACAATGGTCGTCCCGGAACCAATTAATATTGTAACTTGAGGGACCACTGTATTCTTAATGAAACAATTAATTAAACCTGTCTTTTTCATTATCTTACGTGTAGCAGAAAAATAAAGGTTAGATTCTTACTGGTTGCCATGAGGCCTATAGTAATCGTGTGACATGTAATGTTGTCTATTATCAGTGGGATTATTTAAATTAGAGACATTTTTAAAGGGCAGACTTTTTCATCTCGGTCCAAAAGCCCTGGGAACAATTAGTTTTTGCTGCAAAGTAGCATCTCCTTGAACTAGTTAGCGGTGGGAAGCTTGTTCGCTCACAGCTAGGTGATTCCCTCTCATTGCTTAGTAATAAAGTCGGAGGAGAGGTATCATCTGCCTCTTCCTGCTGAGATCGCTTCATTAGAAATGCTAATACAGGTTCAGGCAGCCTGGAGGGATCCACAATGCTGGCTCATGAATACCAGATGAGGCGGCTGCAATCTCTGGTAGGAGAACAATCCCTGAAGAATTTGTCACCAGGGGAAGGCACGTCGAGAGACACTTCTGCTTTATCTTGACTGAAGAGACACAGTTGGTGTTACTTACAGAGTTTCTCACCCTCCTAACCTATAGAACTTGTGCATTTGTCAGGGAGCACTAGGTACTTTTCCTTCAATAACATTATGCTAATTCCTATTTTATACCGGATTAATCATTTTTCAATTTAGACCAGTTGCTTGTATATATAGCGTCCTGCCCACTGTGCTAAGTCATAAGTGCCACATGCAATGAATAGATCATATAAGGCTGGGTTCACACTACGATTTGTAACTACGGTTCCCGAATACGGCTGGTAGGAGGGGGCGGGGCTTAATCGTGGCGCCCGCACTACGGGAACCGTATTTAGTGCATGTCTATGAGCCGACCGGAGTGAACTGCAGCCTCCGGTCGGCTGCTTTTTCGGCCGTATGCGGTTTCCCGACCGCAGGCAAAAACGTGGTCGACCGTGTTTTTGCCTATGGTCGGGAAACCGCATACGGCTGAAAAAGCAGCCGACCGGAGGCTGCGGTTCACTCCGGTCGGCTCATAGACATGCATTAAATATGGTTCCCGAATAAGGCTGAGTGTGGGTGCTGCGATTAAGCCCCGCCCCCCTCCTCCCAGCCGTATACGGGAACCGTAGTTACAAATCGTAGTGTGAACCCAGCCTAAGTCCCAGTTGGTGGCATATTTTGTTATTTGGAGGTAAGTTTGATTTCACACTGTGTCTTCCAGTCTAGGTCCTGGCACATAATGAGCCCAGGTAAGTCCATGACTTCATTATATAGTAGCTGTCAAATGGAATAAGAGAATGCAAACGTGCACAGAGGTGGTGAAATAAAGGAGATGGACTGGATGACCCTGGGCTTATGCTGGGGAACACCCCCTGGGTGTTTAAGACTAATTTACATATTAACATAATGGCTGGTCACATATGCTCAAAAGTTGTACCAATAAAAATCATCACAAAAAATGAATCCTCATACAGCCCCATGTATGGAAATATAAAGTTGTAGGGGGTCAGAAGAGGTTTGACACACACAATATAATTTTACATGGGTATCATTTTAATAGTATTGACCCACAGAATAAAATAACTGTGTCAATTTTACCATGAAGTACACTGCGTAAAAATGAAAACCCCCCAAAGTTTGAAAATTGCGTTTTTCTTTTCAATTTCCTTCCATAAATAGCATTTTTTGGCTGCCCCATACATGTTATGGTAAAATGAAAGGTGTCATTACAAAGTACAATTGGTCACACAAAAAAACAAGCCCTCATATGGGTCTGTAGATGGAAAAACATAAGAGTTATTTCTCTTAAAATGCGAAAAAAGTAAAGTCCCAACACTCAAAAAATCCGATTCAAACACAGGTATTTATTTATAAAGCATCATGTATAATACAGGACATGTTTCCGTGTAATCCGCCTTCCTCGGCTGTCTACTATACAATGGCAAGCTTATACTATATAAAAGTGTCGGGAGCTTGTGACATCATAGCCCCGCCCCCTCATGACGTCATGCCCTGCCCCCTCAATGCAAGTCTATGGGAGGGGGGGTGAAGGCTGTGGGGGCGGGGCTATGGCATCACGAGCTGAGCAGCGGAGTACCCCTTTAAGATGGTGCCAGGTGATGATGTCAGACGGCTCAGCCAGAGCATCAGTATTGTTATGGTAACATATTAAAGGTGTTATATGGGATTAGAAAAACACAGCTGATTCCTACCAAAAACAGCACCACACCTGTCCTCAGGTTGTGTGTGGAATTACACCTTAGTTATCTTAAAGTGAATGAATCAAAGTTGTAATACTTCACATAATCTGAGGACAGGTGTGGTGCTGTTTTTGAAAGGAATCAGCTCTGGTTTTCTAATCCTGGATAACACCTTTAACCAATAATGATACAGAGGAACATGAGTGTAAATAAAAAAGTGATGAGGTCACACAAGGTTACAAATAGGACAAGACAGTAAATGTAGTAGGTATACATAATATGAATACACATGGTATCAGGGTCCAGACTAGCCAGCGGGTCATGGAGGGGTATGAACGATCCTCCTCCTGGAGGTGCGCAAAGTTCATATGAGCCTGTATTACTCCACGTCATTGTACCGGATACTTCTGTTTGCATCAGGTTTGGGGAGTGCTGGGACTTTACTTTTCCCATTAAAGGGGTACTTCGGTGGAATTTTTATTTTTTTTATTTTTTTATCAACTGGTGGCAAAAAATTTAAACAGATTTGTAAATTACTTCTTTTTATAAATCTTGAACCTTCCAGTACTTATCAGCTGCTGTATGCTCCACAGGAAGTTATTTTCTTTAAAAAAATAAAAATTCTGTCTGACCACAGTGCTCTCTACTGACACCTCTGTCCATGTCAGGAACTGTCCAGAGTAGGAAAGGTTTGCTGTGGGGATTTGCTTCTACTCTGGACAGTTCCTGACATGGACAGATGTGTCAGCAGAGAGCACTGTGGTCAGACTGAAAAGAAATTCAAAAAGACAAGAACTTCCTGTGGAGCATTCTTATAATCTCAATTTTTGGACGTTGAACATAGATCATCTTTTAGTAGTATTGGAGTGGGAAGTGGTCTAATCTTGTCACTTGCTGGGTCTCACGTGAACTTCTTAAATTCTTCCCTGTGCTGTGGAAGGCTTCGGACCCCAAGGCCTGGTCATGGTTGCAGTCGTTTTTATAGCCTTCATAAACTGTTATACAAATTAGCTTAGGTTATGGAAAGAACCATAAATCACGATGACATAACTGAGATTTTTATGTCCATCCTATGGCCATGTAGGACAACGCCCTTCATTATCTTACATACTGTTTTCTGAGTTATGGTTTGGTTTAGCATCAATTTAGTCTTTTCTTTCATGTTTGCTTTTTTATGTGTTTGAAAGAAATGATTCCATTGTTGTGTTCTAGAGATTCACTTTTCCACAATAGACTAAAACGAAGGTGTGGACGATGTGCCTTGGAAAATATAGAATAGGGCCTAAAATTCCACTTTAGTTTTCCATAGGAAGATTTAGACCCTAGAGGAAAGGACAGTAAAATGTTACATAACAATCTGTTTTAGGCTTTAGTGCTGTGACACGTGGAGATTGGATTATAATGGAAATGAGATGGCAATGCAAGAGAAAGTCGGAAAAAACTAAAATGAGAAACAATACAAAACAAGTAGTCCTATATGTATCCATGGTGGTCTAGTCCAGTGTTTACCAACCAGGGTGCCTCCAGCTGTTGCAAAACTACAACTCCCAGCATGCCCGGACAGCCGAAGGCTGTCCGGGCATGCGGGGAGTTGTAGTTTTGCAACAGCTGGAGGCACTCCGGTTGGGAAACAGCGGTCTAGTCTGAAGGTTATGGTCTAGTAGCTACTAATGCATTATAGCAAACTGCCAGCACAGGGTTAATTTGTGCAGCTTGTTGCCTACAGTTGCCAAAAAAATAACCCTTTGGAATTACCTGGATTTCTGCACTGATAACTAATAAAGTGTGGTCTGAACACATTGCATAAACATAAACAGTACAGGGAGAAAAAAGAAAGTGAACATCTGTGTTAAAGGGGTATTCCAGGAAAATTATTATATATATATATATATATATACACCCAAAATACCAACAGAGCAGCACATCCAAAAGGGTAAATAAATAAGAGCGGTGCCAGCAGCAATATAGCCCGGTCCAGGCAGTCACACATCCAGAGTAGTAATCCGCAGCACTCCAGGGGTAGGTGCAAAAATAAAAGTGCTTTATTCCATACTAATACAGAGCAATGTTTCAGCTGCCATGCAGCCTTTCTCAAGCATCCTTGATGCATTTTTATTTTTGCACCTACCCCTGGAGTGCTGCGGATTACTACTCTGGATATGAAAGTTAAACAGATTTGTAAATTACTTCTATAAAAAAAATCTTAATCCTTTCAATAGTTATCAGCTTCTGAAGTTGAGTTGTTCATTTCTGTCTGGAAACAGTGCTCTCTGCTGACATCTCTGCTTGTCTCAGAAACTGTCCAGAGCATAAGAGGTTTGCTATGGGAATTTGCTTCTAAACTGGGCGGTTCCCGAGACAGGTGTCATCAGAGAGCACTTAGACAGAAAAGAACAACTCAACTTCAGAAGCTCATAAGTACTGAAAGGATTAAGATTTTTTAATAGAAGTAATTTACAAATCTGTTTAACTTTCTGGAGCCAGTTGATATATATATATATATATATATGTATATATATATATATATATATATATATATATAAAAAGTTTTTTCCTGGATAACTCCTTTTATAACCTGTGTGTTAAAGGGGTACTCCGCTGCTCATCCATGCAAGTCTATGGGAGGGCAGCGGAGTACCCCTTTAACTGCTTGTCAGTAAGCTCTTGAAGAAGTCATTAACACAGAGGTTCAATTACTTTTTTTTTCTCCCTGAACTGTGGATAGTTACTCAATATACTCAATAAAAAACATGAATAATATAACTGTTTGTGTGTTTAGTTAGATTGTTAGATAATTATCACTAGTAATTGTTGCAGAAATCCAGGTAGTTCCAAAGGGCTCATTTACATTTTGTTGCAACTGTAGAATAGAGACCGAACGAACCCATTGATAAAAAAAAATGTTCATTTGGGGTCTATTCACACGTACAGTATTCTGCGCAGATTTGATGCGCAGGATTTCAAGTTTACATTAGAATCTGTAGCAGAAAATCCTGCGCATCAAATCTGCACAGAATACTGTATGTGTGAATAGACCATTAGGGTGCGTTCACACATACAGGATCCTGCGCTGATTTGATGCGCAGGATTTGTAACTGCCGAATAGAAGCTGTGCTCCGTCATTTAGTTTACATTGAAAATCCTGTGCATCAAATCCTGTGCATCAAATCTGCGTATGTGTGAACGAACTCTTACATAAAATGAGCCAAACCAGAAACTGAAAATGAGGGAAAGTGGGTTGTCATTAGTCACTATGTTAAAGGGATACTCCAGTGGCAAACTTTTTTTTTCTTCTTTAAAATCAACTGGTGCCAGAAAGTTAAACAGATTTGTAAATTACTTCTATTAAAAAATCTTAATCCTTCCAGTACTTATTAGCCACTGAATGCTACAGAGGAAATTATTTTCTTTTTGGAACACACAGCTCTCTGCTGACATCATGACCACAGTGCTCTCTGTTGACACCTCTGTCCATTTTAAGAACTGTCCAGAGTAGGAGAAAATCCCCATAGCAAACATATGCTGCTCTGGACAGTTCCTAAAATGGACAGAGATGTCAGCAGAGAGCACTGTGGTCATGATGTCAGCAGAGAGCTCTGTGTTCTAAAAAGAAAATAATTTCCTCTGTAGTATTCAGCAGCTAATAAGTACTGGAAGGATTAAGATTTTTCAATAGAAGTCATTTACAAATCTGTTTAACTTTCTGGCACCAGTTGATTAAAAAAAAAAGTTTTCCACCGGAGTACCCCTTTAAAGAGGTACTGCGGTTTAGGAAAATCTACTCCTATCCAAGGGTTAGGGGATAAGTGTCTCATTGCAGGGAAGTCTGACTATTGGATCTTGTACATGGAGCTGGGGTCGACAGGCCCCCTCCAAGCATCTCTATGGGAGGGGACAGGATGATCTTCACTCAGTACACACGAAGAGATGGAGCGATGCGGGCTGTCCTGTGAAGCTGGACAGTGATTGCTGTAAGCTGGGGAGTTAAAGGGGTACTCCCGTGGAAAACTTTTTTTTTTTAAATCAACTGGTGCCAGAAAGTTAAACAGATTTGTAAATCTATTCTATTAAAAAAATCTTAATCCTTCCAGTACTTTTTAGGGGCTGTATACTAAAGAGAAATATTTAGGAACTGGAGAAAATCCCCATAGCAAACATATGCTTCTCTGGACAGTTCCTAAAATGGACAGCAGAAGTCAGCAGAGAGCACTGTGGTCAGAACATCACAGGAAATGCATTTCTTTTTGGATTTCTCTTTAGTATACAGCCCCTAAAAAGTACTGGAAGGATTAAGATTTTTTTAATAGAAGTGATTTACTAATCTTTTTAACTTTCTGGCACCAGTTGATTAAAAAAAAAAAAAAGGTTTTCCACAGGAGTACCCCTTTAAGTGCGCTACCACAAGCTTCTCTCAACATGTCCAACATTTTATTGATTGACAGGTACACATTAAAGTCATCCATGATTATAAGGGGTATTTCACAATACAATAAAATTATGTAGGAACTGACCGAGAGTTAGTAGGAGGGTACATGTTGTCTAAGGGTGCGTTCCCACAGGGCGTATACGCAGCGTATTTGACGCTGCGCAAAATTTATGGCAGCAGCGGGAAATACGCTGCGTATCCCTTCGTCACTATACACACAGGGCTTTCCGGCGGCAGCCCTATGCGTGTAGTGAGTTTTGGAGGCGGAGCCGCGCGTCACAGACACGCCGGCATATGGCTCCGTCTCCAAAACTCACTACACGCATAGGGCTGCCGCCGGAAAGCCCTGTGTGTATAGTGAGCGAGGAATACACAGCGTATTTCCTGCTGCTGCCATAAATTTTGCGCAGCGTCAAATACGCTGCGTATACGCCCTGTGGGAATGCACCCTAAGGGTGTGTAGTTCAAAAGATAGAGAACTTAGTGGAATGACAGCAGGAATAACCTGAAATATACATTAGGTTGACATAAATATCTCAACCCTGTTATCACAATTATCCGATTAAAGACCATTTCAGCTGCAGACCAAATGTTGTCTTTGAAGTGGGTGCAAACTTAAAAGGGGGGCTGTCTCATCAAAGACATACATATAACCATATGACCATATGACTATGCTGGGAGAATCGATGTCCAGATACTTTAGGAGAAATGTTATATTACAGAGTGGCTAAGAGATAAATGTAATACATGGAAGACTCAGATCTGCTGGAGCTGTTCTATGCTTTAGGTCAGTGGTCTTCAAACTGTGGCCCTCCAGATGTTGCAAAACTACAACTCCTAGCATGCCCGGACAGCCAACGGCTGTCCGGGCATGCTGGGAATTGTAGTTTTGCAACATCTGGAGGGCCACAGTTTGAAGACCACTGCTTTAGGTTGAGAAAAGCAGCAATGTTTCTCTAATCCTTGTCAACTCCTTTATCCTATTTCACACATTTTATTGCACCTGTGTTTAAAATAGACTGATGTGTACAACATTGTATCCTTAGAATATTTGAATAGCATGTTTAAATACATTCAACAAAAAGTGCTGCTCTAGGACCCATTAGGGTCGACTTATTTTTCTTACTTTTAGAAGCACTCTAGATTTTGCTGTAAAATTCTTTAAAGGGGTATTCCAGGAAAAAACTTTTTATATAAATATATATATATATATATATATATATATATATATATATCAACTGGCTCCAGAAAGTTAAACAGATTTGTAAATTCCTTCTATTAAAAAATCTTAATCCTTATATCCCACACTTTTTCCCAATCCCAATAATTATCAGCTGCTGAAGTTGAGTTGTTCTTTTTTGTCTGGCAACAGTGCTCTCTGCTGACATCTCTGCTTGTTTTGGGAACTGTACAGAGTAGAAGAGGTTTGTTATGGGGATTTTCTACTCTGGACAGTTCCCGAGACAGGTGTCATCAGAGAGCACTTAGAAAGAAAAGAACAACTCAGCTTCAGCAGCTCGTAAGTACTGAAAGGATTAAGATTTTTTAATAGAAGTAATTTACAAATCTGTTTAACTTTCTGGAGCCAATTGATATACACACACACACACACACACACACATATATATATATATATATATATATATATATATGTATATATATAAATATAAAAGTAAACCCCTTTAATAATCCTCCGATTTCATTGTTCCTGTAACACATTCAAGGCATCAATTTACAAAGGTAAATACCTTTTTTCTCTTCAGGCAGGGGGCAGTCTTCTTAGGGGGCAGTCTTCTTTAGAGACTTTATTTTGTAGCCCTTATACATATTGCTAAAAAGCTCTGCCCCCTCATGACGGCACGCCCTTCCCCCTCAATGCAAGTCTATGGGAGGGGGCGTGAAGGCTGTGGGGGCGGGGCTATGATGTCACAAGCTGAGCAGCGGAGTACCCCTTTAAGAAGGCGCCAGGTGATGATGTCAGACGGCTCAGCCAGAGCATCAGTATTGTTATGGTAAAATATTAAAGGTGTTATCTGGGATTAGAAAAACACAGCTGATTCTTACCAAAAACAGCACCACACCTGTCCTCAGGTTGTGTGTGGTATTACACCTTAGTTATATTAAAGTGAATGAATCAAAGTTGTAATACTTCACACAACCTGAGGACAGGTGTGGTGCTGTTTTTGAAAGGAAGCAGCTCTGGTTCTCTAATCCTGGATAACACCTTTAACCAATAATGATACAAAGGAACATAAGTGTAAATAAAAAAGTGATCAGGTCACACAAGGTTACAAATATGACAATACAGTAAATGTAGTAGGTATACATAATATGAATACACATGGTATCGGGGTCCAGACTAGCCAGCGGGTCATGGAGGGGTATGAACGATCCTCCTCCTGGAGGTGCCCAAAGTTCATATGAGCCTGTATTACTCCACGTCATTGTACCGGATACTTCTGATTGCATCAGGTTTGGGGAGTGCTGGGACTTTACTGTTTCACTTCAGGCAGGGGGCAGTCTTCTTAGGGGGCAGTCTTCTTAGGGGGCAGTCTTCTTAGGGGGCAGTCTTCTTTAGAGACTTTATTTTGTATTCCATATACATATTGCCAAAAAGCTTTAGTTTGTACATGGAACATTTTCACAGGATTGTGGTTGGCCAAGGTAACTTTTGGCAAAAATAAGTAGCTTTTCTATGCCTTTTATTAAGCAGCCTTCTTTGGCCTTTGCCCATATAGCTCTCTTTGGTCCAGTGTGCAGTATATTGTGTGCGTTGAAACTATCACTCCAGATGTCTCCATCTAAGGGCCCGGCCGTTCACAAGGAATTTACTCGAGTAATTCCTCGTGAATTCTCCACAAAATACTTTCTTGGACCTTAATGTAGTTTGCTCTTTCTCGATCACACTGCGGAAATTCTGTGGCGGAATTCCTCTCCACTTGAAGAAAGAGCATGTTCATTCTTCAAGCGGAATCCGCAAGCAGAATCCCATAGAACTCAATTATAATTTTTTTCTGCCTGACTGTTTTCGCGCGGAATTTGTGCGAAAATTCCGTGCAAAAAAAAAGGGAAATTTAATTGGTGGTTGTCGTCCAGCAAAAAAAATATATACCGAATATTAAGGCCAAAGTAACCAAACAAATAGTTGAATAAGTTGGTTCGGTGTGCCTAACATAAATAGAAAACCTATCATAAAACACCAAACGCAAAATAGTATGTAGAATTGAACACAACATTTTAAAAACATGATAAAAGAGGATCAGCAGCAATCAGAAAAAATGTGCAAAGGTCATTACAGTATCATATCCATCACACCATATGTAACTACAGTATTTACTGGTATACTAAGTAGAGTACCAAAAAGTGCATATGCAATAAAGGTGGAGCTATGCAAGTATAAACAGAAGGTGCAAAGAAAATGCAAATATCGGAGTAATACAACAACTGTCAAAAG
This sequence comes from Hyla sarda, assembly GCF_029499605.1. Lineage (NCBI taxonomy): Eukaryota > Metazoa > Chordata > Amphibia > Anura > Hylidae > Hyla > Hyla sarda. The sequence continues at coordinate 67,746,850 of NC_079192.1, forward strand.
GATTGGTGTGACGTGAACTGGCAATCAAAGGGGAGAGGTCAAGAGGAAAAGAGGAGAATACAGCCTCTCAAAAACCTCTATATAGACCATGCTGTCCCCTTACTTAGAATAAAGTAGCAAGAAAAATAGCCAAATCAGTCACTCCCAATACCAAAGACCGTCTGGTGTACTCACGTGTAATGGACCCGCACTACCCCTACGCCGTTTCGCAATTTCGCTTCAATCTTTTATTTGTTGGAAGTGTCCTCCAAAAATAAGCGGATTACTAGTCATATCCATACTAGAACTCCTAACCATCAGCTGTTATCTGGGGGAACTATTGCCCTACAGTGCCTCTGCAGGAGGAATGAAGTATTACACAGTTACAGTGAAATCTTTCTAATCTATTCCTCCCACCTTATTATAAGAAGTTAGTGGAAGTCTAGTGGGAAGGATATCCCACTTTTAGCAAATCATGTGTTATAAAAAGTTATGCAAAGTTTTTTTTTTATAAACCCTTGTATAAGAAATCCTCGTCCTGCTGTCATTGAATGGTAACCTGGTTGTATGTTTTAACTGGATGAAAATATAGGATATGGAATAGCACGGTTATCAGCGCTCTGTCATGTAACATTCTGTGCCCTGTTAAGAGAATCACATGATTACCATATTGAAATATACAATATAAAAGCAATGACAGCAAGCAGAGATCTTGAGAAAAAAAAAACATGTAGAATTGATTCAGTTTTCTAAAATATAAAGTCTTTTAGAGAAATGAATAATGTTTCATTATGCATGGGGTAAGCTGCATTTGGCGAAAGTTTAAGACCTTTTGGGTGGACTTTGCTTTAATTTAGCAAAACAAGCGAGCTCTCTTTGAGGAACATTTTATTAGGTTTTTAACTGGTTGTTAGTTGACATTTCCAATCAAGTGTATTCTGGTAAAAAAGACTCCTATTTATGAGCCTGAAGCCCGTGGTTGTAAACTTGGGCTCCACAGTCTATTACTTGACACTTCCAAAAACAATGGCTCTGAGTCGCCTCGGTGTAAGTGCTCTAAACACATGAGTAGTTGCATTATGAGGACTCACAAATGCCGCCTGTCATGCTAGGATTACAGGCCCACTACCTAACGGGTCATATTCTAGTTCCGCCTCCATTAATCATCTCTTCTACCTTCCACTTTACAAGGGATCTTGTTTTACGTTTATTGCTCCCCAACACTGCTCTTTTGTGAAATTTACTGATTTATTATGTGTGTTTTTTTTCGGCCTTGCACAGTAATTTCTAATAAATTATTGGGTGCTTTGTGAGCTGTATATGGAGGTGAACATAAAATGACAGCCACTAAACTTAAGCCATTAAATAAAAATAGGGGGCCCATGCATTTTGCAACTCGGTGCTTTCATAATAAGTACTTAGGACAGTGTTTCCCAAACAGGGTGCCTCCAGCTGTTGCAAAACTACAACTCCCAGCATTCCCCCCACAACCAACAGCAAATCCTCAACTCACTAAGAGTCATCCTCTAACACAGTAGTTCCAAACCTGGCATACAAGTACCTCCAAGGGTACTTAGCAGTTTTCCTGGAGGTACGCGGACAAAAAAAATCTGTAATGGCAACCGCAGCCACTGGTCACCAATTTTAAAGTGGCTGCGGCCTATTTAGCCATATCTCAGAGTGACACTTTTAAAGAACGAACAGTGGCTACTGGTTCTAGCTGATGTCACTGTCCTGAGGAGCGGAGCAGGAGGATGGCTGAGAAAAAGCACGAGCACCACGTCAGTTTCCGTGCTCCTCTGTACCTGGGATCTACTTAGCAGTAGGTCCACAGATCAGAGGAGAAGTGGAGCACCAAAGCAGGGCAGTATGGGGACCTACAACTATATGGGAGCAGTGTGGGAGCCTACAACTGTATGGGGGTAGAGTGGGGTGCCTTTAAAGGGATACTCCACTGGAAAACATTTTTTTTTTTTTTTTAAATCAACTGGTGCCAAAAAGTTAAACAGATTTGTAAATTAATTCTATTAAAAAATCTTAATCCTTCCAGTACTTATCAGCTGCTGTTAGGAGTTCTTTTCTTTTTGAATTTCCTTTCTGTCTGACCACAGTGCTCTCTGCTGACACCTCTGTCCATTTTAAGAACTGTCCAGTTCAGGAGGAGAGGTTTGCTATGGGAATTTGCTCCTACTCTGGACAGTTCCTAAAAAGGACAGAGGTGTCAGCAGAGAGCACTGTGGTCTGGCAGAAAGGAAATTCGAAAAGAAAAGAACTTCCTGTGGATCATTACAGCAGCTGAAAAGTTTACTTTTAAAAGTAAAAAAAATGTTTTCCAGTGGAGTACCCCTTTAACTATATGAGGGCGGAAAGGGGGGCAAGAAAAAAAGGTTGGGAACTCACACAAGAGTAAAAAAAAAACCTGTGAAGGAAACCTCTAGGGGAGTATTTCACAACCACTATGCCTCCAGCTGTTGCAAAACTACAACTTCCAGCATGCCCGGACAGCCTTCGGCTGTCCGGGCATGCTGGAAGTTATAGTTTTGCAACAGTTGGAGGCACACAGGTTTATAAATACTGCCCTAAAGGTCTCCTCCACAGGGGTTGTTACCCTCTTCTGTGTGCTAGAGGATGACTTGGGATATGGGAGCACTGAGCCGACATATAGCGATTTTTATTTTTTTGAAGAACACATTGATGTGGTCAGAGGCGAGTGACTCAAGCTGTCTCGTCTGTTAGTTTTCAACAAATGGAGCATCTCTAGACAAAAGCATTTATGTGACAGTGCCTCATATGGTACATATGTAATGCACTCATCTCCATTATCGAACAAAGAGCCGCTTCATTAGCCATGGCCTTAAATCATTTATTGCCGTCCCTGACCTTCCAATCCTCCGGCCTACTGACAAAAGAGGCAATTCAAGAAAACTGTGAAAGGGATATAAGTTCAGTGACTATGACAGCACAAGCTCCCGGCCCTCACGCCATATTTATTTCGATACCAGTTCAGAGTGGTCCATGTATTCATTGTCCTGATGAGGCACGGGGCATATTCACTACAGTAAAAACATCACTTGACTCGTCCTTTTCTGCAAAAAGTTTTTAAAAAACATTTTGGTCAGGCGCTTCTTTGTTACATTTGTTTTTGGTAAACATGGGTGGAACAGTAGGTCCTTTACTGATAGATTGATGAACCATAGATCTCTATAGTCGATAGTATATCTTCTGCTCTCATGCCATTCCATTATAAGGCAGAAGAAAGCTTTGGGAACTGTAATGGCAGACATGTATTTAGAAGTGTCTGAACAACCCAAGGGGGTGATATGTAGAGCCATAGGTAGGTAGTGCTGCTGGTGGTGTATTACAGTTGTATTACAATGTTATAATGGTACCTTAAAAAGTATGGTACTGCACATTTAATTGTGGTATGTTTTCATGTTTAATACTGTGTTGTTGCCATGTACCCCATGGAGTCTGGGAAACCGCTGGCGCGTAGTGTAGGTGTTGGTGAACCATTGTCTCAGCAGTGTCTCCATTCATGTGTTAGTCGATAAGACCAGGAATGGTGTTCCTGGATGCCGCCTTGCAGGAAGAGAAGTTGTCAGTCATGCTGGGCTCATTTTACGATATTGACAGTTCACTGCATGTATACATGGCATACCGTCATACATGTGCACATATTAACTTTAATGGCCTGAATATAATTTTGCATGACTGTATATGCATTGTGCATGCTTTATTTATTCTCATTGGAGATTATAAGAGAAAAACACAGTGCATGGTCATTGCCTTCCCACGACTCAGAATACTGGGATGAAGATATGGAGGCGGTGAGTGCTCTTTCGTTCTTCTTTACAGTACCATACAGTGCATGGCCATCTTTAGAAATCCCATAGAGAGTGAAAAATATGGCAGACAAGCATATGTGCTGCTGCTCCACTCACTTGATGGCAAGGGATCTTTATTCTAGTGATATTGGGGTCCTAGCCATCGTACCACTACAGATCAGGTACTTATTCTCATCCAGTGGTTAGTAGATATGTTTTCATATTAAACACCTTTAATTAGTTGTAAGGCTTCCTCATTCTAAGGATTGGTGGGGTTCCAGTAGTTGGACTCCCACTGGTCAAGAAATGGTGACATAGTCTATTGATATCTCAAAGGACAATTGCAGCAAACACTTATCCCCTATCCAGTGCATAGGGGATAAGTGTTTGATCTCGGGGGGTCTGACCGCTGGGACCCCTTGCGATCTCCTGCATGGGGCCATGACTCTGCCGCGGCTCTCTCGTGCAGGAGGCATGCCGGCCGCAGCGTGACGTCGCGGCCGACACGCCTTCTCCATGTATCTCTATGGGAGAGGCGGGTAGGCAGCGTTCGTGCCTCCCCGCCTCTCCCATAGAACTGTATTAGGAGGGGGCATGGAGGGGATGTACCGTCGACCTCAGAGAGGTAGACGCTACGCACATGAGCCGCTCACATAGAGCGGCAAAGCAGGGGCCCCGTTTGGGAGATCACTGTATCTTTTGCTGCTGATGTCATTTAAGCCTTTTCAGGTCTACTGTATGTATACCTCTGGTTACCTGTTATGATGTCACATGACAGTGTTAGTGTGCTTTCACACCACGTTTTGTACTTACGGTTTCCGAATACGGCTGGGAGGAGGGGAGGCGGGGCTTAATCACGGCGCCCGCACTCAGCCGTATTCAGGAACCGTATTTAATGCATGTCTATGAGCCGACCGGAGTGAACCGCAGCCTCCGGTCGGCTGCGTTTTCGGCCGTATGCGGTTTCCCGACCATAGGCAAAAACGCGGTTGACCACGTTTTTGCCTGCGGTGGGGAAACCACATACGGCCGAAAACGCAGCTGACCGGAGGCTGCGGTTCACTCTGGTCGGCTCATAGACATGCATTAAATACGGTTCCCGAATACGGCTGAGTGCGGGCGCCGCGATTAAGCCCCGCCCCCTCCTCCCTCCTCCCAGCCGTATTTGGGAACCGTAAGTACAAAACGTGGTGTGAAAGCACCCTTACCAACATGCCCAATAACAGTAACAGTCTTATTGTTCTTATACTACCAGTCTTTATAGTACTTATGATTATGGAGCCAAGTGAGCATCATAAATATGTGTAGAGGCTTATAGGCCATTTATGCTGCACTGGGATTTCTGTGACATATACAGTATGTGTACATGTGTACATATAATGGCTCTGATTTACTATTGTAAACCCGACCTGTTTTGTCGGGTTGTGCATCAGAAATTCTGTCTGCGCCAGAATTTGCGCCAGAATTGAAAAATAAAAATGACAGACTCTCCATTTTACCGAGAAAATCCAAAAAAGGGGCGTGGTCGCCATGAAAAGGGGTGTGGTTCCTGATATTTTTGAAAAATCCCAACATATTTACTAAGGTTTCCAAACAAAATGTGGTGGATTTGAGCTGAGGAAAACCCGACAGATCAGAGCATGTGTAAGAAAAGCGAAACATAGGGAAAATTGCAAAGTGTAGGGAATCCTTAGTAAATACTGTGGAAAAATATATTTTGGGGAAAAAAAAAACACAAAGAAAACTACACTTCACTCTTAGTAAATCAGGGCCAATGTGTTTTCTGTAAAAGTTGCAGACAAATACACTAAATGTATCCATAGTCTCCAATTCACAAAAAAAGAGTGAATTCCAAAAGAGTATACTTTTTTTTTTGTGCTGGATTGAATAATGTAGTCAAAATTGCTTTTCTCTCTAGAGCAATTCCGATGTGTACCATGAGGTATATTTGTTTTTTTAGCATAGGATTCTATGGATGATGAATGCCACTGTATAGCTATACAGAGCACCTGTTTAAAGGGGTACTCCGGTGGAAAACTTTTTTTTTTAAATGAACCATGCCAGAAAGTTAAACAGATTTGTAAATGACTTCTATTAAAAAATCTTTACCCTTCCAGTACATTTTAGCAGCTGTATGCTACAGAGGAAATTCTTTTCTTTTTTAATTATTTTTTTTTGTGTTGTCCACAGTGCTCTCTGCTGACACCTCTGTCCATGTCAGGAACTGTCCAGAGCAGCATAGGTTTGCTATGGGGATTTTCTCCTGCTCTGGACAGTTCCTGATACGTGCATCAAGTGGCAGCAGAGAGCACTGTGGACTAGACAAAAAAGAAATTCAAAATGAAAAGAATTTCCTCAGTAGCGTACAGCTGCTAAAAAGTACTGGAAGGGTAAAGAGTTTTTTTAATAGAAGTAATTTACAAATCTGTTAAACTTTTTGGCACTCATTGATTTAAAAAAATATATATATATAATTCTCCACCGTTGTACCCCTTTAAGTGGACACTGTCATGAAGTACAAAAATTGATATGTTGTAGTACTTAAGTACTACAACATATCTCTAATATACTTTAATTAAAAAAAGTGATTTTAAACAAGTTTAAAATCACTTTTAAATTCGGCCACTAGGGGTCGCCCTCCTAGTGGCCGAATGCATTCGGCAGTGAAGTCACTACTGAATTTCGACTCATTGAAGACTGGCAATGAGTCGAAATTCAGGCACTGCGGTGCTCGCTCCCGCCTGTCAATCAAACAGGCGAGAGCGAGCACGCTGATAGCTGGGGCCGCGCGCATTGGCCAGCTCCACTGGCCTCGCGCACGGCCGCGCCCGCCCGCCCCCTTTACCCTGTCCCTGTGCCCACTAGTGTCACATGTGCCCCCCGCAAGCGCGATCGCTACCATCAACGCTAGCGGGGTCCCTGTGCCCACTAGCGGTGTCACAAGAATGCCGAGCGCGGCTCTGTTCCCTGTCAGCTGTCAGGGTACGGGAACAGATTTAAAAGCCTCGTGCGCAGCTAACGTAGTACTGCGCATGCGCAGTACTACGCAAATAGCGTAGGGCTAACGCCAGGCTCTTAGCGCTGCCTACGTTAGCCCTACTCTATTTGCGTAGAGCTGCGCCTGCGCAGTACTACGTTAGCCGCGCGCGAGGCTTTTAAATCTGTTCCCATACCCTGACAGCTGACAGGGACGGGGAACAGAGCCGCGCTCGGCATTCTTGTGACACCGCTAGTGGGCACAGGGACCCCGCTAGAGGTGATGGTAGCGCTCGCGGAAGGCAGTCTTGTGATACTATGACACTAGACAATAGGGTGCCTCCAGCTGTTTCACAACTACAATTCTCAGCATGGCCTGACAGCTAAGAGCAATCATGGCATGCTGGGAGTTGCAGTTGGGAAACAGCTGGAGGCACCCTATTAGATAAATAAAACACTCATGCATAGACGATGTGAGGGCGGAAGCAAACGCCCAGCAAGGCATCAGTGACGTCACGCCTGCTGGGAAGCGCTGCTTCCTGCCCTGCTTTATAGAGCAGATTTAGAAGCACTAAATCTGCTCTATTAAAGCGATTAAAAAAAATTTTGAAGCCAGGTAGGGGGTTAGGGCTAGATTACTACTAGGTAGGGACATATTAGATTATATAGTACTTGGTGGGAGCTACCCTTTAAGGCAAACATTGGAGGAAATCCTCCTAAAAATACCCCTACATACACTGCAAATGGAGTGTGTATCTACCATATATTACGTATCAGATATTACCTATCAGAGCCGTGTCTTTATGTGGGCCGAGCGCCTGGGGTATCATCACATGACCAGGGCACATTTTCAGACGTTTCACACAATGGGCCATCCGATATTTGCACAGGTATCATAAAGATTTCCTCACGGTAAAGATGAGCGTTGTTACACCGAGCGCTCCGGGTCCCCGCTCCTCCCCGGAGCGCTCGCTTCACTCTCTCCGCTGCAGCGCTCCGGTCACGTCCTCTGACCCGGGGCGCTGCGATCCCGCTGCCAGCCGGGATGCGATTCGCGATGCGGGTAGCGCCCGCTCGCGATGCGCACCCCGGCTCCCCTACCTGACTCGCTCCCCGTCTGTTCTGTCCCGGCGCGCGCGGCCCCGCTCCCTAGGGCGCGCGCGCGCCGGGTCTCTGCGATTTAAAGGGCCACTGCGCCGCTGATTGGCGCAGTGGTTCCAATTAGGGTAATCACCTGTGCACTTCCCTATATTACCTCACTTCCCTTGCACTCCCTTGCCGGATCTTGTTGCCTTAGTGCCAGTGAAAGCGTTCCTTGTGTGTTCCTTGCCTGTGTTTCCAGACCTTCTGCCGTTGCCCCTGACTACGATCCTTGCTGCCTGCCCCGACCTTCTGCTACGTCCGACCTTGCTTCTGCCTACTCCCTTGTACCGCGCCTATCTTCAGCAGCCAGAGAGGTGAGCCGTTGCTAGTGGATACGACCTGGTCACTACCGCCGCAGCAAGACCATCCCGCTTTGCGGCGGGCTCTGGTGAAAACCAGTAGTGGCTTAGAACCGGTCCACTAGCACGGTCCACGCCAATCCCTCTCTGGCACAGAGGATCCACTACCTGCCAGCCGGCATCGTGACAGTAGATCCGGCCATGGATCCCGCTGAAGTTCCTCTGCCAGTTGTCGCTGACCTCACCACGGTGGTCGCCCAGCAGTCACAACAGATAGCGCAACAAGGCCAACAGCTGTCTCAACTGACCGTTATGCTACAACAGTTACTACCACAGCTTCAGCAGTCATCTCCTCCGCCAGCTCCTGCACCTCCTCCGCAGCGAGTGGCCGCTCCTGGGATACGCTTATCCTTGCCGGATAAATTTGATGGGGACTCTAAGTTTTGCCGTGGCTTTCTTTCCCAATGTTCCCTGCATCTGGAGATGATGTCGGACCTGTTTCCCACTGAAAGGTCTAAGGTGGCTTTCGTAGTCAGTCTTCTGTCCGGAAAAGCCCTGTCATGGGCCACACCGCTCTGGGACCGCAATGACCCCGTCACTGCCTCTGTACACTCCTTCTTCTCGGAAATCCGAAGTGTCTTTGAGGAACCTGCCCGAGCCTCTTCTGCTGAGACTGCCCTGTTGAACCTGGTCCAGGGTAATTCTTCCGTTGGCGAGTATGCCGTACAATTCCGTACACTTGCTTCAGAATTGTCCTGGAATAATGAGGCCCTCTGCGCGACCTTCAAAAAAGGCCTATCCAGCAACATTAAAGATGTTCTGGCCGCACGAGAAATCCCTGCTAATCTACATGAACTCATTCACCTAGCCACTCGCATTGACATGCGTTTTTCTGAAAGGCGCCAGGAACTCCGCCAAGATATGGACTCTGTTCACACGAGGCGTTTCGTCTCCTCGGCTCCTCTCTCCTCTGGTCCCCTGCAATCTGTTCCTGTGCCTCCCGCCGTGGAGGCTATGCAGGTCGACCGGTCTCGCCTGACACCTCAAGAGAGGACACGACGCCGTATGGAGAACCTCTGCCTGTACTGTGCTAGTACCGAACACTTCCTGAGGGATTGTCCTATCCGTCCTCCCCGCCTGGAAAGACGTACGCTGACTCCGCACAAAGGTGAGACAGTCCTTGATGTCTACTCTGCTTCTCCACGTCTTACTGTGCCTGTGCGGATGTCTGCCTCTGCCTTCTCCTTCCCTGCTGTGGCCTTCTTGGACTCTGGATCTGCAGGAAATTTTATTTTGGCCTCTCTCGTCAACAGGTTCAACATCCCGGTGACCAGTCTCGCCAGACCCCTCTACATCAATTGTGTAAATAATGAAAGATTGGACTGTACCATACGTTTCCGCACGGAGCCCCTTCTTATGAGCATCGGATCTCATCATGAGAGGATTGAACTTTTGGTCCTCCCCAATTGCACCTCGGAAATTCTCCTTGGACTTCCCTGGCTTCAACTTCATTCCCCTACCCTGGATTGGTCCACTGGGGAGATCAAGAGTTGGGGGTCCTCTTGTTCCAAGAACTGTCTAAAACCGGTTCCCAGTAACCCTTGCCGTAACTCTGTGGTTCCTCCAGTAACCGGTCTCCCTAAGGCCTATATGGACTTCGCGGATGTTTTCTGCAAAAAACAAGCTGAGACACTACCTCCTCACAGGCCTTATGATTGCCCTATCGACCTCCTCCCGGGCACTACTCCACCCCGGGGCAGAATTTATCCTCTCTCTGCCCCAGAGACTCTTGCCATGTCCGAATACGTCCAGGAGAATCTAAAGAAGGGCTTTATCCGTAAATCCTCCTCTCCTGCCGGAGCCGGATTTTTCTTTGTGTCCAAAAAAGATGGCTCCCTACGTCCTTGCATTGACTACCGCGGTCTTAATAAAATCACGGTTAAGAACCGCTACCCCTTACCCCTCATCTCTGAACTCTTTGATCGCCTCCAAGGTGCCCACATCTTCACTAAATTGGACTTAAGAGGCGCCTATAACCTCATCCGCATCAGAGAGGGGGACGAGTGGAAAACGGCATTTAACACCAGAGATGGACACTTTGAGTATCTGGTCATGCCCTTTGGACTGTGCAACGCCCCTGCCGTCTTCCAAGACTTTGTCAATGAAATTTTTCGTGATCTGTTATACTCCTGTGTTGTTGTATATCTGGACGATATCCTAATTTTTTCTGCCAATCTAGAAGAACACCGCCAGCATGTCCGTATGGTTCTTCAGAGACTTCGTGACAACCAACTCTATGCCAAAATTGAGAAATGTCTGTTTGAATGCCAATCTCTTCCTTTTCTAGGATATTTGGTCTCTGGCCAGGGACTACAGATGGATCCAGACAAACTCTCTGCCGTCTTAGATTGGCCACGCCCCTCCGGACTCCGTGCTATCCAACGCTTTTTGGGGTTCGCCAATTATTACAGGCAATTTATTCCACATTTTTCTACCACTGTGGCTCCTATCGTGGCTTTAACCAAAAAAAGTGCTGATCCCAAGTCCTGGCCTCCTCAAGCAGAAGACGCCTTTAAACGACTCAAGTCTGCCTTTTCTTCGGCTCCCGTCCTCTCCAGACCTGACCCTTCCAAACCCTTCCTATTGGAGGTTGATGCCTCCTCAGTGGGAGCTGGAGCTGTTCTTCTACAAAAAAATTCTTCCGGGCATGCTGTCACTTGTGGTTTTTTCTCTAGGACCTTCTCTCCAGCGGAGAGGAACTACTCCATCGGGGATCGAGAGCTTCTAGCCATTAAATTAGCACTTGAGGAATGGAGGCATCTGCTGGAGGGATCAAGTTCTCCTGTTATTATCTACACCGACCACAAGAACCTCTCCTACCTCCAGTCTGCCCAACGGCTGAATCCTCGCCAGGCCCGGTGGTCTCTGTTCTTTGCCCGATTTAATTTTGAGATTCACTTTCGTCCTGCCGATAAGAACATTAGGGCCGATGCTCTCTCTCGTTCCTCGGATGCCTCAGAAGTTGATCTCCCTCCGCAACACATCATTCCACCTGACTGCCTGATCTCCACTTCTCCTGCCTCCATCAGGCAGACTCCTCCAGGGAAGACCTTTGTTTCTCCACGCCAACGCCTCGGAATCCTCAAATGGGGTCACTCCTCCCATCTCGCAGGTCATGCGGGCATCAAGAAATCTGTGCAACTCATCTCCCGCTTCTATTGGTGGCCGACTCTGGAGACGGATGTTGGGGACTTTGTGCGAGCCTGCACTATCTGTGCCCGGGATAAGACTCCTCGCCAGAAGCCCGCTGGTTTTCTTCATCCTCTGCCTGTCCCCGAACAGCCTTGGTCTCTGATTGGTATGGATTTTATTACTGATTTACCCCCTTCCCGTGGCAACACTGTTATTTGGGTGGTCGTTGATCGATTCTCCAAAATGGCACATTTCATCCCTCTTCCTGGTCTTCCTTCTGCGCCTCAGTTGGCTAAACAATTTTTTGTACACATTTTTCGTCTTCACGGGTTGCCTACGCAGATTGTCTCGGATAGAGGTGTCCAATTCGTGTCTAAATTCTGGAGGGCTCTCTGTAAACAACTCAAGATTAAATTAAATTTTTCCTCTGCATATCATCCCCAGTCCAATGGACAAGTAGAAAGAATTAACCAGATCTTGGGTGATTATTTGCGACATTTTGTTTCCTCCCGCCAGGATGACTGGGCAGATCTCCTTCCATGGGCCGAATTCTCGTATAACTTCAGGGTCTCTGAATCTTCCTCCAAATCCCCATTTTTCGTGGTGTACGGCCGTCACCCTCTTCCCCCCCTCCCTACCCCCTTGCCCTCTGGTCTGCCCGCTGTGGATGAAATTTCTCGTGACCTTTCCATTATATGGAGAGAGACCCAAAATTCTCTCTTACAGGCTTCTTCACGCATGAAGAGGTTCGCGGATAAGAAAAGAAGAGCTCCCCCCGTTTTTTCCCCTGGAGACAAGGTATGGCTCTCCGCTAAATATGTCCGCTTCCGTGTCCCTAGCTACAAGTTGGGACCACGCTATCTTGGTCCTTTCAAAATTTTGTGTCAAATTAATCCTGTCTCTTATAAACTTCTTCTTCCTCCTTCTCTTCGTATCCCTAATGCCTTTCACGTCTCTCTTCTCAAACCACTCATCCTCAACCGTTTTTCTCCCAAATCTGTTCCTCCCACTCCTGTTTCCGGCTCCTCGGACGTCTTCTCGGTCAAGGAAATTTTGGCTGCCAAAAAGGTCAGAGGGAAAAATTTTTTTTTAGTAGACTGGGAGGGTTGTGGTCCTGAAGAGAGATCCTGGGAACCTGAGGACAACATCCTTGACAAAAGTCTGCTCCTCAGGTTCTCAGGCTCCAAGAAGAGGGGGAGACCCAAGGGGGGGGGGGTACTGTTACGCCGAGCGCTCCGGGTCCCCGCTCCTCCCCGGAGCGCTCGCTTCACTCTCTCCGCTGCAGCGCTCCGGTCACGTCCTCTGACCCGGGGCGCTGCGATCCCGCTGCCAGCCGGGATGCGATTCGCGATGCGGGTAGCGCCCGCTCGCGATGCGCACCCCGGCTCCCCTACCTGACTCGCTCCCCGTCTGTTCTGTCCCGGCGCGCGCGGCCCCGCTCCCTAGGGCGCGCGCGCGCCGGGTCTCTGCGATTTAAAGGGCCACTGCGCCGCTGATTGGCGCAGTGGTTCCAATTAGGGTAATCACCTGTGCACTTCCCTATATTACCTCACTTCCCTTGCACTCCCTTGCCGGATCTTGTTGCCTTAGTGCCAGTGAAAGCGTTCCTTGTGTGTTCCTTGCCTGTGTTTCCAGACCTTCTGCCGTTGCCCCTGACTACGATCCTTGCTGCCTGCCCCGACCTTCTGCTACGTCCGACCTTGCTTCTGCCTACTCCCTTGTACCGCGCCTATCTTCAGCAGCCAGAGAGGTGAGCCGTTGCTAGTGGATACGACCTGGTCACTACCGCCGCAGCAAGACCATCCCGCTTTGCGGCGGGCTCTGGTGAAAACCAGTAGTGGCTTAGAACCGGTCCACTAGCACGGTCCACGCCAATCCCTCTCTGGCACAGAGGATCCACTACCTGCCAGCCGGCATCGTGACAAGCGTTTTCATATCACTTATCTTCTTTTATTAATGTTTAAATAGGTCTTCAAAGACAAGAAGGTGCAAGTGCATAGCAGAAGTATATGGCACGGGAGACGCAGGTTTTGTTATATACTTCTGCTATGCACTTGCACCTTCTTGTCTTTGAAGACCTATTTAAACATTAATAAAAGAAGATAAGTGATATGAAAACGCTCATCTTTATCGTGAAGAAATCTTTATGATACCTGTGCAAATATCTGATGGCCCATTGTGTGAAATGTATAAGCTGCAGCTAGGAGTTTAATGGAACTCTGAATATTGGGACAGTCCACACCTGTAGCAAAGGCTAATTGGGAAGTTGTGCAATATTGTCCTATAAACAGCGCACATTTTCATTCCCGCAGAAGTAAACAAGAAAATTTGACTGAATGAAAACAAGCAGGGACACTGAAAACCATGAGGCATTTATACAAGAGTTATAGGTAGCAATAGGCAGAGAGCCGGCACTGTAGTGTGATGAGCGGTTTTGTAAATGCTGAGGTTGACTGTGATGATGGAAGACGGGTGATGCGGCAGTGTCGGGGGGTGCACTTACATGCAACATGAAAGAAGGAAGAAAAATATATGTCGCACTCACCCGGTTTCATGCCAAAGAACAGTTTCTTTATTCCATCATGTACATGGGACCAAGTGGAGGACCCACGAAATAGGACCGTCGTTCCAGGCGCTCAGCTGAGCTCAAGTTTTTTTTTCTCCCCAACCCGAATCCTTTTTTCCCATGTACATGATGGAATAAAGAAACTGTTCTTTGGCATGAAACCGGGTGAGTGCAACATATATATATTTTTTTCCTTCTATCATGTTATACAAGAGTTATATTGTAAAATCTGTAGAACTTTTCAGTATGCAATAAACGTCCTTTATTTGCTCAAAGCAGAATTAAAGGGGTACTTTGGTGGTGAATATTTTTTTTAAAATCAACTGGTGCCAAAAAGTTTAACAGATTTGTAAATGACTTCTATTAAAATATCTTTACACTTCCAGTACTTTTTAGCTGCTGTATTCTACAGAGGAAATTTTTTGTCTTGTCCACAGTGCTCTCTGCTGAGACCTGATGCCCATATCAGGAACTGTCCAGAGCAGGAGAAAATCCCCATTGCAAACCAATGCTGCTCTGGACAGTTCCTGACACGGACAGAGGTGTCAGCAGAGAGCACTGTGGACAAGACAAAAAAGAAATTCAAAAAGAAAAGAATTTCCTCTGTAGCATACAGCTGCTAAAAAGTACTGGAAGGGTAAAGATTTTTAATAGTAGTCATTTACAAATCTGTTTAACTTTCTAGCACCAGTTGATTTAAAAAAATTTTTTTTCCACAGGGGTACCCCTTTAACTTTTAGAGGAATCCTTGTGCAAAAGTTATACACAGTGCCTAGTGCAATACCTGAGAGGGCCATGCAGGGGCAGCCAATCTGTAAAATGTTGCGTGGTGCCATAGGTGCTGAGGTAGTAACAGATAAGGTCTGGAGGTGGTGTAGATGTCCTGTTTCTCTCTTATTCGGAATAGCTATAGTCTTGGACTTCTCTTCTTGAATCTGCAGTCAAAGACAATGCTAATGCTATAACCACAGGGTCTCCAATACCTTCTCATCAACTTCACACCAGAACCTTACCTGATGCTATTGTAGACTACCGGCACCCAGAAACTCAAGTTTTATCTGTTGAAATATTTTATGAGAACTGTTCCTATCTGTGCCACTAGTCTTATCTGTATGAATGTGACATTTTATTCCTTCCATTGCCCAAGTGTTATGTGTATATGTTAGCAGGAGACCCATACAGTGCAGCTGGTAGATGTTAACACTGTGAGGCTGCAAAGCCAGTTAGAAAATGTTGGAAGCATAGGCAGATTCAATTTGTGAGTGTATCCTTTGTATCTCTGTACCCCGCTGCCGCTTGCCCAACACTAATTTTGCAGCCGAGAAGCCATGCAATAAAGATTCTTAAAAGCTCTTAAATGTTAAGCGCAGACCTATGTAGTGTGTCTCCGGCTTCTCTCTTCTTGCTCACGTAATAAATGTCATCTTTGAGGATTAGCGTGCCTGTAAGCAATGTTTAGCTATCAACAGAATATTCAAATATCAGTGCACGACAGAAGGCTTTAACACCTCATCCCATAGTTGTTTTTTTTTTATGTGATTCAATTTGGCTGTTCTTTAATGCCAGTACATTAAAGTACCCTTTATACGCAGCGCAATTCTGGCACCATAGCAACTATGTCTTCATATCTGCTTCAGATAAACATGGAAAATCATTTGCACAATGTCGCTTCTATTAATAACATTGGAGGGCAGAAGGTTCGCTCAGTGAAAGTGGGATTGTTTCACAAAGTGTCTGCTGTCACCGTTCTCTACAGAGCTGTCAGCAGAGAACAACTTGAAGGAGAAGACTTGTTTGGCTGTACAACTCATCCTCTACTTCCAGGATGGGGCTGATTAAAAATAATTCAGCAGAGCCTTAGCCCCCTGCGATCTTCTTTACGGGCCCGGCTCTGCTCTTCTAGCCTGTGTTGTACCAAGAACGTAACTGGCCGAAGCGCGCCCCCTTCATTCATTTCTATGGGAGAGGCGGAGACAGGGAATTTATATGTCTCTGCCTCTACAATAGAGATGAATGGAGGGGGCATGTTTCAACCAGCTTCCGTGCTGGGTGCGACACGTCATTACAGGAGCAGAGCCAGGCCCCGTACGGGAGACCTTATGGATAGGTGATACGTTTTCGTCCGTGGCAAATCTCCTTTAAGACACGGTTTACATTGCGATCCCATGGTTTTTATGCGCTTCACCATTGCTTGGTGCAAAACAACGGTGACAAGCGGAAAAATATGTGCGGTCTTCTGTGTGACTGTAACGGAGCTGGATGTGGATCCTCTAACCTGTGTGGCTGATGACGGGGAGAAGAGTCTAAGGTGCCGCTGGTCTTCACCAGAGCCCGCTGCAAGGCAGGATGGGCTTGCTGCGGTAGGCGACACCCAGGTCGCTACCTCTGACACGGCTCGACCACACAGGTAGCTGGGATAGGCGAGGTATCGAAGGATAAGGCAGTAGCGTAGTCAAACGTAGCAGAAGGTCAAGGCAGGTGGCAAAGGTGCGAAGTCAAATAACGTAGCTGGAAGGTCTGGATACACGGGTAAGGCAAACAGGCAATATGGAACACTTAATCTCAGGCTAGGGGCACTGAAATTCCTGCAGGGAAGTGTGGGAGGTGCATGGGCTTTAAAGACTGGTGTCAGGTGTACACAATAATTATGGGCGTACTGGCCCTAAGAGACGGGGACACGTGCGCCGGGGCTGAGACACAGCGGAGGCAGCAGGGGAGGGAGGTGAGTGACGGGCTGGGATACGCATGCAGGCACGTCCCGCCATGCGAATCCCAGCCCTGCCGGCAGCTGGAGACAGGGGAACAATGCGCTGGCGGCCGGAGTGCGGATCGTGACAGTACTCCCCCTTTGGACCCAGAAGAAGAAAGAAAGCTAGCAGCCATATATAAATTGCACACCACAAATATTCACTATGTTCCAAAAAATATGTATAAATCTTTATTTATCACAAAACAGACAGATGAGTACATACAATTAAAAACAATTAAAAACACATAATCCAAAAGCGGAGGAATATAATCCTACTACGCCCACCCTGCAGTGGGTACACATAACCCTAAAATGTAAACCAGTCCCGGACCAATGAAACACAAACCAATCTATGCAGCAAATTCTAAAGATTGTACCAATAAGTAGCACCTGGCAAGTGTGAATATAATGTATAAAACGCCTAGCAGCCTAACCAATGTCAGTGTAATGAAAAATATATGTGAATCTCAGTGCATATAAATCTGACCAATATAAGGTGCAAGAACTAAATCTCAGTGCATATAATAAATCTGACCAATATAAAGTGCAATACTACGACCTGAGAAAAGTGCTGTATGTCCATCAAGTCTGGCTGTCAGGCTCAGTGCTAAAGTGCTGCTACCGGGACTCCTCACATCCAAAGCAGGGAGAAGCTGACCCCACGCGTTCCGCCTCCAGCTACGGAGGCTTCCTCAGGAGTGATGAAATACTCATCTTATCCATCTTATATATACAACAGAAGGCTTGGTTTACCAACCAATGTATGTGGAACCGAGGCTTGGTATGTAGTTCTATTGGCCCTCCATGGGACCGGGAACGAGGCTCGAAGCGCACGAGCGCCCGGGGCAAGGCACCGCCCACAGCACATATGGGAGATTTTTTTTTTTTTTTTTTTTTTATGCATGTCTCATAAATTGTGAAGAATATGTCTAGGAGACATATTCTGGAAGATGCATCTTCACTGAATATTATTGTTATGTATAATCTTATTGTATATTATTGTGATACATGCTGGTATTTGGTATGGTCTAGCTTATGGGGGTATGTGCATGTTGCATAGGTATATGGTTTAATCATATGGTTAGTCTCATTTGAAATTGAATATAATAATGTTTGGTACCAGATTTGCCCTCACTCCTGCTTTGATTGTATCTCACTGATATTTTTGGGTGGATAGTTAAGTTATTATTATGCCCTTGTATTGTTGGATGGCCCCACTTCCGTCCTTATCCTACTTTATTTTGCCCCATTTCCGGACCGGCATATTCTGAGAGTCCCTCCTCCCCTGGGTACCGTGTCAGGCTCGATCACGTGACGGGTGGGCGGGGTGCGGCGCCGATCCGGCAGGGCAATGTGTCGGGCGCGGTCTTGTATTGCATTGCGGTCTGAGCCTCGATCTGGTCCGCGGTGCGTGCAGGGCCTCGTTTCGGATATGTGCTGTGGGCGGTGCCTTGCCCCGGGCGCTCGTGCGCTTCGAGCCTCGTTCCCGGGCCCATGGTGGGCCAATAGAACTACATACCAAGCCTCGGTTCCACATACATTGGTTGGTAAACCAAGCCTCGCTCCTATCCCTGGTCTCGGCCATGCTATGGTAGTCATTGTAGCGCACCAAGCCTCGCTTTCGCTGATATTCCATAATGAATGCGAGTCAACGTGCGGTCCACAGGTATTACTCCAGGTGATTATAATTTTAATGATTCTGTTGTATATATAAGACAGATAAGATGAGTATTTCATCATTCCTGAGGAAGCCTCCGTAGCTGGAGGCGGAACGCGTGGGGTCAGCTTCTCCCTGCTTTGGATGTGAGGAGTCCCGGTAGCAGCACTTTAGCACTGAGCCTGACAGCCAGACTTGATGGACATACAGCACTTTTCTCAGGTCGTAGTATTGCACTTTATATTGGTCAGATTTATTATATGCACTGAGATTTAGTTCTTGCACCTTATATTGGTCAGATTTATATGCACTGAGATTCACATATATTTTTCATTACACTGACATTGGTTAGGCTGCTAGGCGTTTTATATATTATATTCACACTTGCCAGGTGCTACTTATTGGTACAATCTTTAGAATTTGCTGCATAGATTGGTTTGTGTTTCATTGGTCCGGGACTGGTTTACATCTTAGGGTTATGTGTACCCACTGCAGGGTGGGCGTAGTAGGATTATATTCCTCCGCTTTTGGATTATGTGTTTTTAATTGTTTTTAATTGTATGTACTCATCTGTCTGCTTTGTGATAAATAAAGATTTATATATATTTTTTGGAACATAGTGAATATTTGTGGTGTGCAATTTATATATGGCTGCTAGCTTTCTTTCTTCTTCTGGGTCCATATTCAGTTGCAGCCTATTGCACCCTATCTTTATTTAGGTGGTGCCCATCAGTTTTTTCTATTTATTTAAGTACTCCCCCTTTGGTCTCCCCCTCTTTTTTGAGGACAAGAACTTGTGGATAAGGTCACGGTCTAGAATGTTGTCCTTTGGCTTCCAAGATCTTTCCTCTGGGCCAAATCCTTCCCAATCCACAAGGAAAAAAACAACTCTGACCAACTTGGAATCTAAAATTTCTTTGACGACAAAAACATTGGAGGTACCAGAGATGGGAGTAGGAGTGATTACTTTTTTAGAGAAGCGGTAATGGATAACAGGTTTTAAAAGGGATACATGAAAAGAATTCGAGCTCCGGAGAGAGGAAGGCAGATGGAGAGAATAAGCTACAGGGTTTAAAAGTTTTTTTACTTTGTAAGGGCCAAAATAGCGAGGACCCAGCGTATAACATGGTACCTTAAACCGGATAAACTTGGAAGACAACCACACTTTGTCCCCTGAAGAGAATTCAGGAGGAGGGCATCTTTTCTTGTCTGCCTGCGATTTCATACGAGTGGCAGCATGTAGAAGAGAATAACGTGTCTTCTGCCAGATGGAAACAAAATTCTGCATTAGTTCATTGGCCATGGGAACTCCGGAGGAAGTGGATAAGGGTAGAGGAGGACGAGGATGATGTCCGTAGACCAAAAGAATGGTGTAGACCCAAAGGATTCAGAATCCTTATAGTTGTATGAAAATTTGGCCCTGGGTAGCAGATTGGCCTAGTCGTCTTGGCGGGCCGAAAATAAATGGCTGAGATAGTCTCCCAAGACCTGGTTCACCCTTTCAACCTGTCCAATGGATTGTGGGTGGTAACCCAAAGAAAAATCTAATTTAACTTGTAGACGTGAACAGAGAGCCCTCCAAAACCTAGAGACAAATTGGACTCCTTGGTCGGAGACAATATGGGAGAGCAATCCATGCAGGCGAAAGATATGACAGAGGAACAACTTGGCAAGCTCTGGTGCAGAAGGTAATCCTGGTAGAGGCACCAAATGAGCCATTTTAGAGAAACGGTCCACAACAACCCAAATGACCGTATTTCTGCCAGAAGAGGGAAGGTCAGTAATAAAGTCCATTGCAACATCGGTCCAGGGCTGCTCTGGAACTGGCAAAGGATGTAGTAGACCAGCAGGCTTGGAAAGGAGGGTCTTGTCCCGGGCACAAACTGAACAAGATTGGACAAACTCAACGACACCCTGTTTTAGAGTGGACCACCAATACTGTCGGGCGATGAGCTGTATGGACTTACGAATTCCATGATGACCGGCCAGTAGTGAGGAATGACCCCGTTTCAGGACGCGGAGTCTTAAACGTGGAGGTACATAAGTCTTCCCTGGAGGTTAGTGCTGAAGACACGCTGGTGCTGCTGAGATGAGACAATCAGGGGAAATAATATGTGGGAATTCCAGGCCTTGAACATCGGAGGATCTGGACTGAGCGTCAGCACGAAGATTCTTCTCGGCAGGACGGAAGTGGATTAAGAAGTTAAACCTGGAGAAGAACAGAGACCAACGAGCCTGTCGGGGTTGAGATGGTGAGCAGACTGGAGATAGAGCAAGTTTTTGTGGTCTGAATAGAAAGTAAGCAGGTGCAGAGAGCCTTCCAAGAGGTGACACCATTCTTCTAAAGCCAACTTAATGGCCAAGAGCTCGCTATCTCCGATGGTATAATTTCTCTCCGCAGGGGAGAAGATTTTAGAGAGAAATCCACAGGTTAAAGTTCTCCCCTTAGAAGACTTTTGCATTAACACTGCACTTGCTCCAACTGAAGAAGCATCCACTTCCAAGATGAATAGCTTGCTAGGATCTGGTCTAGATAGAACAGGAGCAGAAGCGAAGGCGAACTTTAACTGTTTGAAAGCTTCTTTAGCCTCAGTAGTCCGAACTTTTGGATTAGCAGTCTTCTTAGTAAGTAAGACTATGGGGGCTACCAGAGTGGAGTAATGAGGAATAAATTGCAGGTAGTAATTGGCAAAGCCGAGGAAGCGCTGAATTGCTTTTAAGTCCGAAGGTTGAGGCCAGTCCAGTACTGCGGACAGCTTGTTGGGATCCATTTGTAGACCTTGACTGGTAATAATATACCCCAGAAATGGAAGGCTGTTTTTTCAAAGGTACATTTCTCTAGTTTAGCGTAGAGATGATTTTCACGGAGGCGCTGTAACACCTGGCGGAGATGAGAGCGAAGTGACTGGATATTGGGTGAGTAGATGAGTATGTCATCCAAATAGACAACAACACAGGAGTATATGAGGTCACAAAAATATCATTGACGAAGTCCTGGAAGACTGCTGGAGCATTGCAGAGTCCGAATGGCATCACAAGATACTCGAAATGTCCGTCACAAGTATTAAATGCAGTTTTCCATTCTTCCCCTTCTCGTATACGAATCAAATTATTGGCCCCACAAAGATCCAATTTAGAGAAGATTTTGGCACCACGCAGACGATCAAACAACTCCAAGATTAAAGTAAGTGGGTAGCGGTTCTTTATTGTAATTTTATTCAAGCTTCGGTAGTCGATGCAAGGTCATAAAGACCTGTCTTTTTTTCCACAAAGAAAAAAAAGGGCTCCGGCAGGGGAAGAGGACTTCCTGATAAATCCCTTCTCTCGATTCTCCTGGATATAACTAGACATGGCCAGAGTGTGGTGCTGAGTAGCAAGTCAATAGGACAATCGTAAGGACGATGTGGTGGTAACACTTCAGCTTGCTTCTCACTGAAGACATCAACATAGTCCTGAAGGACTATGGTTCCAATTAAGCCACACGTAGGTGAATAGAATGGTTGTTGCAATGCGAACCCCAGCGAAGAACTTCTCCAGTTTTCCAATCCAGCTGCAGAGCATGGAGTTGCAACCAAGATAGGCCAAGCAAGAGAGGAGAAGTACAATGAGGGAGAACATAGAAGGACAAGTTCTCCTTATGCAGGACTCCGACCTGCATAGACAACGGTTATGTGCGATATAGCACAGTACAGTCCAGTCTTTCACCATTGACCGTAGAGATGTACAAAGGCTTAACCCCTTAAGGACTCAGGGTTTTTCAGTTTTTGCACTTTCGTTTTTTCCTCCTTACCTTTTAAAAATCATAACCCTTTCAATTTTCCACCTAAAAATCCATATTATGGCTTATTTTTTGCGTTGCCAATTCTACTTTGCAGTGACATTAGTCATTTTACCCAAAAATGCACGGCGAAACGGAAAAAAAAAATAATTGTGCGACAAAATTGAAGAAAAAATGCCATTTTGTAACTTTTGGGGGCTTCCGTTTCTACGCAGTGCATATTTCGGTAAAAATTACACCTTATCATTATTCTGTAGGTCCATATGGTTAAAATGATACCCTACTTATATAGGTTTGATTTTGTCGCACTTCTGGAAAAAATCATAACTACATGCAGGAAAATTTATACGTTTAACTTTTAACCTATAACTTTTTTTATTTTTCCACGTACAGGGCGGTATGAGGACTCATTTTATGCGCCGTGATCTGAAGTTTTTATCGGTATGATTTTTGTTTTGATCGGACTTTTTGATCACTTTTTATTCATTTTTTAATTTTTTTGAGCGTACGCCATTGACCGTGCGGTTTAATTAATGATATATTTTTATAGTTCTGACATTTACGCACGCGGCGATACCACATATGTTTATTTATTTATTTTTTTACACTGTTTTATTTTTTTTTATGGGAAAAGGGGGGTGATTCAAACTTTTATTAGGGAAGGGGTTAAATTAACACTTTTTTTTTTACTTTTTTTTTGCAGTGTTATAGGGACCTATAACACTGCACACACTGATCTTTTACACAGATCACAGTCGTGTATTAACACGCCTGTGATTAGTGTTATCGGCGCTTGACTGCTCCTGCCTGGATCTCAGGCACGGAGCAGTCATTCACCGATCAGACACCGAGGAGGCAGGTAAGGGCCCTCCCGGTGTCCTGCAAGCTGTTCGGGATGCCGCGATTTCACCGCGGCGGTCCCGAACAGCCCGACTGAGCAGCCGGGTCACTTTCACTTTAGAAGCGGCGGTCAGCTTTGACTGCCGCTTCTAAAGGGTTAATACCGCACATCGCCGCAATCGGCGATGTGTGGTATTAGAAGCGGGTCCCGGCCGTTGATGAGCGCCAGGACCGACGCGATATGATGCGGGATCGCGGCGTGATCCTGCTTCATATCTCGGGAGCCGTCGCAGGACGTAAATATACGTCCTGCGTCGTTAAGGGGTTAAACAGGCGGGACACTGGCAGTTGATACCTATGTACTAGGGAGGCATCAATAAAGTTTCTGTTACGCCTAGCGCTCCGGGTCCCCGCTCCTCCCCGGAGCGCTCACGGCGTCTTTCTCCCTGCAGCTCCCCGGTCAGCGCTGACCGGGAGCGCTGCTCTGCCATGGCCGTTGGGGATGCGATTCGCACAGCGGGACGCGCCCGCTCGCGAATCGCATCCCAGGTCACTTACCCGTTCCCGTCTCCTGCAGTCATGTGCTGGCGCGCGCGGCTCCGCTCTCTAGGGCGCGCGCGCGCCAGCTCCCTGAGACTTAAAGGGCCAGTGCACCAATGATTGGTGCCTGGCCCAATTAGCTTAATTGGTTCCCACCTGTTCCCTGGCTATATCTAGTCTCCTCCCTTGCACTCCCTTGCCGGATCTTGTTGCCTTAGTGCCAGTGAAAGCGTTCCTTGTGTGTTTAATAGCCTGTGTACCAGTACCTTTGCTATCTCCCCTGACTACGAACCTTGCCGCCTGCCCCCGACCTTCTGCTACGTCCGACCTTGCTACTGCCTACTCCCTTTTACCTCGCCTTTCTTCAGTATCTTCAGCAGCCAGAGAGGTGAGCCGTTGCTAGTGGATACGACCTGGTCACTACCGCCGCAGCAAGACCATCCCGCTTTGCGGCGGGCTCTGGTGAAAACCTGTAGTGGCTTAGAACCGGTCCACTAGCGCGGTCCTCACCAATCCCTCTCTGGCACAGAGGATCCACCTCCTGCCAGCCGGCATCGTGACAGTAGATCCGGCCATGGATCCCGCTGAAGTTCCTCTGCCAGCTGCCGCCGACCTCCCTACATTGGTCGCCCGACAAGAGCACCAGCTGTCGTACTTGACCACCATGACACAGCAACTCCAGTCGCAGCTACAGCAGCTCCAGTCACAGCAACAGCAGCAACAGTCACAGCTACAGCAAGTTCAGTCTCAGCTACAGCAGCAACAACCATCTCCTCCGCCAGCTCCTGCACCCCTTCCGCAGCGACTGGCCACTCCTAGCCTCCGCCTGTCTTTGCCAGACAAATTTAATGGGGACTCTAAGTTTTGCCGTGGCTTCCTTTCGCAATGTTCTCTGCACTTGGAGATGATGTCGGACCTGTTTCCTACTGAAAGGTCTAAGGTGGCTTTCGTAGTCAGCCTTCTGTCTGGAAAAGCCCTGTCATGGGCCACACCGCTCTGGGACCGCAATGACCCCGTCACTGCCTCTGTTCACTCCTTCTTCTCGGAAATTCGAAGTGTCTTTGAGGAACCTGCCCGAGCCTCTTCTGCTGAGACTGCCCTGCTGAACCTGGTCCAGGGTAATTCCTCCGTTGGCGAGTACGCCATACAATTCCGTACTCTTGCTTCTGAACTATCCTGGAATAATGAGGCTCTCTGCGCGACCTTTAAAAAAGGCCTATCCAGCAACATTAAAGATGTTCTGGCCGCACGAGAGACTCCTGCTAGCCTGCATGAACTCATTCATCTAGCCACTCGCATTGACATGCGTTTTTCTGAGAGGCATCAAGAGCTCCGCCAGGAAAAAGACTTAGATCTCTGGCCACCTCTCCCACAGTCTCCACTGCAATCTGCGCCTAGGCCTCCCGCCGAGGAGGCCATGCAAGTGGATCGGTCTCGCCTGACTCTGGAAGAGAGGAATCGCCGTAAGGAAGAGAATCTCTGTCTGTACTGTGCCAGTACTGAACATTTTCTGGTGGATTGCCCAATCCGTCCTCCACGTCTGGGAAACGCACGCTCGCACTCAGCTCTCGTGGGTGTGGCGTCTCTTGATGCCAAGTCGGCTTCTCCACGTCTCACGGTACCTGTTCGGATTTCCACTTCAGCCAGCTCTCCCCTCTCAGCCGTGGCCTGCCTGGACTCTGGAGCTTCTGGGAATTTTATTCGGGACTCCTTTGTGAATAAATTCCGTATTCCGGTGACCCGTCTTGTCAAGCCACTCCGCATTTCCGCGGTCAACGGAGCCAGGTTGGACTGTACCATACGTTTCCGCACGGAGCCCCTTCTTATGAGCATCGGATCTCATCACGAGAGGATTGAACTTTTGGTCCTCCCCAATTGCACCTCGGAGATTCTCCTTGGACTTCCCTGGCTTCAACTTCATTCCCCAACCCTGGATTGGTCCACTGGGGAGATCAAGAGTTGGGGGTCCTCTTGTTCCAAGAACTGTCTAAAACCGGTTCCCAGTAACCCTTGCCGTAACTCTGTGGTTCCTCCTGTATCCGGTCCCCCTAAGGTCATTAAGGACTCTGCCTGCCACAGGAAATGCCCTTCCCCCCCTCCCAGTTCCATCAGGCAAGCTTCTGTGTCCCCTCATGGCCCTCGTCCTGGTGTCACACTGCCCCGTGCCAGGTCTCGCCCTCTGCCCTCTCTCCCCATTCCTACTCCTGCGGTTCTGCCTGCCGTTGAGGAATCCCTCCATCCTTTCCCGGTGTCCTCATCCCAGGGGAGGCAGTTACCCGATAAAGAGAAGGGGAGACCTAAGGGGGGGGGTACTGTTACGCCTAGCGCTCCGGGTCCCCGCTCCTCCCCGGAGCGCTCACGGCGTCTTTCTCCCTGCAGCTCCCCGGTCAGCGCTGACCGGGAGCGCTGCTCTGCCATGGCCGTTGGGGATGCGATTCGCACAGCGGGACGCGCCCGCTCGCGAATCGCATCCCAGGTCACTTACCCGTTCCCGTCTCCTGCAGTCATGTGCTGGCGCGCGCGGCTCCGCTCTCTAGGGCGCGCGCGCGCCAGCTCCCTGAGACTTAAAGGGCCAGTGCACCAATGATTGGTGCCTGGCCCAATTAGCTTAATTGGTTCCCACCTGTTCCCTGGCTATATCTAGTCTCCTCCCTTGCACTCCCTTGCCGGATCTTGTTGCCTTAGTGCCAGTGAAAGCGTTCCTTGTGTGTTTAATAGCCTGTGTACCAGTACCTTTGCTATCTCCCCTGACTACGAACCTTGCCGCCTGCCCCCGACCTTCTGCTACGTCCGACCTTGCTACTGCCTACTCCCTTTTACCTCGCCTTTCTTCAGTATCTTCAGCAGCCAGAGAGGTGAGCCGTTGCTAGTGGATACGACCTGGTCACTACCGCCGCAGCAAGACCATCCCGCTTTGCGGCGGGCTCTGGTGAAAACCTGTAGTGGCTTAGAACCGGTCCACTAGCGCGGTCCTCACCAATCCCTCTCTGGCACAGAGGATCCACCTCCTGCCAGCCGGCATCGTGACAGTTTCCAATGGAGCCAGAGCCCAAAAAGGCAAGAACGGAGATGATCTCTTTGGAGGGTAGGAAAAGCTGGACCGTCAAATTTAAGCGTGGAGAGGTGGTATTCACACCTAGGGAGGCCTCTCCCACAAACCCTAGGTGCGTGCGTTTCCCTGTAATTGAGGATGTAGAGGACAATCTTTGAGGAAGTGATCTGCACTGGCGCAGTGTAGAACAAATAGACGATGATCCAGCACTGGCAAATCGAAGACAGCTTTATTGAAGATTACTGGACACAGATAAAAGCAACCATATCATCAGACACGTTTCGAGCGCATGTGCTCTTCTTCAGTGATATCAATCCGCTCTCAGGTGAGGGTTTAAATATCCTGCCAGTGGGAGAAATCTCCACCTTTCCCTTTGATTACAAAGTTTGCGATAATGCATAAAATTACACATACAAAACACAATCTAGTAAAAACAAAATTTGTGAAAAAGACCTTTGCACGGAACAAGACAGGGATGTATAGTAAATTGCTTCAATAGTAAAATAATAATTCTCTATGAATATTCATACCAGTTGGGAAGCGAGTGTTTAGCGTAAATTGCCAATACGCTTCCCTATCAGCTAATTTTTCCTCAAACATCCCTTTCTTATTCCTGTGCTTACATGTTCTATGGCATAGATTTTAAATCCATTCACATTACCATCATGTATCATGTGAAAATGTGTAGATGCTGCAGATCTGTTGTGGTTCGTGTTGTTGTTACTATCATTAATGTGTTACATAGTTACATAGTTACATAGTTAGTATGGTTGAAAAAAGACATACGTCCATCAAGTCCAACCAGGGGATTGAAGGGAAGGATGTAAGGGGATAAGGGAAAGGGATGTAGTTTTATAATTCTGCATAAGCATTAATGTTACTAACGCTCTAATTTTTTACTTTCGGGTGGTATACACCACATTAAGTTACAGAGTGTACACTCAATGATGTATACAACATTACTATAAATGCATTTTATGTAGGTTTTTATATCAAAAGTTTTTGTTCCTTCTGCATTTTTAAATAATTTCGTTTGTTTGACAAAGTTGCACGTGCGGCAAACTTTGTGCCCACACTTAAAAAAATCTTTTTGCATGAGCCAACCGCTCTGAGGACTTGTTGCTGTTTGCACCAGACTCAGTGATAATCTGTCTGCCAATGTAGGAGCTTTTTTGGGTACTAGTTTTTGTATTTGGCTCCGTTCAACCATATTTCGTTTTGGATTAATTAATTCACTTCTATTCTTCTTTGAAACAATATTCTTGGCTCTCCTTAATGTGTCATGTGAATAGCCTCTGAGCTTTAACCTCTGTTCTAATTCATTGCTCTGTTTATTGTAAGTTTCCATTGTTGTACAATTACGTTTGATTCTTGTAAGTTCACCAACCGGTGTAGCCCGGCTTGTATGACGCGGGTGATTACTATCGGCTCGGAGAACTGTATTTCCAGAGATAGGTTTGCGATGTGTGGCTACTGATACTGTTTTATGATGTTCACCCCGGAGTTCCAGATCCAAAAACACTATGGTGGAAGAATCAATGTTATATGTAAATTTTAAATTAAACGCATTTGCATTTATATAGTCAATAAACAGTGGCACGGTCTCGACGCCCCACCTCCAGACAAGGAGGAGGTCGTCAATAAAACGACCGTACCACTGTATTTGATCTACAAAGGGATTATCCACAGTTAATGTGAATCTGGACACCCAAAAGGACATAGTAAGATTTGCTAGGGATGGTGAATGCCTGGCCCCCATTGAAACCCCATTTACTTGAACGAAAAATTCCTTGTTGAAAATAAAATAATTTCTGGACATTAGGAACCAAATGGTCATTTTAATAAATTCACACAAGTTCTCAGAGTAGTTGCTGTGTGTGCACAAATGGTACTCCAGGGCTTCCATGGTTACCTGCCGAGGGATGCAGGTGTATAAAGACACCACATCACAAGATAGCCATGAAAGCCCCGGATCCCATTGTATGCCTTCAACTGCTCTTAACACATCTCTAGAGTCTTTTAGATAACCTGGTGCTCTCTGTACAAGTGGCTGGAGCATTAGATCTACCCATGTAGATAAATGCTCCAGCAATGATCCTTTGCTGGAGACAATCGGTCTCATGGGAGGCGGTATGAGACCTTTCTGTGTTTTGGGGAGGGCATACATAACTGGGATAACAGGTTCAGATACTAAATGATAGTCTCTGTCCCGCCTGGTGATGACGCCTAGTGACACCCCTTCCTCCAATAATTTGGTTAATTCTTGTTTAAATTTATCTGTGGGATCGCTGTACAATTTTTTATATGTGGAAGTGTCTTTTAACATGTTGTCAATTTGTGAGATGTATGCATGTTTGTCCATCACCGTGACCAATCCTCCATTGTCCGACACACGAATTACTATATCATCATAAGAACTAAGTTCTCTAAGTGCTATACGTTCTTCCTTTTTTAAATTGTCAGGTACAGGGGAGGATTGATTTATGGAGTTACCCAAGGCAACCAATTCTTTCTCCACTGCTAGTTGGAACGAATCCATTCCCTCCATACGAGAAACAAGTGGATAGAAAGAAGGGTTTTTATTAATATGCCAAATGTTTGTGTCTATAACATGTTCTTGCTTAATACTGCAGTCTACTAAATCTTGCAGATTGCTCAATTTGTTTTGATCCTTAAACATTAAATTACTATATTCATTGCTGAAGTGTTTATTTACATTCACATTTTCACAATCTCCATTGACTTGATCCCTTTCTAATAAAAAAAAAAGTTTTTTCACCGTTAAATTACGTATGAAATAATTGATGTCACACAGAGTCCCAAAAATGTCCAATTTGTTAATCGGAGCAAAATTTTATCTTTTAGAAAGTAATTCTATCTGTCCAGTTGTTAATGTCCTACTGGACAGATTCATGTCCCCCTTTATTTCATTACTTGACTCCGCAGTCGTGGGATATCCTTTTCTTGGATGTTTTCTCCCCCTCCTGTATTTTTTCCCTTGCGCCTTGCGTTTTTTGATTTTTTGTAATTATAATTTGTGGGCTTGGGAACATTCGCAGAAATTTACCTTTGTTAACACAAGATAATATTCTTCATAATATGTTGCTAAAGGGATGTCGCATAGTACCCAAAAAAGCTCCTACATTGGCAGGAAGATTATCACCGAGTCTGGTGCAAACAGCAACAAGTCCTCAGAGTGGTTGGCTCATGCAAAAAGTTTTTTTTTAAGTGGGGGCACAAAGTTTGCCGCACGTGCAACTTTGTCAAACAAACAAAATTATTTAAAAATGCAGAAGGAACAAAAACTTTTGATATAAAAACCTACATACATTGCAATTATAGTAATGTTGTATACATCATTGAGTGTGTACTCTGTAACTTAATGTATGTGGGGTCTACATAAATATTAGAGCGTTAGAACACATTAATGATAGTAACAACAACACGAACCACAACAGATCTGCAGCATCTACACATTTTCACATGATACATGATGGTAATGTGAATGGATTTAAAATCTATGCCATAGAACATGTAAGCACAGGAATAAGAAAGGGATGTTTGAGGAAAAAATTAGCTGATAGGGAAGCGTATTGACAATTTACGCTAAACACTGGCTTCCCAACTGGTATGAATATTCGTAGAGAATTATTATTTCACTATTGAAGCAATTTACTATACATCCCTGTCTTGTTCCATGCAAAGGTCTTTTTCGCAAATTTAGTTTTTACTAGATTGTGTTTTGTATATGTAATTTTATGCATTATCACAAACTTTGTAATCAATCTGTCACTCAGTTGTGAAAGGGTTAATATAGGGAAAGGTGGAGATTTCTCCCCCTGCCAGGATATTTAAACCCTCACCTGAGAGCGGATTGACATCACCGAAGAAGAGCGCATGCGCTCAAAACGCATCTTATGATATGGTTGGTTTTATCTGTTCCCAGTAATCTTCAATAAAGCTGTCTTCGTTTTGCCAGTGCTGGATCATCATCTATTTGTTCTGCATTGGAGTGCCTTACCGGGCACAGGATCCGAGCACGGCTAAGAGGTGGTGAGCTGGAAGTTTTCGTTCATTGTTTGCACTGGCGCAGTATGGACTTAGATTCTGTGTTCGTCGGCAAGTTCTTTCCTGCAGGGTCAGGCAAGACCGATCCACTTGCATAGCCACTGCAGGAGGCAAGGAAGAAGGTTGTGGGGGTTGCTGGAAGACAGGTGCCAGACGAGGAAAGCGCTGAGGTTGTGTAGACACCCTTTCTTAGCATAGTTACTCACGTCGTTCTGAGAAATGGATATCAATCCGGGATGCCAACTGTATAAGTTCATTCAAGTTAGATGGCAATTCCCGGGCAGCAAGGACATCCTTGATTTGACTTGATAATCCTCTCTTGAAGGTGGCACAAAGAGCTTCTTTATTCCATGATAACTACGATGTCAGGGTACGAAATATAATGGCATACTCGCCCACAGAGGAGTTGCCCTGAGATAGACTCAGCAAGGCTGTCTTAGCGGAAGAAGCTCGAGCAGGTTCTTCAAAGACATTCCAAAATTCTGTCAGAAACGCCTGGAGATTGTTTGTGAGAGCATCACTGCGATCCCAAAGCAGAGTTGCCCAGGCCAAAGCCCTTCCAGTTAAAAGACTGAGGATGAAGGCCACCTTTGCTCGTTCCGTAGGGAACTGATCCGCCATGAGTTCAATGTGCATGGAGCACTGAGTCACAAAACCATGACAGGACTTGGGATCCCCCTCATATTTCTTCGGAAGAGACAGGCGGAGTTTAGATCCGGAGACGGCTGCAGGAACGTGAGGCGACTCCGGAGCAGGAGGAGGCTGTGGTTGTGGCGGTTGTTGTTGTGCAGTGAGTAACTGCTGCATCATGGCGGACAACTGTCTCAACTGCTGTGCCTTCTGGGCCAACTGCTGTGACTGGAGCGCCATGATGGAAGCGAGATCCGGACTATCAGGCAGAGGAACCCCAGGGGGATCCATGGCCGGATCTTGCTGTAACGGAGCTGGCTGTGGATCCTCTAACCTGTGTGGCTGATGACTCTGACCGTGTCAGGGAGCGGAGTCTAAGATGCCGCTGGTCTTCACCAGAGCCCGCATATCAGCACTAAAAGTGGCAATGACACTGGACGTATGATCTTTCTGAGAGTGTTCTGAAAACATTATTTCACGTAAATATCAAACAATTACTAGCGACAAACTACCATCTGAGGACAATTTCAGACATAGCTGTTTCTTAATGTTCTGAAGCTAACATGCTCCATAATCCAACCTCTCACTCCCATCTTTAAGACTTTACCAAAACTACAACCGACAGCTGAAGGCTGTGCAGGCATTGTAATTGGCAATAGGCATTGTAATGGAATTGTAGTTTTGCAACAGCTGAAGACATTCTGGTTGGGAAACACTACCCTAAATAATAGAGACTATGGGCGATTGCCCCTTTTTTGTAGTGTCCCCTAGTTAGAGCTAGTTCACACGGCCGTCTGTCCCCGTAAATTTCCTCCCATCTCCTGTTCCGTTCAAGGCTTTTTTTAACGGCTTTCAAATGGTTGTAAAGGGATCCCATTGATGTCAATGGGATTTTTAACAATCCTTTGTCAGCCGTTTGCTGTATATTGGATCCAACATAACCCACGCTAATAATTGACTTTCAGCATAACATCAGAAACAATTCATTAAGGTGGCATATTCTCATTCCTATGTACTTGTTTTGTTTTATTTTAAACCTGTATTTGTTTTCTTAGTCCTATCATTATTTTATACATTTTTTATCAACTATTTATTACTGGATCTGGAGCAAGGGCCCTGCCCAGATACCAGTCTATGTATTTAAATAATAAATTATGCTATTTTATATGAAACCAGCTACATCGTTTTTCTCTAGTTACATTTTCAATTAATTACACACCACTATATCAGTTAATTCCTTGAGGTCTGATTTCTATTATTATTGCTTTTACTTTCTTATTGGCACTTTGGTTATAGTGCAACTCATACCTCGGTCTGAACTTAACATTATTTTTTAGTGTGTAGCCACCCATTTTCTCTTTTATTTTACATTTGCTTTCCTTTCCGTTATATTTTTGCTGGACAAAAGATGGTGCATGCACTATTTTTTCTCCCATCAAAAATAACGGGATAGAAACGGATATTATAAATATTACATTGAAGTCTATGGTTAACGGATTGAAAATGGATGAGCCTTTAAAACCCCTTAAGGACTGCGCATTTTTCCGTTTTTGCACTTTCGTTTTTCCTCCTTATCTTTAAAAATCATAACCCTTTCAATTTTGCACCTAAAAATCCATATGATTGCTTTTTTTTGCGCCACCAATTCTACTTTGTAATGTCATCAGTCATTTTACCCACAAATCTACAGCGGAACGGAAAAAAAATGTATTATGCGCCAAAATTGATGAAAAAATTCAATTTTGTAACTTTTGGGGGCTTCCGTTTCAACGCAGTAGATTTCTCAGTAAAAATTACACCTTATCTTTATTCTGTAGGTCCATACGATTAAAATGATACCCTACTTATATAGGTTTGATTTTGTCGTACTTCTGGAAAAAATCACAATTACATGCAGGAAAATTAATGTGTTTAAAATTGTCATCTTCTGACCCCTATAACTTTTTTATTTTTCTGCATTTGGGGTGGTATGAGAGCTAATTTTTTGCGCTGTGATCTGAAGTTTTTAGAGGTACCATTATTGTATTGATCAGACTTTTTGCTCGCCTTTTATTCATTTTTTCATGATATAAAAAGTGAACAAAAATGCACTATTTTGGACTTTGGAATTTTTTTTGCATGCACGCCATTGGATATGGAGTTTAATTAACAATATATTTTTAGAATTCTGACATTTCCACGCGATACCACTTATTTTTATTTACACCGTTTTTTTTTTTAAATGGGAAAAGGGGGGTGATTCAAACTTTTATTAGGGAAGGGGTTAAATGATCTTTATTCACTTTTTTTGTCCACTTTTTTTTGCAATGTTATAGCTCCCATAGGGGGCTATGACACTGCACACACTGATCTTTTACATTGATAAATAATGGTTTCTCATAGGAAACCATTGATCAATTATTCTGCCACTTGACTGCTCATGCCTGGATCTCAGGCACTGAGCAATCATTCGTTGATCGGACACCAGGAGGCAGGTAAGGGGACCCTCCTGTTGTCCTACAGCTGTTTGGGATACCGAAATTTCTCCACGGCAATCCCGAACAGCCCCCTGAGCTAACCGGCAACGTTTTACTTTCACTTTAGACGCGGCGTTCAACTTTGAACGCTGCGTCTAAAGGGTTAATAGCACGCGGCACCGCGATCAGTGCCTCGCGCTATTAGCCACGGGTCCCGGCTGTTGTTAGAACGGGAGCAGACTCAGGATGTACAGATACCCCCTGAATCCTTAAGGGGTTAATGTCTCCGTTTGCACCTGGTTTTTTCCAATCCGTTTTTGATCCATTATTACTTCTGAGCATGCTCAGAAGAGATGTGAGGAACCAGGAAATAGTCAGACAATAATAAAAGCAGAAAATAAAACAGATAAAAAACTGTTGCAACAGGATGCCATTTAATGGCATCCTTTTGCATCCGTTTGTTAGTATGGTCCATTTAGCAGCAATGACGGGAGACAACGGCCATGTGAACCTAGCCAAGAGTAGTCTAGTGAAAAATACTTATCCCCTATCCAAGGATAGGGGATAAGTTATAGATCGCGGGGGATATAAGCGCTGGGACCCCTCTGCGATCTCCTGCACGGGACCCCGGCAGTTTGCCGGAAACTGACGTCCGACCCCCCGCAGGAAGCCACAGCCAGCACACCCCCTCCATGTATCTCTATGGGGTACATGAAGGGGCGTGTCGACCGGCGCTCTGTGTGGGGGTTGGCACGCCCCCTTCAAGCCGACTGCCCGCAGGAGATCGCGGGGGGTCCCAGCGCTCAAACCCCCCGCAATCTATAACTTATCCCCTATCCTTGGATAGGGATAAGTTATTTTTCACCAGACAATTCCTTTAATCTTTATTTGCAGGTATGAAAGGCATGTTGTTATTCTTTGTTTTTCTTCATTAACTTAACCACTGGGTGGCAGTATCTTGCATCATACATTTCTTATGTCATGGTGAATACATACAAGCAAGCAATAGAAGCAGTTTCACTTACTATTTTGTGTTTTGTACCTATTGAAAAAAAAATTCACTGAACGCTCTCTTATATAATAGCTGACTCATTTAACCATTTAATCACAATGAAATAGAGGCCTATATGTAAATTTTACTTTTACCCATTATTAGGGCCAGTAAATATAAAACCCTGCTAAAGTGTTGAAGAGTCTAGGAAAGTCTAGGTGATGTGATGACCCAGTGATGCCACCCATCTTTTCTAAATTGGAAGTATTATTAGTTATAACTAATTAGGACATAAGGGGGAATTTAACATTGAATTACCCATTCCCTGCATTAGCGTAGAGTGGCAAAATTGTGCAAAATCTATGTCACGATTCGGCTGGCAGGAGGTGGATCCTCTGTGCCAGAGAGGGATTGGCGTGGACCGTGCTAGTGGACCGGTTCTAAGTTACTACTGGTATTCACCAGAGCCCGCCGCAAAGCGGGATGGTCTTGCAGCGGCGGTAGTAACCAGGTCGTATCCACTAGCAACGGCTCAACCTCTCTGACTGCTGAAGATAGGCGCGGTACAAGGGAGTAGACAAGAGCAAGGTCGGACGTAGCAGAAGGTCGGGGCAGGCAGCAAGGATCGTAGTCAGGGGCAACGGCAGGAGGTCTGGAACACAGGCTAGGAACACACAAGGAAACGCTTTCACTGGCACAATGGCAACAAGATCCGGCGAGGGAGTGCAGGGGAAGTGAGGTATACATAGGGAGTGCACAGGTGAACACACTAATTAGAAACAACTGCGCCAATCAGTGGCGCAGTGGCCCTTTAAATCGCAGAGACCCGGCGCGCGCGCGCCCTAGGGAGCGGGGCCGCGCGCGCCGGGACAGGACCGACGGAGAGCGAGTCAGGTACGGGAGCCGGGGTGCGCATCGCGAGCGGGCGCCACCCGCATCGCGAATCGCATCCCGGCTGGAGGCGGTATCGCAGCGCACCCGGTCAGTGGATCTGACCGGGGCGCTGCAGTAGCGAGGATGTTGCGAGCGCTCCGGGGAGGAGCGGGGACCCGGAGTGCTCGGCGTAACAGTACCCCCCCCCTTGGGTCTCCCCCTCTTCTTGGAGCCTGAGAACCTGAGGATCAGACTTTTGTCTAGGATGTTGTCCTCAGGTTCCCAGGATCTCTCTTCAGGACCACAGCCCTCCCAATCAACCCAAAAATTTTTTTTCCCTCTGACCGTCTTGGAGGCCAGTATCTCCTTCACGGAGAAGATGTCAGAAGAACCGGAAACAGGAGTGGGAGAAACAAGTTTGGGAGAGAAGCGGTTGATGATGAGTGGTTTAAGGAGAGAGACATGGAAGGCATTGGGAATACGAAGAGAAGGAGGAAGAAGAAGTTTGTAAGAGACAGGATTAATTTGGCACAAGATTTTGAAAGGACCAAGATAGCGTGGTCCCAGTTTGTAGCTGGGGACACGGAAGCGGACATATTTAGCGGAGAGCCATACCTTGTCTCCGGGAGAAAAAATGGGGGGAGCTCTTCTTTTCTTATCGGCAAACTTTTTCATGCGAGATGAAGCCTGTAAAAGAGAATTTTGGGTCTCTTTCCATATGGTGGAAAGATCACGAGTCACTTCATCCACAGCGGGCAAACCAGAGGGCAAGGGAGTAGGGAGGGGGGGAAGAGGGTGACGGCCGTACACCACGAAAAATGGGGATTTAGAAGAAGATTCAGAGACTCTGAAGTTGTACGAGAATTCGGCCCATGGTAGAAGATCTGCCCAGTCATCCTGGCGGGAGGAAACAAAATGCCGTAAATAGTCACCCAGGACCTGGTTAATTCTTTCTACTTGCCCATTGGATTGAGGATGATAAGCAGAAGAGAAGTTTAATTTAATCTTGAGTTGTTTACAGAGAGCCCTCCAGAATTTTGACACGAATTGGACGCCTCTATCCGAGACGATCTGCGTGGGCAAACCGTGAAGACGAAAAATGTGTACAAAAAAATTGTTTTGCCAACTGAGGCGCTGAAGGAAGACCAGGAAGAGGAATAAAATGTGCCATCTTGGAAAATCGATCAACGACCACCCAAACAACAGTGTTGCCACGGGATGGGGGTAAGTCTGTAATAAAGTCCATACCAATCAGAGACCAAGGCTGTTCGGGGACAGGCAGAGGATGAAGGAGACCAGCAGGCTTCTGGTGAGGAGTCTTATCCCGGGCACAGACAGTACAGGCCCGCACAAAATCAACAACATCCGTCTCCAGAGTCGGCCACCAATAGAAGCGAGAGATGAGTTGCAAGGACTTTTTGATGCCCGCAATGGCCAGCGAGGTGGGAGGAGTGACCCCATCTGAGAATCCCGAGACGTTGGCGTGGAGAAACGAAGGTCTTCCCTGGAGGAGTTTGCCTGATGGAGACTGGAGAAGTGGAGATCAGACAGTCAGGAGGAATGATGTGTTGCGGAGAGACCTCTACTTCCGAGGCATCCGAGGAACGAGAGAGGGCATCGGCCCTAATGTTCTTGTCGGCAGGGCGAAAATGAATTTCAAAGTTAAAACGGGCAAAGAACAAAGACCACCTGGCCTGGCGAGGATTCAGCCGTTGGGCAGACTGAAGATAGGAGAGATTCTTGTGGTCGGTGTAAATGATAACTGGAAATTTTGATCCCTCCAGCAGATGCCTCCATTCCTCAAGTGCCAATTTAATGGCCAGTAGTTCTCGATCCCCGATGAAGTAGTTCCTCTCCGCCGGAGAGAAGGTCCTAGAAAAAAAACCACAAGTAACAGCATGCCCGGAAGAATTTTTTTGTAGAAGGACCGCTCCAGCTCCCACTGAGGAGGCATCAACCTCCAATAGGAAGGGTTTAGATGGGTCAGGTCTGGAGAGCACGGGAGCAGAAGAAAAGGCAGACTTGAGCCGTTTAAATTCGTCTTCCGCTTGAGGAGACCAGGACTTAGGATTGGCATTCTTCTTGGTTAAAGCCACGATAGGAGCCACAATAGTGGAAAAATGAGGAATAAATTGTCTGTAATAATTGGCGAACCCCAAAAAACGTTGGATAGCACGGAGTCCGGAGGGGCGTGGCCAATCTAAGACGGCAGAGAGTTTATCTGGGTCCATTTGTAGTCCCTGGCCAGAGACCAAGTATCCTAGGAAAGGAAGAGATTGACATTCAAACAGACATTTCTCCATTTTGGCATAAAGTTGATTGTCTCGAAGTCTCTGAAGAACCATGCGGACATGCTGGCGGTGTTCCTCTAAGTTGGCAGAAAAAATCAGAATATCGTCCAGATACACAACAACACAGGAATATAAGAGATCACGAAAAATTTCATTAACAAAGTCTTGGAAGACGGCAGGGGCGTTGCACAGGCCAAAGGGCATGACCAGATACTCAAAGTGTCCATCTCTAGTGTTAAATGCAGTTTTCCATTCGTCCCCCTCCCTGATGCGGATGAGATTATAAGCACCTCTTAAGTCCAGTTTGGTAAAGATGTGGGCACCTTGAAGGCGATCAAAGAGTTCTGAGATAAGAGGTAGGGGGTAGCGGTTCTTTACCGTGATTTTATTAAGTCCGCGGTAATCAATGCAAGGACGTAGGGAGCCATCTTTTTTGGACACAAAGAAAAATCCAGCTCCGGCAGGAGAGGAGGATTTGTGGATAAACCCCTTTTTTAAATTTTCCTGGATGTATTCGGACATAGCAAGAGTCTCTGGGGCGGACAGAGGATAAATTCTGCCCCGGGGTGGAGTGGTGCCCGGGAGGAGGTCAATAGGACAGTCATAAGGCCTGTGAGGAGGTAAAGTCTCAGCTTGTTTTTTGCAAAATACGTCAGCATAGTCCATATAAGCCTTAGGGAGACCGGTTACAGGGGGAACCACAGGGTCACGGCAGGGAGTACTGGGAACCGGTTTAAGACAGTCCTTGAAACAAGAAGTACCCCAGCTCTTGATCTCTCCTGTGGACCAATCAAGGGTTGGGGAATGGCGTTGAAGCCACGGTAGTCCAAGGAGAATTTCGGAAGTGCAATTGGAGAGGACCAAAAACTCAATTTTTTCGTGATGAGGTCCGATGCACATTAGGAGGGGCTCTGTGCGGTAACGTACGGTACAGTCCAATCTTTCATTGTTAACACAATTGATGTAGAGGGGTCTGGCGAGACTGGTCACTGGGATGTTGAACCTGTTGATGAGAGAGGCCAAAATAAAATTTCCTGCAGATCCGGAATCCAAGAAGGCCATAGTAGAGAAGGAGAAGGTAGTGGCAGATATCCGCACAGGCACAGTAAGGCGTGGAGAAGCAGAGTTGACATCCAGAACTGTCTCCCCTTTGTGCGGAGTCAGCGTACGTCTTTCCAGGCGGGGAGGACGGATAGGACAATCCTTCAGGAAGTGTTCGGTACCGGCACAGTACAGGTAAAGATTCTCCATGCGGCGTCGTGTCCTCTCTTGAGGTGTCAAGCGAGACCGGTCAACTTGCATAGCCTCCACGGCGGGAGGCACAGGAACGGATTGCAGAGGACCAGAGGAGAGAGGAGCCGGGGAGAAAAAACGCCTTGTGTGAACAAAGTCCATATCCTGGCGGAGCTCCTGACGCCTTTCGGAAAAACGCATGTCAATGCGAGTGGCTAGATGAATGAGTTCATGCAGGTTAGCAGGAATTTCTCGTGCGGCCAGAACATCTTTAATGTTGCTGGATAGGCCTTTTTTAAAGGTCGCGCAGAGGGCCTCATTATTCCAGGATAATTCGGAAGCAAGAGTACGGTATTGGATGGCGTACTCGCCAACGGAAGAATTACCCTGGACCAGGTTCAGCAAGGCAGTCTCAGCAGAAGAGGCTCGGGCAGGTTCCTCAAAGACACTTCGAATTTCCGAGAAGAAGGAGTGTACAGAGGCAGTGACGGGGTCATTGCGGTCCCAGAGCGGTGTGGCCCATGACAGAGCTTTCCCAGACAGAAGGCTGACTACGAAAGCCACCTTAGACCTTTCAGTAGGAAACTGGTCCGACATCATCTCCAAGTGCAGGGAACATTGTGAAAGGAAGCCACGGCAAAACTTAGAGTCCCCATAAAATTTATCCGGCAAGGATAGTCGTAGGCCGGAAGCGGCCACTCGCTGCGGAGGAGGTGCAGGAGCTGGCGGAGGAGATGATTGCTGAAGCTGTGGTAGTAGCTGCTGTAGCATCACGGTCAGTTGAGACAGCTGGTGGCCTTGTTGCGCTATCTGTTGCGACTGCTGGGCGACCACCGTGGTGAGGTCGGCGACAACTGGCAGTGGAACTTCAGCGGGATCCATGGCCGGATCTACTGTCACGATTCGGCTGGCAGGAGGTGGATCCTCTGTGCCAGAGAGGGATTGGCGTGGACCGTGCTAGTGGACCGGTTCTAAGTTACTACTGGTATTCACCAGAGCCCGCCGCAAAGCGGGATGGTCTTGCAGCGGCGGTAGTAACCAGGTCGTATCCACTAGCAACGGCTCAACCTCTCTGACTGCTGAAGATAGGCGCGGTACAAGGGAGTAGACAAGAGCAAGGTCGGACGTAGCAGAAGGTCG
This sequence comes from Hyla sarda, assembly GCF_029499605.1. NCBI lineage: Eukaryota > Metazoa > Chordata > Amphibia > Anura > Hylidae > Hyla > Hyla sarda. Next base: position 67,787,127 of record NC_079192.1, read on the forward strand.
GGGCAGGCAGCAAGGATCGTAGTCGGGGGCAACGGCAGGAGGTCTGGAACACAGGCTAGGAACACACAAGGAAACGCTTTCACTGGCACAATGGCAACAAGATCCGGCGAGGGAGTGCAGGGGAAGTGAGGTATACATAGGGAGTGCACAGGTGAACACACTAATTAGAAACAACTGCGCCAATCAGTGGTGCAGTGGCCCTTTAAATCGCAGAGACCCGGCGCGCGCGCGCCCTAGGGAGCGGGGCCGCGCGCGCCGGGACAGGACCGACGGAGAGCGAGTCAGGTACGGGAGCCGGGGTGCGCATCGCGAGCGGGCGCCACCCGCATCGCGAATCGCATCCCGGCTGGAGGCGGTATCGCAGCTCACCCGGTCAGTGGATCTGACCGGGGCGCTGCAGTAGCGAGGATGTTGCGAGCGCTCCGGGGAGGAGCGGGGACCCGGAGTGCTCGGCGTAACAATCTATTGCGCAGAACAAGAGATTATACAACATGTTTGGCACAGGTTTCCCATCCATGACTTAGTTGACAGCTCTTGTGGGAACAATAATGGTGCCCATATTTGTGTCCCCAAAAAAGCTAGATCCAAATTATGACATAGGTGACAGTCATTGGGAATGATAATCTTGGCCACATTTGTATCCCAAAAAAGTTAGATCCAGGGAAATTGATGAACAATTTTTCAACACTTGACAAAAGAGAACCACTTTGGGAAAATTAGTTATACTGTAGTAGCATTTCCAGCCTTTGCACCATGTGTTCTTTCTGGCTCCTTTTCTAGATACAAAGCTAATCCACCTTCTATTTCCATAGACCTGTGCTCACTGTGGAGTGTGTTCATGGTCCATTAGGTTCTCTAAAGAAAATATAAAGGCAATTTGTGAATCGCCTCCTCTGTGTATTGTATTGTCACATCTATAGGCAGCTGCAAAGCTGAGTAAAACAGCACAACTAAGGGTAGCACAGGAGTGTGGTGCCCCACAGGCCCCTTGTGTGATTGGAGCCTTAGGTATCAGACTACAGGACGGCACTGTTTTTCTTTGTTAGACTTATTAATGCATTACATACACCGGACAATACAGGCTTTCTTCTAAGGATACCTTCCCCAGATCCTTGAGAAAATATTGTTCCACGCTGAATGACCTTGAACATTTGCTTCTTGGTCGTCTTTTTTAATTATTTATGTTGCAGGATATAGGAGTTTTACTGTGCTTAGTAAGAAGTGAGATCCAGACGGTGATCTTGATGTAAGGAGGTGAATGATAAAATGAAACTGAGCAGTGTTTATGTACAGTAAATAGGAGTGACATTGTACATTATGAGGCTCTCTCCTGGCACAGTTTATGTGGGACACTTTGCTTAATCCGTTATTTCTTAGGAGCTCCCTGCTGGTACTGTGGGGCACTTTGCGGGGACAGTTTCTTGGGGATTCTTTGCTGGTACTTCTTTGATGGCACTATAGTTTCTTAGTGTCTCTCTGCTGGCACTTCCTGCCACTTTGCTAACGGTATGGTTCATGGCAATGGTAATGGGGTCACTGATAATGCAATATAGATGTTGCTATGGGGTCTGACCAGTACTTTTCCAGTAGCTCAAATTCTACCAGGCCAGTCTCACAAACTGAGCAACAAAAGGGGTGGTGTATATGTAAACCTCTCCTGAAAGTGTCCTGGGACGGGTTGTTTCTAGGCTTTTAAGGCTGTCTCAGGGATGGGGTTGAAAGGCCTGACTAACTTTAAAAATGTTATTGTACTTGTTAGGCTTAGTTCACATCAGCATTGTGCTCTGTCCCATTTGATGTCAGGATTTTTTATTTTTTGCACTAAACGGACCCTGAATGAGTCGGAGCACATCCTATGTATACAGTATGTGGCAGAGAGTATATGCACAGATTCCTGGGTTTGCTGTGGATTTTCCAATACAAAGTACATTTTCTTTTGAAAAAGTAAACGCGCTCAAGAATTACATAACCAGTATAAAGTTATAAAAGAAAATAGGTCATAGGTTTTGTATTGTAGTCTTGAGCTGCTCACAGTTTATGACATATCAGCAGACACATTAACATTGGACCCATTAGCTCGGCTTTATTTATGCCATTTGGAATGATGTAGAGTTTTGCCTCAGTCATGCGTGCTTGTTTGTTTTGTTCCTAAGACGAGCCGCTGTGCCAGCCTTCTCTCTTCATCACTGCCAGATGTAACAGTCTTTTTATTTCTGTCCTCTGCCTTCAATGCGTCTCCCCAGATGGGAAGTGGAATAAAGAGTGCGGTCTTAATAAAGAACAGAAGTATCCCAGCATCAGTAAAGTAAATGGACGGCAGGTAGGAAGGAGGCTACCTGCCGTCCTAAAGGGCCCGGCAATGGATATTCATGCTTTATGTAAATCAGGAGCGTTTTGAGAAGCATTTCTACAAAGTACTTACAACACATGCATTTCTAAGCATAAATATACTGTAGTACTGGTCATGAGATACCCCTTATGCGTATCTTCTCCTGAGGCTTTCCTGGGGGCGATGTGACCCGTGATTCATTTCCTCTCACATTACATCATCTGGGCACGCTAACAAGTGCTGCCTGGCTTATCGACACAAGTCTTTGAAGTTGCTCCTCTGGCATTGCATACAGAACCACATTTTAGAAATAAGCTCATTTGCTTTGCTTAGTGGCTTAAGCCATAGATGGGTTGTAAACAGTAAAGTAATAAAATGCTAAGAAATGTACAACAGCACAAAGCAGTAAAAAGTATTGGCTAGGTATATGTACACCAGACCACAATATATATATATTGGTCAAAGCACAGATCAAGGAAAATTGCTGTAGTTTTACTACCCAATAGTGTGGTCGTATAGGTACCAGTCATCCTCTGTTGTATACACCAGTATTAAATGCCAATGAACCAACTACTTATTTCATTAGGGATAAATAATAAAGCATCTATATTGAAATTAGCAGGGAAGTGTGATAGAAATTGTGACAACCAAAAGCTACAACAAATTAAGCAATAGAGATGTACAAGCAGAGCCAAGAGGATAGGGTAGACCGCCCAAGCCTTTAACCCCTTGGGGACGGAGCCCATTTTGACCCCAAGGACCAGAGCATTTTTTGCACATCACCACTGTCACTTTAAGCATTACTAACTCAGAGATGCTTTTACTTATGAATTTGATTCCGATATAGTTTTTTCCTGACATAGTCTACTTTATGTTAGTGGTAAATTTTCATTGATACTTGCATAATTTCTTGGTGAAAAATTCCCAAATTTCTTGAAAAACCAAAAGATTTAGCATTTTTCTAATTTTGAAGCTCTCTGCTTGTAAGGAAAATGGATATCCCATATAAATAATATATTGATTAACATATACAATATGTCTACTTTATGTTGGCATCATAAAGTTGACATGTTTTTACTTTTTGAAGACATTAGAGGGCTTCAAAGTATAGCAGCAATTTTGGCGTTTTTTCTTTGTTTTTTTCTGGCGTTTTTACCTTTCTGGGGAATTTGCCTTTTTTGGCCCCTTTCATGTTTTTTATTTTATTTGTTGAGTACGAAGAAAAAAAAAGGATACAGTAGGGATGAAAAAAAATTTATTTAACAAATTTTTTATTTTTTATAACAAAATTTTAATACATTTTTAATAAAGTGTGTGTGTTTCATTTTTTTTAGGTAGTACTACTACTCCCAGCATGGAACAGACTGTTCCATGATGAGAGTAGTAGTACCTGTACAAATAGACATATCGCCCCGGGTGTCACTCTTGACACCCGATGCGATCGTCCATAACATAGCATAGATCGGAGCAGTTCTATACAGCGCTCTCTGCACTATACTCTGGGTGGCCAGTGATATGAATAGAACATCACTCATTCATATTCTCCACCCGGAGGGGTGATTGGCCGGATGGTTGCAGCCAGTCCTCGCTCTCAGCTGGAAATATGAATGAGTGATGTTCTATTCATATCACTGGCCGACCGGAGTATAGTGCAGAGATGCGAACGCTGTAGAGGGCCGCTCCGCATCTCTGCAATAGATAGGATAATTGCATTGGGTGTCAGGAGTGACACCCGCTGTGATCTGTCCTTAAATGCAGGTACTACTACTCCCAACATGGAGCACACTCTGCTCCATGCTGGGAGCTGTAGTACCTGCATTAATAGACAGATTGTAGCGTGTGTAACTTCTGACACCTGTTGCAATCTGTCTAATAATGCAGGTGCTACAGCTTCCAGCATGGAGCAGAGTGTGCTCCATGTTTGGAGCAGTAGTGCATGCAGTTAAGTAAAGATCACAGCGGCTGTCACTCCAAACACCCGCTGTGATCCTCCTGTATAATGTATAGATGCGGGCGGCCGGCCGCTTTTCTATGGTTCCCTGCACTGACGTATATATACACCTATTCATATTTCCCACAGAGAGTTTTGATTGGCTGGAACCATCTGGCCAATCACAGCTCTCTGCAGGAAATATGAATAGGTGTATATATACAGCAGTGCAGGGGACCATAGAAGAGCTGCCGACCACATCTATAAATTATACAGAAGGATCGCAACGGACCTGGGGGGATCTGTCAATTAGTACAGGTACTACTACTCCCATCATGAAAAAGTGAAAAACACACACACACACACACACACACACACACTACATTTTTATTATTGTCGGCTATATTTTTATAGCCTGCCTGCCTGCACACATTTATTGATCCCTGTTTAAAAATTAATAACATTTTCAATAAAAACTGCCGGCAAAAACGCCAACGTTAAAACCCACATGGCATTTTTCTTGGCGTTTTTTTTTTACTCCCATAGACTTCCTGATAAAAACGCCAAACTAGGATTTTGAGAACATTTTTGAAAACCAGCCTCAGAACCCAAAATAGCTGAAAAACTTCCAAATGATTAAAAAAAACGCCAAATTGAAAAGCCGTACTGAAAAATGCCAAGTGAATCTGGCATTTTGCAGTTTACTATTGACTTGCAGCTAACATCTGGATGCTTTTTCTGCGGAAAAACGCAGTGCGGCAAAATGGGCATTTTTCCCTCGTTTTTGCTGAAAATCCTCAGTGTAATTCTAGCCTTGAAGTTAATTTGAAGATCTTTATGTTAGAAATCCCCCATAATGGACCCCATTATGAAAACTGCACCCCTCAAAGTATTCAAAATGACATTCAGAAAGTGTGTTAACCCTTTAGGTATTTCACAACAATAGCAGCATAGTGGAGGAAAAAATTCAAAATCTTCATTTTTTACAGTAACATGTTCTTGTAGACCCATTTTTTCATTTTTACAAGGGGTAAAAGGAGAAAAAGCACCAAAATTTGTAATCCAATTTTTCTCCAGTAAGGAAATACCTCTTATGTGGACGTAAAGTGCTTTGCGAGCGCACTACAAGGTTCAGAAGGGAAGGAGCGACAATAGGATTTTGGAGAGCGAATTTTGCTGAAATGGTTTTGTCACATTTAGGAAGCCCCCGTGGTGCCAGAACAGCAAAGAAACCCCACATGGCACACTATTTGGGAAACTACACCCTCAAGGAATGTAAAAAGGGGTACAGTGAGCCTTAACACCCCACAGGTGTTTGACGACTTTTCCTTAAAGTGGGATGTGTAAATGGAAAAAAAAATCTGCTAAAATGCTGTTTTTCCCCCCCAAATATTTCATTTTTACAAGGGGTAATAGGGGAAAATGCACCCCCCCCATTTGTAACACCATTTCTTCTGAGTATGGAAATACCCAATATTTGGGTGTAAAGTGATCTGTGGGTGCACTAGAGGGCTCAGAAGGGAAGGAGCGACAATGGGCTTTTGGAGAGTGAATTTTGCTGAAATGGTTTTTGGGGGGCATGTCGCATTAAGGAAGGCCCCATGGTGCCAGAACAGAAAAAAAAAAAAACACATGGGACACTATTTGGGAAACTACACCCCTGAAGGAACGTAACAAGGGGTACTGTGAGCCTCAACACCCCACAGGCGTTTGATGAATTTTTGCTAAAGTTGGACTTGAAAATGAAAAATTAGATTTTTTTCACTAAAATGCTTGTGTTACCCCACATTTTTCATTTTTACAAGGGGTAATAGGAGAAAAAGCCCCCAAAATTCGTAGTTCTATTTCTTCTGAGTATGGAAATACCCCATATGTGGATGTAAAGTGCTATGTGGGCGCACTACAGGGCTCAGAAGAGAAGGAGCGCCATTGGGCTTTTGGAGAGAGAATTTGTTTGGAATGGTAGTCGTGGGCCTTTTCCATTTACAAAGCCTGCATGGCGCCTCCCCACAGTGGACCCTCCCCACATGTGACCCTATTTCAGAAATTACATCCCTTACGGAATGTAATAAGGGGTGCAGTGAGCATTCACAACCCACTGGCGTTTGACAGATCTTTTGAACAGTGGGCTGTGCAAATGAAAAATACAATTTTTCATTTTCTCGGACAACAGTTAAAAAAATCTTTCAGACACCTGAGGGGGGTAAATGCTCACTGCACCTCTTATTACATTCAGTGAGGGGTGTAGTTTCCAAAATGGGGTCACTGTTCTGGCACCATGGTGGGCTTTGTAAACGCACATGGCCTTTATTTCCAGCCAAATTCTCTCTCTAAAAAAAATATTTTGCTCCTTCTCTTCTGAGCCCTGTAGTTTGCTTGCTGAGCACTTTACAACCACATATGGGGTATTTCCATACACAGAAGAAATGGTGTTACAACTTTTAGGGGGGATTTTTTCCTTTTACCCTTTGTGAAACACCGGCATTTTATTTAAAAAAATAAAATTTTTCATTTTCACGTCCAACTTCAACGAAAATTCATCAAACACCTGTGGGGTGTAAATGCTCACTGCTCCCCTTGTTACGTTCCTTGATGGGTGTAGTTTCCAAAATGGGGTCACATGTGTTTTTTTTTTTTTTTGCGTTTATATCAAAACCACTGTTACGCTTAGTCACCCCTGTGCAAATCACCAATTTTGGCCTCAAATGTACTGTCAGGATTCGGCTAGCTGGATGTGGATCCACTGTGTCAGCGAGGGATTGGCGTGGACCGTGTCGGTGGACCGGTTCTAGGGATGCTACTGGTTTTCACCAGAGCCCGCCGCAAAGCGGGATGGTCTTGCTGCGGCGGTAGCAACCAGGTCGTATCCACCGGCAACGGCTCAACCTCGCTGACTGCTGAGAAGACGTGGGACAGAAGGACTAGACAGAGGCAAGGTCAGACGTAGCAGAAGTTCGGGGCAGGCGGCAAGGTTCGTAGTCAATGTGGATAGCAGAAGATCTGGAACACAGGCTTTGGACAACACTAAACGCTTTCACTGGCACAAGGCAACAAGATCCGGCAAGGAAGTGCAGGGGAAGTGAGGTAATATGGACAGGGAGCAGGTGGAAGCTAATTAGGCTGATTGGGCCAGGCACCAATCATTGGTGCACTGGCCCTTTAAATCTTAGAGCGGAGCCGCGCGCGCCAGGACATGACAGCTGGGGGCCGGGACAGCTGAGTGACTTGGGATGCGATTCGCGAGCGGGCGCGTCCCGCTATGCGAATCGCATCCCCGCCGGCAATGTCAGTGCAGCGCTCCCGGTCAGCGGGTCTGACCGGGGCGCTGCAGAGAGAGCGACGCCGCGAGCGCTCCGGGGAGGAGCAGGGACCCGGAGCGCTCGATGTAACAGTACCCCCCCCCCTTAGGTCTCCCCATTTTTTTGTCCGGTAATTGCTTCACGTGGGACGAGGACACTGGGAGCGATTGTAGGGTTTCCTCATCAAAGGCAGGCAGTTCAGAAGGAGTGGGAATGGGGAGGGAGGGCAGAGGGTGAAGCTTGGCACGGGGCAGAGTGTTACCAGGACGGGGGCTATGAGGAGGCAAAGCATAGTCCTGATAGGCCTTGGGGAGACCAGGTGTAGGAGGAGGCACTGAGGCTTGCCTGACGGGACTGGGAGCAGACGTGAGGCATTTCTTGCGGCAAGCAGGGCCCCAATTCTTGATCTCCCCGGTGGTCCAGTCAAGGGTGGGAGAATGATGCTGAAGCCATGGCAGACCGAGGAGGACTTCAGAGGTGCAGTTGGGAAGGACGAACAATTCAATCTTTTTGTGATGGGGTCCAATGCACATTAAGAGGGTTTCTGTGCGGTAACGCACAGTACAGTCCAACTTCACTCCGTTGACCGAAGAAATGTAGAGCGGCTTGACGAGACGGGTCACCGGGATGCAGAACTTATTCACCAAAGAGTCCAGAATAAAATTTCCAGAAGCACCAGAGTCCAAGCAGGCCACGGCTGAGAAGGAGGAGTTGGCAGAAGGAAAAATCCGCACGGGCACAGTGAGACGTGGAGAAGCAGACTTTGTACCAAGAAACGCCACACCCACGTGAGCTGGGTGCGTGCGTGCGTTTCCCAGACGTGGAGGACGAATAGGGCAATCCACAAAGAAATGTTCAGTACTGGCGCAGTACAGACATACATTTTTATCCCTACGGTGAGTCCTCTCTTCATGGGTCAGGCGAGACCGATCCACTTGCATAGCCTCCTCGGCGGGAGGCACAGGGGTAGATTGCAAAGGATACTGTGAGAGAGGTGCCCAGAGATCAAGGTCTTTTTCCTGGCGGAGCTCCTGGTGTCTCTCAGAAAAACGCATGTCAATGCGGGTGGCCAAATGGATAAGTTCATGCAGGTTGGCAGGAATCTCTCGTGCGGCCAGCACATCCTTGATGTTACTGGATAGGCCTTTTATAAAGGTCGCGCATAGAGCCTCGTTATTCCAAGATAATTCGGAAGCGAGAGTACGAAATTGGATGGCGTACTCGCCTACTGAAGAATTACCCTGGACCAGGTTCAGCAGGGCAGTCTCGGCAGAAGAAGCTCGGGCTGGTTCCTCGAAGACACTACGGACTTCAGTGAAGAAGGACTGGACTGTGGCTGTGGCAGGATCATTGCGGTCCCAGAGCGGTGTGGCCCAAGACAAGGCCTTTCCAGACAGAAGACTCACTACAAACGCCACCTTAGACCGTTCTGTAGGAAATTGGTCCGACAACATCTCCATATGTAGGGAACATTGAGACAAGAAGCCACGGCAGAGTCTAGAATCCCCATCAAATTTGTCCGGCAGGGAGAAGCGGAGGCTAGGAGCGGCCACTCGCTGCGGAGGAGGTGCAGGAGCTGGCGGAGGAGATGGTTGCTGCTGTAGCAGTGGCAGAAGTTGCTGTAACGTGGCAGTCAACTGCGACAGCTGCTGTCCTTGTTGGGCAATTTGCTGCGATTGCTGGGCGACCACCGTGGATAGGTCAGCGAGACTTGGCAGCGCCACCTCAGCGGGATCCATGGCCGGATCTACTGTCAGGATTCGGCTAGCTGGATGTGGATCCACTGTGCCAGCGAGGGATTGGCGTGGACCGTGTCGGTGGACCGGTTCTAGGGATGCTAATGGTTTTCACCAGAGCCCGCCGCAAAGCGGGATGGTCTTGCTGCGGCGGTAGCAACCAGGTCGTATCCACCGGCAACGGCTCAACCTCGCTGACTGCTGAGAAGACGTGGGACAGAAGGACTAGACAGAGGCAAGGTCAGACGTAGCAGAAGTTCGGGGCAGGCGGCAAGGTTCGTAGTCAATGTGGATAGCAGAAGATCTGGAACACAGGCTTTGGACAACACTAAACGCTTTCACTGGCACAAGGCAACAAGATCCGGCAAGGAAGTGCAGGGGAAGTGAGGTAATATGGACAGGGAGCAGGTGGAAGCTAATTAGGCTGATTGGGCCAGGCACCAATCATTGGTGCACTGGCCCTTTAAATCTTAGAGAGCTGGCGTGCGCGCGCCCTAAGGAGCGGAGCCGCGCGCGCCAGGACATGACAGCTGAGGGCCGGGACAGGTGAGTGACTTGGGATGCGATTCGCGAGTGGGCGCGTCCCGCTATGCGAATCGCATCCCTGCCGGCAATGTCAGTGCAGCGCTCCCGGTCAGCGGGTCTGACCGGGGCGCTGCAGAGAGAGAGACACCGCGAGCGCTCCGGGGAGGAATAGGGACCCGGAGCGCTCGGCGTAACATGTACATGATGCGCTCTCACACCTGAGCCCTGTTGTGCGCCTGCAGAGCACTTTATGCCCACATATGGGATATTTCCATACTCAGGAGAAATTATGTTAGAGATTTTGGGGGTCTTTTTTCCTTTTACCTTTTTTGAAAAGGAAAAGTATGAAACAACACCAGCATGTTAGTGTAAAAAAAAATGTTTTTTTACACTAACATGCTGGTGTAGACCCCAATTTTTCCTTTTCATAAGAAAAAGACCCCCTACACTTTTTATGCAATTTCTCTCGAGTACGAAAATACCCCCCCCCCACCCATATGTGGCCCTACACTGTTGCCTCCACAGTGAGAGAGAGCGTCATGCACATATGAGGCCTAAATTAGGGATTTGGATTCGCCAAAAAATACCATATGACAATTTTTCCCAAACAGGGTGCCTCCAGCTGTTGCAAAGCTCCCAGCATGCCTGGACAGCCAATGGCTGTTTGATAATACTGGGAGTTGTTTTGCAACAGCTGGAGGCTCAGTTTTGGAAACGGTGCCATACGTGACGTTTTTCATTTTTATTGTGGGGGGGTGTCAGTGTGTAAGGGGGTGTGTATATATATATATATGTAGTGTTTTATTTTGTGCAGTGTAGTGTTTTTAGGATACAGTCACACGGTCAGGTTCACAATGAGTTTCCCGATGGGAGTTTGAGCTATGGTGGGAAATTTGCTGCAGCTCAAACTCTCAATGGGAAACTCACTGTAAACCTGACCATGTGACTGTACCCTGTCCTTTTTTTTTTTTTTCTTCGAAACTACAACTCCCAGCATGCACTGACAGCCAAAGAGCATGGTGAGAGTTGTAGTTATGCAACAGCTGGAAGGGCAGAGTTTGGAAAGCACAGTGTCCAAATTGTGTCCCTCCAGAAGTTGCAATACTACAACTCCCAGCATGCCTGGGCTGTCTGGCATGATGGGAATTGTAGTTTTGCAACATCTAGAGGGGCACAGTTTGGGAATCACTGCACAGTGGCATTCAAACTGTGCTCCTCCAGATGTTGCAAAACTACAACTCCCAGCATGCCCAGACTGTCCAGGCATGCTGAGTTTTGTGGTTCTGCAACATCTAAAGGGGCAGATGTTGCAGAACTACAACTCCCAACATGCCTGGACTGTCTGGGCATGCTGGTAATTGTAGTTTTGCAACATCTGGAAGGGCACAGTTTGAGGAACACTGCACAGTGATCTCCAAACAGTGGCCCTCCAGATGTTGCAAAACTACAACTCCCAGCATGCCCAGACAGCCTTTGGCTATCTGGGCATGCTGGGAGTTGTAGTTTTGCAATTGCTTTGAAGATCACTTACTGATCTTCACTGCTGCATCTTCACACTGCACTGCCCGGCCACGACGCCGCAGCCTGCCGCCGGTGTCATCTTTCTCTCATCTTTTTAAGTGGGAGAACTTACACAATTGGTGGCTGATTAAATACTTTTTTTGCCCCACTGTATGACATTTGCTTACATGGTATGGTGTCACTTGATATTTAATATGTATATCATTGTGTACATCCAAGAACACACATGCACAGTTACAAGGACACACATGCTCAGTCTCTCTCTCCTTAGCCAGGTCTATGCATAGTGATCCCCTGTTCATTGCATAGCAGCCACTTGAAATAGCTTTCTACTTGTCAGAAGAGGAACAGTAGTATGACAGCATAGCTGAGAAGATGACTTTTTCAGGGGAGGAAAGGAGAGATTGTATTGTCCGCTGCCAGAGGGGGAAGGAGACTGATTCACTCCGGAACCTAAATTGTCAATACATAATAGCAGCAGTACCATTGGGCATGCATGGAAGGGAAAACAAATAACAGAAAATGTATTTTTTATGCTCGAAACACTGTAAATTTCTTTGAATCCACTATTAACATCATTCCAGGACTTTTAGTATAAAAATGATTAATGGGATAAACCCTTTAATGTTACCAGCTGCTGCTTTGGTCTCCATTCATTTTCCATGTGTGTTTATGCTGTGCTATGAAAGTGCACAGCCTACTGAAGATCATTTACTGCTCATATAATGTGTTCCAGGTTTTCTGGTCTAGAGTAATGTTTGGAATATTAGTTTCAGAAGCATTGTCTAAAATGTAGGAGAGGGGCAGGTCCATTTCTATCTTATCCGATCAGGCCCTATAATATCTTGGTTCAGTACATGGTATATATGGGTATACAACCATTTTTATGTATAGTTAATAATTATATTATAGGTAGGTTCCTTCGATATATTTATTAGGGCATGTCCAAAAATTGTAGAATCTTTCCAATTCTCTAAACCTTAAAGGGGTACTCCGCTGCTCAGCGTTTGGAACAAACTGTTCCGAACGCTGGGGCCGTCACCGGGAGCTTGTGATGTCATAGCCCTGCCCCCTCATGACATCACACCCTGCCCCCTCAATGCAAATCTATGGGAGGCGGGCATGACTGCTGTCACGCCCCCTCCCATAGACTTGCATTGAGGGGGTGGGGTGGGCCGTGACGTCATGATAGACGTGGCTATGACATCACAAGCTCCTGGCTCCAGCGTTTGGAGCAGTTCAGCGGAGTACCCCTTTAATCCAATACAATTCTGACAGCAATGCATGTAATAAATTGGTTATTTATTGCCCTATTACAATACGCTGGAAAAAAAAAATTCATGGAGTAATGACAGAGTAATTGGTGGAGCTAAACCATGTGCAAAACTGCATAAAAATAATAATTTTGCACCGTGGGTTTTACTAAAAGTCCAAACAGGAGTTGCAATTGCAATTCGTACCATGTGAATGGTATTTTTGTATTGGACCCAGTCTGGCCACCTCAAGCTAAATGGTTATTGCTGGGGTTGTAGATGCTAGAGTTGTGGTTATAAGTTGATCACCAGGCAGGCTTCAAAGAGATTGGGGGAATTTTTCATTGTATTTACATGACTTATTTGTGTACATTTGTAGACAATTTCTGCCCAAACAGTACTTTGCACAGCAAATTTGTGATTTTTTTGGCTTCCACACAACTTAACTTAAAGGGGTTCTCCGGTGCTTACACATCTTTTCCCCTATCCAAAGGATAGGAGATAAGATGCCTGATCGTGGGAGTCGCCGCTGGGGACCCCCGGGATCTTGCACGAGGCACCCCGTTTGTAATCAGTCCCCGGAGCGTGTTCGCTCCGGGTCTGATTACAGGCGGCCGGCGGCGTGTGACGTCACGCTCCGCCCCTCAATGCAAGCATACGGGAGGGGGCATGATGGCTTTTCCCCTTTGAATAGGGGAAAAGATGTGTAAGCACCGGAGAACCCCTTTAATATAAAAACTCCTTAGGAAGAAGTCAAATCTCCTTTTGCAATGGGAGTTGATTTATTAAATTTAAAAATAACAATCTCGCTAATTTTTGGGCAATCTCACTTCAGCCCAGACCACACTTTGAAACTTACTTAGATCTAAGCTACTAGGCTATTTATGAAGAACATGCACCTTTTTTACTTTGGTGAAAGTACATATAAACAAACAGAAAAATGGTCAGAAAAATAATATGATTTACACAAACAATGATAAATCCCCCTATTGTCTTTATGAGACAATCCGTTTAAAGTGGTTGTTTATTGACATTTAACCTATCCTCTATCCACATTATAGGGAATAAGTACCTGATCCCAAGGGGTACAACCGCAGGGACCCCCTCTCTATCACCAGAACAGGACCCCAGCTCTCAGAGAAAGTGCGTGGTGTAGACTGCTTACGCTCTATTCATTTCTATTGGAGTGCATCTTCTACTTTCCCATAAAAATGAATGGAGTGCAAGCTGTCCACAGCACACACTCTCTCTAAGAGCTGGTGTCCTGTTCTGGAGATCGTGGCAGGTCCTGTGGATAGAAAATCTAGTTATCTTCACTTAGGCCACAAAGCCTAGGACTGATACTTTCTGTCCAGCAGCGAAAACTTTTCATCAGTCTCTTTCTTCTTAACACAGGAATGATTATAAGGAACATCTAACACGATCTATAACACAGTTTTACACTATTCACCATAAGTGATAGTCACAGCTCTTCCCCTCCCTGCACAATGACCTCTGCAGGTCACAGAGGGGACCTATAAAACTCTCCCATAGATGTCAGTGAGTCAGCTCCAGACTACAGGTTCTTATGGTCCATGTGACTACTGTACAGCATATCTCTAAATGCTGTTAAAAGCAGCTCAGGCACGATGGCCGACCCATAATTATGTACAGAAAATAGAATACCAAAATCTACAATCAAAATAAAAACAGATAAGAAGAAAATAAAATGTATCAGTATCTGGTTATAAAATGAAAAAAATGGTGATACATTCCCTTTAACCCCTTAATGACCAAACCCATTTTCACCTCAAGGACCAGGCCAATTTTATTTTTGCGTTTTCGTTTTTTCTAAAATCCATAACTCCTTTATATTTCCATGTACAGACCCATATAAGGGCTTGTTTTTTGCGTGACCATAAAATGTACGGCAAACCCCCCAAAAATTTTTTATAGGGAGGAAATTTAAATGAAAACCAAAATTTTGCACATTTTGGAGGGTTTTGTTTTCATACTGTACACTTTACGGTAAAAATTATAGGTGTTCTTTATTCTGCGGGTCAATACGATTAAAATAATACCCATGGCTAGATACTTTTATATTTTTGTACCGCTTTAAAAAAATCTAAAACTTTTTGTACAAAATCAGTAATCTAAAATCGCCCTATTTTGACCACCTATAACTTTTTCATTTTTCCGTATATAGGGCGGTATGAGGGCTCATTTTTTGCGCCGTCAGCTTAAATTTTTTTAGATACCACATTTGCATATATAAAACTTTTAGATAATTTTTATGAATTTTTTTTATAAGATGTGACAAAAAAGCAGCATTTGTGGACTTTTTGAATTTTTACGTTTACGCCATTCACCGTACGGGATCATTAACATTATATTTTGATAGTTTGGACATTTACGCACGTGGCGATACCAAATATGTTTATTTTTTTTTAAATTACGCTTTTTGGGGGTAAAATGGAAAAACTTACAATTTAAATTTTTATTGGGGGATAAAAATCGCAGACCAGAGCAGAAGACCCCGGGAGACAGCCGGAGCTAGGTAAGGGGACCTCCGGCTGTCATGCTGGATGATCGGATCCCCGCGGCAGCGCTGCGGGCGATCCGATCATCCAATCAAAGTGCCGCAATGCCGCAGATGCCGTGATCTGCATTGATCACGGCATCGGAGGGGTTAATAGCGGAGATCCACGCGATCGCGGATGTCGGCCATTACCGGTGGGTCCCCGGCTGCTGCTAGCAGCCAGAACCTACTGTGTATGACGCGAGCACCCTTCCGATGCTCGCGATCATACACAGGACGTAAATGTACGTCCTGGTGCGGAAAGTCCCACCAAACCAGGACGTACATTTACGTCCGTGGTCGTTAAGGGGTTAAGGGGACCCTGTCATAATTTTCATGCTGGAGTCATTGGAGTGGTCTTGGGCAGCTTCTCCTTACCACACCAGCCTTGATTGATATATATCTCCCTATATCTAAACAGGAGGAGATCTATCAATCAAGGCTGGTGGGGTAGGGAGGAGCTGTCAGGAACTGCCAAGTTGACTTGTGGCTCAGGCAGCATGAAACTGATGAGAGGTTCTCTTCAAGGAGGTTGTATGCTCTTCTGAACATAATGCAGAGGAGCATTCATGAAGGGTGCAGCTTTCCCCTATAGCTATAAGCTGTACCATAGGCGGATTACACACTGTCATAAATGGTGGGCTATATACCGGTTATTTGCTTCCTGACAGGTAGGACATGTTATAATTAATTTCTCCTTTGAAAATATTAATTCTTAGATAATATTGAAGGACTTTGTAGGACACTTCTGTCTAGCGCCTCTGTAGGCTTCACCTTGTCTGTTCCTGAGTGTCCTCCTCTTATTCCCATAGCACTGTGGCTTTCTAAATTTCCTTCAAAAGATAGACACCTTACTACCTAGACCTAACACTGGTCTATTATACATTGATCCTGCTCCTAAATGGAGCAATTCTAGCAGCAGCGGGAATTGCTATTTATAATGTACAAGAGTTGATTCACCTTTAAATCCTTTATTCCCTATACATTTGTTTTATTCTGTCTTTAAAATCCTTCACTAAAACCCAACATTGGCCTTTTTCTCTCCTATGATTTTTTACATCTAGTATTAAAAGTACGGTACATTTTACTTGTCTCTATGCAAACTGCGCTATTGATCAGACTCATTCTCTAATACAAATGAAACAAAGAGGATTATTATCCATAGCACATAATTAGGTTATTATTGCGCTTTCAATGTAGCCTGAAAGCTTCAATAGAAAATTAGCCTTTATATCGACTGAAATAGGCCATGGCGCTCACAGAAGAATGCCTGTATATTTTTAGACTGAATTTAACATTTCTGGTAAGAAAATGCTTTGGTTTGAAGCCAGAGATTTGGAGCCTCCGTCATCTGAAATATGCAAAGCTTCTGAAGGATTTTTAAAGTCTCTTGCATACACGTAGCATTTATTTAAGTTCCATTGAAGTGCAGTGTTACTAAGTTCTATCTGCAAGTTAGGTAAGACTACAGAAAGTGGACTGTGGTAATCTTGTACCAATCTTCAATGCCAATTTGTCTCTTTTGACACTGTCTTTTTAATTCTGGATTCTGACTTCTTTTAGCACTAACCTCTCATCTCGAGGCAGTCCCTTGCTTGTTCAGTTTCTGCACATTGATGATCAAGTAGAACTATGAATGCAGCTCCTGACAAAAATGGATGATAAAGCTAGTGAGGCCATTAACCACACCTCAAAATAAATATAGCCTGAATTCCGACCAGACCACAAAACAAATCCAGATTCTGACCAAACCCTTAAAGGAAATCTGTCATAATTTTCACCGGCACTATTCTGTCGGTACAGACAGGTAGTGCAGGTGACACTTATAACAACCATACTCTTGTTCTGGGCCCTCATTCTCTCGCTATCTTCCTCCATATCTTCTATTCTGGGGCCAACTTGGAGCATGACCGGAGCGTCTTTTTCTTTTTTGTTTATTAAACAATTTTGTAATACAAAAGCAATAGCAATCATATACTGTGTAACTGAGAGGTATGCAAAAATTAAATAAAAAATACATAAGCACCAACAAAAAACGACGACAGGACGTAATGCGAGGAGGTTGAGAGGCTCCTCCCCCCACTTCCTGCCCCCTCCATGGACCAAACACATGCTGCTGGTCCGGGACACCGCTCAGCTGCGCTGAAAGCTGGGATGTGAGTGTGCTGGATGGCGGTGGAGCAGAGGGACCTGACCTGACACAGCAGTAGCGAGCGGGGAGCAGTGGACTGTGAGCGTAGTGGCCCCCACACGAACAACAGCACACACAGGTGCCGACAACGCTGTGATCTGGAGTGGAGTGAGTGGGAGGAACCCGGATCTGTGTTGTGCTGAGAATGCAGGCAGAGTGAGAGTGTGACCCTGGAGCTACTGGAGGAAGACACACTGAGAAGGCTGATCCATGGCTGCTCCAGGGACCCAGCTGAGATTCGGGTGAGATCCTCTCATATATGTGTTGTTATAAGGATGAAACTGCTGCCACAGTGAACAAACTGTAATAAAAGAATAGGTGTGGGGGCAAGTTTTGCTCGCTTAATAATAAATCCCCCTCGTGGCGATTATAGCTGTGGAGGTGAACGCTGCCATGTTCACCTTGTATGTTTAAAGCCGATAAAGAAGGTCCTTCTGCATAAGAAATAAGAATTTATCTATAAGAAATGGATTTGGGTGGAAAACCCTAATTGGGACAGTGTATTTTTTTTCTCTCTCCTGAGTATAAACGACACCTGGTGAAACACCTGTAGCACTGCAGGAGCAGGTCTATAGTCTACAGATAACTGAGCTTCTCCTGTGATACAAAAAGCTGAAAGTGTCCGTTGGAAATATTTAGTTGGTAATCTTTTCTGAATCTCCCGGCGCAGCGTATGTAATACACGTGACTGTTCTAAGTGGGACAATATATTGACAACTGGAGGATAAGATGGCACCCAAGCTGAATAAAACACATAGCCCAACAAAGGACGCTAAAGCAGCTGGGAAAGTGGATAAATATTTTGTCTCGCCGGGGGCAGTGCCTAGAAATCGTGGACAAAATAAAACCAATGCAGGAGATCTGGGATTAGATGGCTCTATAATGGAGAAGGAAGGGGATGTTCCCCAACCTAAATAAAATAATAGCGGCAGTTGCAAAATGTAATACTTCCATAGATGCTCTGTCCAATCAAGTGGGGGTTATCGGTGTGGAAATCAATTTGATCAGGGAAGATTTAAAGAAAGACAGGGAGAGGTGTACAGAGGTGGAGACGAGAGTGTCGGGTGTGGAAGATGAGGTCCATAAGTTAAAATCTGAAGTACAGAGGATGTTAGGGGAGAACAAGTTATTAAATCAAAAAGTGACAGAATTCGAAGACCGCTCCAGATGGGGGGAACCTTAGAATGTTGGGTTTCCCAGAGGGAGCGGAAAGTAAAGATGTGATAACTTTTATCCAAACATGGTTGATTGCGCAGTGTGGGGAGGAAAACCTCTCTAAACACTTTAGTGTGATACGTGCGCATAGAATTCCGTTCCAACCCCCGCCAGTAGGGGGCAGACCACGTACCATACTACTTAAACTCCTGAATGATAATGACCGTGACAACATCTTGAGAATAATAAGGAAAAAAAAGGAGATAGAATACGATGGAAATAGAATTATGCTTTTCCCAGATTATGCAATTGAAACACAGAAGAAGAGATATACTTTCAGTGAAGTTAAAAAGAGACTTGCACATAATGGAATCAAGTTTGCTTTAATGTTCCCAGCCAGGCTGAAGGTTTTTTTACAACAATGAGACATTCTTGTTACGCCGAGCGCTCCGGGTCCCCGCTCCTCCCCGGAGTGCTCGCAGCGTTCTCCTGTTCGCAGCGCCCCGGTCAGACCCGCTGACCGGGAGCGCAGAGATAATGTCCCTAGCCGGGATGCGATTCGCGATGCGGGACGCGCCCGCTCGCGATTCGCATCCCGGCCCGCTTACCAGACTCGTTCCCCGTCTGTTCTGTCCCGGCACGCGCGGGCCGGCTCTCTGCGATTTAAAGGGCCGGTGCGCCACTGATTGGCGCCTGGTTCTGATTAGTATGTTCACCTGTGCACTTCCCTATATAACCTCACTTCCCCTTCACTTCCTTGCCGGATCTTGTTGCCATTGTGCCAGTGAAAGCGTTCCTTGTGTGTTCCAAGCCAGTGTTCGAGACCTCTTGCCGTTGCCCCTGACTACGATCCTTGCTGCCTGCCCTGACCTTCTGCTACGTCCGACCTTGCTCTTGCCTAATCCCTTGTACCGCGCCTATCTCAGCAGTCAGAGAGGTTGAGCCGTTGCCGGTGGATACGATCTGGTTGCTACCGCCGCTGCAAGACCATCCCGCTTTGCGGCGGGCTCTGGTGAATACCAGTAGCAACTTAGAACCGGTCCACCGGCACGGTCCACGCCAATCCCTCTCTGACACAGAGGATCCACCTCCAGCCTGCCGAATCCTGACAGTATGGCGTTGAAGCCAAGGCAGTCTAAGAAGAATTTCAGAAGTGCAGTTAGAGAGGACCAGAAATTCAATTTTTTCGTGATGAGGTCCAATGCACATTAACAAGGGGTTCTGTGCGGTAACGCACAGTACAGTCCAATCTTTCACCATTAACTGAGGCGATGTAGAGAGGTCTGGCGAGACTGGTCACTGGGATCTTGAACCTGTTAACGAAAGAGGCCAAAATAAAATTTCCTGCAGATCCAGAATCCAAGAAGGCCACAGCTGAGAAGGAGGAGTTAGAAGAAGAAATCCGCACAGGCACAGTAAGACGTGGAGAAGCAGAGTTCACACCTAGAGCTGTCTCACCTTTGTGCGGGATCGGAGTGCGTCTTTCCTGACGTGGAGGACGGATAGGACAATCCTTCAAGAAGTGTTCGGTACTGGCACAGTACAGGCATAGGTTCTCATTGCGGCGGCGTATCCTCTCTTGTGGTGTCAGGCGAGACCGGTCTACTTGCATAGCCTCCACAGCGGAAGGCACAGGACCAGAGAAGAGAGGAGCCGGGGAGAGAAACCGCCTAGTGCGAACAAAGTCCATATCCTGACAGAGCTCCTGGCGTCTTTCGGAAAAACGCATGTCAATACGGGTGGCCAAATGAATAAGTTCATGCAGGTTGGTAGGGATTTCTCGTGCGGCCAGCACATCTTTGATGTTACTGGATAGGCCTTTTTTAAGGGTCGCGCAGAGGGCCTCGTTATTCCAAGATAATTCGGAGGCGAGAGTATGAAATTGGATGGCGTACTCGCCTACTGAAGAATTACCCTGGACCAGGTTCAGCAGGGCAGTCTTGGCAGAAGAAGCTCGGGCTGGTTCCCCGAAGACACTTCGAATCTCCGCAAAGAAAGAGTATACGGAGGCAGTGACAGGATCATTGCGGTCCCAGAGTGGTGTGGCCCATGACAGGGCCTTCCCAGACAGGAGACTAACCACGAATGCCACCTTTGACCGTTCAGTTGGAAATTGGTCTGACATCATCTCCAAATGCAGAGAACATTGCGAGAGAAAACCACGGCAAAGTCTAGAGTCCCCATCGAACTTGTCCAGCAATGATAAACGAAGGCTGGATGCGGCCACTCACTGCGGAGGAGGTGCAGGAGCTGGCGGAGGAGATGGTTGCTGAAGCTGTGGTAGAAGCTGCTGTAGCATAACAGTCAGTTGAGACAGCTGATGGCCTTGTTGCGCTGCTGGGCGACCACCGTGGTAAGGTGGGCGACCACCGTGGTAAGGTCATCGACAACTGGCAGCGGGACCTCAGCGGGATCCATGGCCGGATCTACTGTCAGGATTCGGCAGGCTGGAGGTGGATCCTCTGTGTCAGAGAGGGATTGGCGTGGACCGTGCCGGTGGACCGGTTCTAAGTTGCTACTGGTATTCACCAGAGCCCGCCGCAAAGCGGGATGGTCTTACAGCGGCGGTAGCAACCAGGTCGTATCCACCGGCAACGGCTCAACCTCTCTGACTGCTGAGATAGGCGCGGTACAAGGGATTAGGCAAGAGCAAGGTCGGACGTAGCAGAAGGTCAGGGCAGGCAGCAAGGATTGTAGTCAGGGGCAACGGCAAGAGGTCTGGAACACTGGCTTGGAACACACAAGGAACGCTTTCACTGGCACAATGGCAACAAGATCCGGCAAGGAAGTGAAGGGGAAGTGAGGTTATATAGGGAAGTGCACAGGTGAACATACTAATCAGAACCAGGCGCCAATCAGTGGCGCACCGGCCCTTTAAATCGCAGAGAGCCGGCGCGCGCGAGCCCTAGGGAGCGGGGCTGCGCGCGCCGGGACAGAACAGACGGGGAACGAGTCTGGTAAGCGGGCCGGGATGCGAATCGCGAGCAGGCGCGTCCCGCATCGCGAATCGCATCCCGGATAGGGACATTATCGCAGCGCTCCCGGTCAGCGGGTCTGACCAGGGCGCTGCGAACAGGAGAACGCTGCGAGCGCTCCGGGGAGGAGCGGGGACCCGGAGCGCTCGGCGTAACAATTCTTTTTCTCTAGCGCAGTAGAAGTGGTGGACTGGATGGACACAAGGGGATTGAAAAATAGTGGTTGTTTTTTCTTTTTCACTTTTTTTTTGTTTTTTGTTTTCTCAAGAAAAAAAGAAGAAAAAATGGGGATTTTTTTTTTCCCTCAAAATTATTATTTTTTTTCCTTTTCTCTTCCTTCTCACTACGGCGTTTATTGTGTTCAACTGGACTTTAAGAGAATGACTGCGGATGACTGTTAAGGCTATGGTATGGAATGTACAAGGACTTGGCGATAAAATTAAAAGATCAGCCGTAATGGGAGTTATTATGAAGCACGCACCAGGTATAGTCGGGTTAGTTGAGACATATTTAACGAGAGAAACAATAATGGTTTTGAAACGTAATGTTTGGGGACATTATTACCATCTCTTCATACAGCATATTCACGGGGGGGGGGGGGGGGGGGGGGTTTCAGTGTTAATTCGTAGAAACTTAAATTGGGAATTAATCAGAAAAAGGGTAGATGATGAGGGGAGGTTTGTTTTTCTAAATGGGAGACTAGAAAATTTAAAATGTGTATTAGCATTTGTATATATACCCCCGCCTTTCTCATCCGCGGTCCTTCTTAAATTATTTGATTTTTGTGTGAGTTGTGGAGAATGCCCTGTGTTTGCCATGGGGATATGAACTGTGTCCTAGATGAGAGGTTAGATAGATGGAGGGCAAGCGGGAATAAAGGAGAGGTGGGTTGCATTCAGCTGGCGAAAGTATGTAATGAACTGGGACTTAGTGATATTTGGAGGATTTACAACCCTCAAAAGAAAGAATATTCATGTTGGAACAAGACCTGTCAGACTATGTCCAGAATAGATATATGTCTGGGAAATTACTCTAGTTTAAATAAGGTGATAAAAATACATTATTGGGTTAGATGTCTGTCGGACCACGGGGCTCTAGAAGTACTGATAAAAACAGAGGAAGAGGTAAGAGATGGGTTCCAGAAAATTAACCCTCACTGGTTAAATTTGATAGAGAATGCCACAATAGAAAAAAACTTGAGGGAGTTTTTTGCAAACAACTGGGGCACAGCAAGTGACCCTCTTGTCTGGGAGACCTGTAAAGCTTACCTAAGAGGGGAAATAATAAGAGCAATAAAGTGGAAAAAAAAGAGTTTAAATCAAAAGAGGAGGGCTTAAAGGGGTAGTCCAGTGGTGAAAAACTTATCCCCTATCCTAAGGATAGGGGATAAGTTTGAGATCGCGGGGGGTCCGACCGCTGGGGCCCCCTGCGATCTCTCTGTACGGGGGCCAGGCTCTCCGGCCAGATAGCGGGTGTCGACCTCCGCACGAAGCGGCGGCCGACACGCCCCCTCAATACATCTCTATGGCAGAGCCGGAGATTGCCGAAGGCAGCGCTTCGGCTCTGCCATAGAGTTGTATTGAGGGGGCGTGTCGGCCACCGCTTCGTGTGGAGGTCGACACGCCCCCTTCCCGCGGGCTGTCGGGGCTCCGTACAGGAGATCGCAGGGGGCCCCAGCGGTCGGACCCCCCACAATCTCAAACTTATCCCCTATCCTTAGGATAGGGGATAAGTTGTTCACCACTGGGTCACCACTGGACTACTGCTTTAATAAGTAATCTTAGGGATACAGAGAAGGAATATACACAAAATTCATCAGAAGAGAGTAAGGAAAAATTAAATGAATTTAATCAATATATGTTGGAAAAGAGTAAATATAAATAGATTTTTCAAGGCCAGCAAAGATTTGTACAGGCAGGGAAGCCTAACAAGTATTTGATGGCAATTGTCTCAAATCAACACACTAAGCAAAGAATTTCTGGGATAAGAATAAAGAAGGAGATTGGTGTATAGAAAAAAAGGAAATAATAATGGAATTTAGAGAATATTATGAGTTATTATATAGATCTGAATTTAATAAGGAAAGAAAGGAAACGCAAAATTATTTGGACCAAATGGAATTCCCTAGACTCCCCGAAATGGAAAAACAAACCTTAGATGCTCCATTAACTAGAATAGAACTGAATAAAGCGCTAGATCAGATTAGGGGTAATACAACACCTGGAAGCGATGGACTACCCTTTGAGGTATATAGAAGGTTTGGCGGAAATTTGATCCCGGCATTACATAGAGTGATTGTGACCAGCATGGTGACCGGGAAATTACCGGACTCAATGCGCGAAGCGGTTATAATATTGATCCTGAAAGAGGGAAAAGATAAAGAGGATATGGGGTCGTATAGACCCATATCGTTAATAAATACGGATATCAAGATTTTCGCCAAAGCATTAGCCATTAGATTACAGAGTAATATCACAGAGTTAATTCAGGAAGATCAGTGCGGGTTTATCCCGGGAAGAATGGCCCGACACAATATATATATATAGAGTCCTTACGAATATAGATATGGGAAAATTACAGGGCGGGGAATCCCACTCTATCCTGTCTTTAGATGCCATTAAGGCTTTTGACAGGGTGGAGTGGGAGTTCTTGTTAGCAGTATTAGAAAAATGTGGCTTTGGGAAAACATATATAGACATGATCCGACTGTTATACTCAGAAGGCAAGAGTGTCGATCAATGGGAAATTATCGAAGCAATTTTCGCTCTCAAGAGGCACCAGACAGGGATGCCCTCTCTCCACCTTGCTGTTTGGTATGAGCATAGAACCTTTGGCTGTTAAGATGAGAGAGGAGAAGGAGATTGGCGGGTTTGGTGCAAGGGGGGGGGGAGCACAATATATCCTTATATGCAGACGATATCCTGCTTTTTTTGGAAAAACAGTCGGATCTGACCGGAGTGATGGAGATTATCAAGGAATATGGGAGTTTCTCAGGGTTAGAAATAAACTGGTCCAAATCAGTACTCCTTCCATTGGGGGAGAATAATATATTCATAGAAAACGAAATAAAAATATTAAAAAAAGACAAGCGCTTTAAATACTTAGGTATACAAATCTCAGATAAATTAGAAGATCATTATAAATTAAACCTAGAACCCTTAATAAAGAACATGGAAAAGAAAATTAAAATATGGAGCGACTTCAAAATTTCTAAAGCAGACAGAATGATATTAATTAAAACTATTATGTTGCCGAAAATATTATACGTATTTAGTGCTTCACCCATTTGGTGTGATGAAATTTTTTTTTTTTTAAATGCTGTCAATCTTTAATGCTTTGATATGGGGCCGAAGAAGGGTGAGGATTAAGATAGAATATTTATGTCTACCCAGAAGAGAAGGGGGAATGGCGTTTCCGGACGTGAAAAAGTATTTTTTAGCCGTCCAATTATACTTTATTAGGGACTGGAGGAGATCTCATATGATTGAGTATTTGATGGAACGATGTAGAGGATCATATGATGATATTTACCAGTTACTGGAGTCAGGGCAATTAGAAGAGAAAGGATGGAAAAACTGTATAACAATAGCTGCCTTGAAAAGAACGTGGAAAATGGTAAAAAGGGAGGTGGGAATAACTGGGATATTGGATATAGCCCTCATTTGGAATAATAAAAACACAGTAGAGGAAATAAATAGATTAGAATTTCGAACAGTAGCACAATGGGGGGGGGGGGTGAATAAAATAGGGGATATATATAAGGAAGGGAAGATTAAAACATGGGAAGAGTTAAAAAAGGGTAGAGAAGTTGGGGTTGGGACATGGTTTGAATATATGAGATTAAGAGTTATAGTAAAAGACACGGTAGATAAGGGGAAGAAAGTAGAAATAGTAAAAGTTAGTTTGTTTTTTTATAAGATGGTGAATACATAGATGGGAAAAAAAGAGTTGTCAAAGATATATAGAGCACTTAATACATTTTCTATATCAAAGAGAAATCATCACAGTAGAAAAATATGGCAAAAAGAATTGGGTGAGAGAAGAAGCACAGTGGGGATAAATACACGAAAGAATTAATGTTATTCCATTAAATGCGAATCATAGGGTGATACAGTTTAATATAGTTTATAGGTTGTACTATACACCTCTCTTTTTGCATAAAATAGGTAAAAAGAACTCGAGTACCTGCTCAAAATGTGGGCAAGAAGAGGCAGGATTGTTGCATATGCTTTGGACATGTCCAGAAATAAAGAAATTTTTGGGGAGAAGTTATACAATTAGTTGAGAAAAGTTGGAAGATTAGAATAAAATTAACACCAATAAATGCGATCCTGGGAGGTGATATTGGGACAGAAATAAAAAGGGATTGGGGAACAAAAATTCTAAGGTCACTTTTTTATGCCAGATTAATTATAGTAAAACAGTGGATATCTGTAACAGGCCCGAGTGTGCATCAATGGAGGGAGGGGTTGAGGAGGGAATATAGAATTGAGATATAGAGAACTAAAAAGCTGAGCCGCAGGGTCCGATAAGACATTTTTGACCTTTTCCTTCTTCCTTTTTTTTTTTTTATAATTTTTTTTAATTTAATTTTTTCTCTTTTCTTCTTCTTCCTCTAGGGGGGTAGGGATGGGGGGATGGGTGGGAGGAGGGTAAAAAAAAAAGAAAAAATTTATATAAAATATTGTATTATTCTTTTTTTTGTAAGATGTGGTGGTAAAAAAAAAAAAAGCACCAACAAAAAACAATAGGCTCCCATGCAAGAAGACAATAATCAAGAAAGGCCATCTCTGGAATAATATGCATTTTCTGAAGACACAGGCCGCCCCTTATACATATCTCAAGACAATACCTTTACCCTATCCAAACTCACACAGTTAAGGCCGGGGGAAAAGGAAGAATCCGGTGATCTGAGAAAAAAGCACAGTTGTGAGGAAATCAGAACAGTTAGTCATCGGGTATTTTCAGGGCTCCCAGAGTGCCCTTCAGGGATTTGAGATTATAACACATCGTGTGTCTAAAAGGACGGACTATGGCAGCAATCCCCAGAGAGTCGTAGTGAGTCACAATAAAGGAACGTCACTTCTGAAAAATCCTCTTAGTACCTGAATTGCAATGTCGTTCGGCATCCAGCCTGTCTACACCTAAGTAGACTTTCAACTGCGATATATTGTAGAATATCCAGACTTGTAATAATTCGGGCTCAGTGGTGTCTGCCAGGATAGCGAATTCGCAATAGTTGGAAAAACACAGACAGACAGAGTCAGTGGTCCAGCAACTGATTTCTCCTCCAGCATAGAAAGAAATCCTTGGGGGAGGTCAGTGTCTGCTTTATTTTTGTACACAACAAAGAAGGAGGGGTTACAGTAGCCACTCCCACATATACAGTATCAGGTATCACACCTACAGCCACTGTATCAAAGGCCCTCCCACAGTGGACACAGACAATGTTACAATATGGTGATCCAGGCTATTACACTGTGCACTGAGGCTTATATGTCACTGACCACCAACACATCTGCAGCTGTGCCAATAGCCAATAACAACAAACCACACTGCACAACATCACGCTCACCATGAAGGCAATGTGACAAACCAGAAAATATTTCCACGACAGATATCAGCATTGTGATATATGGTGTCTGGGAGTCCAACCATTTAGTCAATAGGCATCTAAGCGCCACCAAAAGTACCACATGAATAAAAATGGAACGGGTCCTCCCTCCCCGACACCCCCTCCAGTGGGCGCAATTGATGAATTAAGAGAGACTTGGGCATGAATGGAAGAAGCACCTTCCAATGAACTCGGACATAGTCTCTCACCATCCGCCAGTAGTACACGTGAAGGGACAGTCCTAAATCCCATTATACAAGTTCGTCAGTGGGGAATTACACTTGGGGCAGCTAGTAATTCTATCTGGGAAAGAAGTGGAGGGGATTATGTTAAAACCGTACAATGCAGCGTGAGATAGCTTAAAGTAAGTTTCCCTCCATCTTTCATTAGGGACGTGTTTACCAATAGCCCACCAAGATAGTGGCATGTATATTAGTGTCATCCGTCCATCGCTCCCAGGTTGTATAGAGTTTCTCGTGATTTAGTTTGAGGAGATGAGGACGGAAGGCTAGGTAAAGTGACGAAGTAGAAACCCCCCTCTGTTCCGGGCCTATGATATCATCTATGGAATGAGAAGTAGCTTCATGTGTGAGGTTCCGAAGTCTAGAGGAGCAAAAAGCATGTACAATGATCCCTCAACATACGATGGTAATTCGTTCCAAACGAACCATCGTTACTTGAATCCGTCGTATGTTGAGGGATCTGTGCAATAATAATTTAGAAAGTTATACTCACATGTCCCTGCCTCTCCGGACCGTCACCGCTGGCCTGGATCGTCGCTCTCCATCGCCGTTATCACGTCGCTGTGCACGCCGTGCGCGGCGATGTGATGACGACAAAGGAGAGCGACGGCCATGCAGCGGAGCATGAAGAGGACGGTCCGGAACGTTGGGGACAGGTGAGTGACACTCACCAGAGCACACGGGGCACATTAAATTGCTATCCAGCGGCAGCTGAAGCTGTCTGCGCTGCCGGATAGCCATTTATGAGATGGACCCAGACATATAAAAGCATCGTATGTTGATGCTGCCTTCAACATATGATGGCCTCTGAGAGGCCATCGTATGTTGAAATGATCATATGTCGGGGCCATCGTAGGCCGGGGGATCACTGTACCTGGTGTGCATGAAGTAGGTGTGACTGGGGAAGATTAAAAACGGCAGTGATATCCCAAGGTACTAACCATCAACAAGTGTCCCTATTCATAATAGTTCTCACCGTGGTCACACCCCTTGCCTCCCACTGGCGTAACCAGGAGGAGGAACAACCCTGAGTGAATTCTGGGTGATTGTTAAGGGGCATGTGCTTTGAAAGAAGGAAGGGAAGGCCAAAAACCTTGCATAATTCCTTCCAGGATATAATCGTGTCCCTGAGCAATATCGAACCTTTCACCTCTGGTGGTAATTTTGCGAAGGACATGTGTAGCAATGCAATGCAATGAGACCATGGCACAGCCAGTGCACTCTCGATACTCAGGTTAGAGAAATAGGAAGAACCATGGATCCAGTCCATTACATAGCGAAATAAACACGCCAAATTGTAGCCTCTGATATTTGGGAGGTTGACTCCCAAACCCTGCCCTACATAGCATAAGCTTCTGTAAAGCTATGCGCGGCTATTGCCTTGCCAGAGGAAGCATGTAAAGGTGGAATGTAGACAACGAACATCGTCGTGTTTTAGGAGAAATGGTAGGATTTGAAGGGGATATAGCAGTCAAGGGAAACTAATCATCTTGACAAGATGGCATCGACCCAGAAAGGGCGTCAGGTTCTCCCATTTTTTCAATTCCACAGCGATTCACCGGAACAGGGGAACATAATTGAGTTAGCATGTTAGGTGTGCGACCTATGTGAATGCTCAGGTATGTGATGGAGGAGGTGGATACCCTCACCCCCATATCCCCCGCAGTAGACAGCCACCTAGGTGAGGCAGAACCCAAGGGCAGCAACACACACTTTGAAGCGTTGATCTTATATCCTGTAAATTTCACGACCACAAAGATAATAATTTTAGAGACAGCACTCCTCAGATCACTAACATAGAGAAGTATGTCTTCTACAAACATGGATAACTTAAGTTCCTGTGATCCTACCATAATGCCCCTATATAAATCCTATGTGAGCAAGGAATGCGCCAACGGTTCAATCGTCAGGTTAAATAACAATGGTTACAAGGGACAGCCTTGGCGCGTACCTTTCAGTAGAGTGAGGGGAGGGGAAAGAATACCCGGGGTATAGACTCTGGCCATAAGACTATCATAGAGACCCGATATAAAGGAGCTAAAGTGATCTGTGAGCCCGAACTTATTCAGCATCAGCCTCATCCAGTCCCACCGAACATCATCAAAGGTTTTTTCAGCATCAAGTATGAGTAAGATGGGGTGGAGCATCGGTTGAGATCGGTGTCGGACACTATCCATGGCCGCCAGGACTTTGCGGATGTTAGTGACCACTGAGCGTGTTTTTATAAAGCCCACCTGATGTGAGAGGGTAGGAACTTGGCTAGCCTGTCTGCCAGGATCTTCAAGAGCAATTTCATGTCCTGGTTGATCAGCAAAATGGGTATGTTGGAGCCAGGATCTAAAGGGTGTTTACCCGGTTTGGGGATGACTTTAATATATGCAAATTTAGCAGAGGAGGACAACTGGCCCATGCTGAGGACATCATTAAAATAGGCGGCCAAGGTGGGAGTAACTTGGTTTACTAGGGGCTTATAAAACTCGCCATCTGGCCCCGATGCTTTTCCCTTCACTAGGGACTTAATAGCCGACTGAACTTCTTCACCCGTCACTACTGCATTCAGCTCCTCGTGCTGCTCCTCCGATAGGGAAGGGAGGGAGAGGCCTTCCGAAAAAAATGAGCCCCCTCCACGGAAGGAGTGGAGGGCGTGGAATATAGCTCAGTATAAAAGGAGCTCAACACAGTATTGACCAAGCGAGGATCGCTCCGGTTCGACCCTGAGAGTCTTTCAATGTTAATACGTGAGCCGGTGCGAAGGCTCTTTTAGCCAGTCTGGCCAAAGACGGCCAGACTTATTGCCATGTTTAACCTCCCTGGCGGTATGATTCTGTCTGGAAATTTGTACCAAAAGCGGTACAATTTTTTTAACTGAATTTCACATCTCCCTCCGCCCATTTCACATCTCCCCTGTCACATTCCCCCTCTCCCTTGTCACATCCCCCGTCACATTCTCCCCCCTCCTTGTCACATTCTCCCCCCTCCTTGTCACATTCTCCCCCCTCCTTGTCACATTCTCCCCCCTCCTTGTCACATTCTCCCCCCTCCTTGTCACATTCTTCCCCCTGTCACATTCCCCCCCTTGTCACATTCCCCCCCTGTCACATTCCCCCCCCTTGTCACATTCCCCCCCCGTCACATCCCCCCCCTGACACATTCCCCCCTTGTCACATTCCCCCCTTGTCACATTCCCCCCCTGTCACATTCCCCCCCTTGTCACATTCCCCCCCTGTCACATCCCCCCCTGACACATTCCCCCCTTGTCACATTCCCCCCCTTGTCACATTCCCCCCCTGTCACATTCCCCCCCTTGTCACATTCCCCCCCTGTCACATCCCCCCCCCCTGACACATTCCCCCCTTGTCACATTCCCCCCTTGTCACATTCCCCCCCTTGTCATATTCCCCCCCCCTGTCACATTCCCCCCTCTGTCACATTCCCCCCTCTGTCACCTTCTTGTCCTGCAGCAAATACACTAGGTTTGCCGGGCAGATTTCAAACCTAGTGTATTTCCTGCAGAACAAGTCCTTTCCCCTTCAGCCAATCACAGGCTTTACACCACTGCGGCCTGTGATTGGCTGAAAAGTGAAAGGTCCTAGAAGATGAATAGTGAAGAGAGGACACCCCGGACCGCACGGAGGGGAATGGCATCTGCAGGGAACGGCATCTGCAGGGACTAGGTGAGCAAAAGGTTTTTTTATTTTACTACTTCTTCCTTTTACACTTAGCTCAGTGTTTTTCTAACAGGGGGCCTCCAGCTGTTGTGAAACTACTACTCCCAGCATGCCCGGACAGCCTTTGGCTGTTCGGGCATGCTGAGAGTTGTAGTTTTGCAACAGCTGGAGGCCCCCTGGTAGGGAAACACTGACTTTTAGTATTTTTCTTTACCTGCTCTGGCCGGCCCCCGCAACGGGAGCCGACCCGAGCAGATAATCGCATGTTTTCCCGGGGGCCGCATCGCTATATCGCATTGCTTTTGCGATATATCGTGCAGCCCGGCCGGGAACTCTGCAATTCTACCCCGAGCGTGACTCGGGGTTACCGATCCTAGCAGGGAAAGTTAACCCCGAG